>NW_028318001.1:4247500-4560571 GCF_062004578.1 Staurois parvus
TTCATAGAAACCAATCAGCTTCCAGGTTTTATTGCCAAAGCTTAACTGAACAATCTGAAGTTAGCAGCTGATTGACTGCCATGCACAACTGCACCAGATTCTGAGTGCACCAGTTTTAGTAAATCTTCCCCACAGTGTGAATGAGCCTTACATAAAAACTAAAATAAAAATGTCATATGAAATTGATAAGCTATAATACTGTATGTAAGAAGCAAAGCAATTTTATTGATTGTTCTTCTTATGGAACTACAGGTTTCAGCATGTGGTGTCAGTTTACTAAATGCTGTGGAACTACAAGTCCCAGCAAGCCACAAATTATATTATATTAAAATATTAGCTTCCTATTATTCCCTATTTCCTGTTATCAATATTGTTACACTCTTATGCTTTCTTTCTTCTTTTTTTTTTTGCTCAGTATTATTTGTTCAGCTGACGATAAAATAAACATTGTCCATAGACACCAATAGAATAGCACCATCTAGGGGTATTTGGGTGTGCCTGTGCATGCATGTAATGTAACGTCTAAACAGTTGCAAGAACTTTGCGAACCCTTTGGATAAAATGTGGTCTAATATTCAGCCTATATGCAAACAGACAAACCAATCTGATTACATTAATAACAACATTTTGTCACTATATGGTTTATTTACTGAAGGAGTAGAGAACATTCACTTAGAGAAGTGAATGTTTACTCAGAATAACAAATAAAGGGAAAGTATGTTCGCTTTAAGTAATCTAATCAGTTATGTGCAGGGAGATATAGAAAAACTGAATTTTACTTTTCACATGACTGGATAGTTGAAGTGAACTCTGCTTTGCTTTAGTCATTATTCCAAGTAAACATTCACTTTGCAAAATGAATATTCTATATTCCTTTAATAAACCAACCTCATGATTTAAGCATTCACATTCCAAGCAGTAACAAGTTGCCCATTTTGTTTCTTAAAATGTAGAACCCCCTTAACCCCCTTATGACAAAGGGTAAAACAAACCTTAATGCCTGATTGGTTCTGCAACTTTGACATGAGTTAGTAAAACTACTTATCATCACTACTCACAACTACTTAGTATAAAGTATACTTTGTTTTGTTTTTCAGGACAACTTGGGCTTTAATTTAGTGGTAAATGGTAATGGGCAGCTCCTGATTTTTTTTATTTTCAAATGGGAACTTGGCAACATTTTTTAATAAATATATATATATATATATATATATATATATATATATCCTCCTAGATTGTAAGCTCCAAGGAGCAGGGCCCTCCTATCCCTCTTGTATTGAACTGTATTGTTGCTGTATTGTCTCCGGTTATATTGTAAAGTGCTAAGCAAACTGTTGGCGCTATATAAATCCTGTATAATAATAATAATACACTTCTTTATTTACACTTTTCTGCTCTAGAAAGGAAAAAAAATCCATTAAAAAGAAGAAAAAAACAAAGGGGCAGGTTGAACAGTGACTGATCTTTGTCATTATTATTATTATTATTATACAGTATTTATAAAGCGCCAATAGTTCGCTCAGCGATGTACATTACAGAGGGGGACAGAACATGTGACAGAACAATACCAATACAATGCAAAACATGAGGGGATTGAGGGCCCTGCTCTTTCGAGCTTACAATCTAGGAGATAGCCAATCAAAGGCTATCACAGCGATCAGGTGATGGCGAACCTGGATTTCTGGTTCCGGATCATAAGTACGAGCCAAAGGGTTCTCAGTGAGAGCCTAGTCTCTGAGCTTGAAGCATGCTGTGCAGGGGGCTCCCAGCACAAATGCAGGTACGCTTATATGCAGTATGGTTGTCAGGAAGGGGTTACCAGACTAGCATGTTAAAAAGTAACTCCACTTTCATGAAAAAAAATAATATTGCTAGATAAGTCATATTGTATTTAAATGACCTTTTCTTTTCATAGGCAGGGGCGGACTGACCATTTGGAAACTCGGGCACTGCCTGAGGGCCCTGGGTCAGTACGGGGCCCCATGAGATGCCCCTGGTACCTTTTTCATAGGCTTTTTTGCATTTGGGCAAGGACACAGGGGCCCCATGATCCCCTATTGCCCGGGGGCCCCATGAGTTGTCAGTCCGCCCCTGTTCATAGAAATTTTTTTTTGGTGAGATACTCTCTAAGGGTTAATTACTCCTGAAGGGAAGCAGCCACTGCAACATTCCTCATTAGAAGACTGCAGGTACATCAGCTGATATTATTGAACACAGACATTCTCATTCAGTATTCCAAAGACATAGTAGAATATACTGACTTTTCTTAAAAGCATAAATAGGTAGGCTACAAAGTTTGTTTGAATCCTTACAATGCACAAAATCAGCAAGGGAATTTTGTTTCTCAACAAAAGTGGAGCTACTTTTAATCCCCCCTACTGTCCAGTCCATTTATTATTTTTCAGCATTGTGGTAATCTGACTGACAATTACTTTGTCATGCAAACACTGTACCCATATGAATTTTACATCTTTTTTTTTACACGGGTAAAGCTTTGTTTTGGTGGTTTTTACTCGCCAATGGGTTTTTTACTATATAAAAGAAAAAAATGGTTGAATAACAATGAAAAGTTCCCAGGTTCTGCTATAAAACTTTGTGAAAAAAAAAATATCTTCCTTCATACATTTAGGTCAAATATATATTTTGCTATATTTATATGGACCCCCCCTTCACAACCCAAAAAAATATACATCATTTTGACTGTGTGAAAGTTATAGCGTCTACAGACTATGGTATGTATATTTGAAATTTAGCAACCCTGATGTACTGATGTACTGATTCCCCATTTCTTGAGGCCTGTAAAATGTCAGGACAGTGCAAACACCCCCCAGAATGACCCATTTTAGGAAAGTAGACACTCTAAAGTATTTAGTAAGAAGCTTGGTGAGTTTTTTTATGTTATTTTTGACACTTTTTTGCAAAATGAAGAAAGTAAATAAAATTTGATTTTATTTCCAACTCCCAGCATACGCATACTTACAATTACATGCTAAAGCACATTCTTCTACTCCTGAGTATGGGAATACCACAGGTGTAAGACTTTGTCTGGGCATATTTAGAATTTCACCACATAAACATTCTACTCCTCCTCCCAAATATGGGGTTACCACAGGGAATGTAGCTTAGTGTAGAGTCACCTGCAGTCCCTGTACTTATAAGTCAAGAAATTTTAGCCTACTGGTATGTGGCCAGAAAGTAGAGGAGCCTGAACAAAGGCTGAACAAAAGAGTTCCTGTGGCTCCAGGAGTGTAGTTGTCCTCAGAGAATGGTTGAGACTGGTATATCCCAGAAAAGTAGTCAGTTGAATGTACAGATGTGTCAGTTCAGGTCATTTTAATACAGGTGGCAGGCAGAGATCAGGAACACTGTTGCTGGCTACACTGGCTCTAGTGACATTGTACTAATGTGCTCTTGTTACATTTACACTAGTGTGGCTAACAATTATGAACACTATTGATGGCTTACATCAATGTCTGGTGACACTGAGATTGGTGTGGCAGTGGTCAGGAACATTGATGTCAGTTTACACAGGTCTGGTGACGATGGGACTTATGTGGTTTATGTGCAGGAACACTATTGCTGACTTACACTGGTCGTATGACATTTGGACCAGTGTAGTGAAAATCAAGGACACTGTTTCAGGCTTACACTGGTCTGGTGACACTGGGACTCGTGTGGCATTGGTCAAAACACTGTTGCTGGCTTACACTGATCTGGTGACACTGAGATTTGTGTGGCGGTGATCAGGATTACTGCTGCTGGCTGCATTGGTCTGGTGACACTGGGACTGGTGTGGTGGTGATCAGGAGCACTGTTGCTGCCTTACGCTAGTCTAGTTACATTCCAACTGGTGTGGTACTGATCAAGAACACTGTTTCTGGCTGCATTGCTCTGGTGACACTGGGACTGTGGCAGTGATCAGGAACACTGTTGCTGCCTTACTCTCATCTGGGACACTGAGACTGGTGTGTCAGCGATCCAGAACACTGTTGCTGGCTTATACTGGTCTGATGACACTGGGACTCATGTGGTAGCAACCAGAAACACTGTTGCTGGATGCACTTGTCTGGTGAAACTGAGACCGATGCAGTGGGGAGCAAAAACACTGTTGCTGTCCTACACTGGACTCATGACACTAGGACTATCATATTCAAGGCTTTGGATATCTTTTTCTTTATCTTTTTCCTTATCCTTTACCCAAGTCCCATTACATTGTTATGCAGGTCTTTTGATGATTCTTTTCTGCTCCCCATGGCTCAGTATCTAGCCTGCTCAGTGCATTCACTTAAGAGCCAACAAATACATTGACTATTTATACACATACACTAATTGCAATTTAGAAAGCCACAAATGTGGTAAATTAACCTTTAATTGCCATTTAACTAGTGTGTGTCTGCTTTACGTGTCTGTACCAAAGCCAAATACTGCAGGGTATGTAAACTTCTAATCAGGGCCATTTGGGTGAGTTCCGTCATCATTATGATATAAAATGAGCCAAACAACTATGTGATAATAAATGGCTTCATATGATCACTATCTTTAAATGAAAGACAGTATTTTGGCATGATCAGTCATATTTTCAATATCAATGTAAAAATTGTATGATTTCTGCCAGGGTATGCAAACTTTTGAGTGCAGCTGTATGTGATTACTGTGATTGGAATCTAATCAGAAAAATGGGCTAATGCGAAAAATGGGCTAATGTTGATAGTACGTGCCAAGTCAGGTGGCTAACTCCATCTCTAACTACCTTTCCATGTACAAAAGGTCTGGACCAAGGTCTATCTTGCTATCTACTGACTTTATGGTAAACTACTCTACAAAACCATCTAGAGGCATTATTAAACCATATGATGGAAGTGTGATGCCGCAACCTAAATCAAAGTCCAAACAACAGGCTAAAGTATAGTTGTCTGTGAAAGGACAGACATGAACACACTATCCAGCAGTGTAAGGAAAGGGGAGAAATTGATCCACTTATTTATGGCTGCTAGAAAAATCAGAGTTAAGGCCTGTAACCCAACCCTCAGCATCAAAAAGTTGAAACTAAAAAGATTTAAAAAAAAAGAAAAGGTAACATTTCCACCAATACAAAATATGGACACACTAAGCCACAAGATATTTCCCTCAAACACGAGGAATGCACCTTCTAATTGAACCTTCTGACCCATATATCCACTCACTTTATGTCAGGGCAGGAGCGGTGGAATGGACGGGCAGGCCTAATGGTAGGGTCACGCACCGACTGACGACAGCCACCACCCACAGACCGGAGTCCCTCAGGGCACGGAGTCTAAGCCCCAGGCTGCCTTTCACCAGGGCCCCTGATGGTGGGGATGGACTTGACGCAGCCAGGGACCAGGTCGCGGCCCCCGAGTAACCCCAGTTGCGGTAATAGCCGCCGCCAGTGGCGTATAGCTGGTGGGAACCAGATGGAAAACGATAGCGTAGTCGGACAGGCCGGGTCGATAACAGGAGGACAGACAGTACAATACGGTAGGCAAGAATACACAGGTCACGAGCCGGGTTCAGCAACGGGAGGTCAGATAAAGGGATAAGGCAGAGAATAGTCTTAGTCAAAGCCGAGTCGGTTCCCAGGAGAACAACGAGAGTAGAACCAGAGCTTGCTGCAACACAATCATACAGGACACGAATGCAAAGAGCAAATGCAGACAACAGGCTTAAATGTGATCAACCACACCCCTCTGGAGGAGGGACCGTAGAGGCCTGAAAGCATAAAAGGCTCCCACCATGCTTTGCAGAAACCTAAGATGGATGCCAGCACATGGAGCAGCACCAACTATGAGGAAAGGTAGGACCTTGACACTTTAAGTAAATTTTACCACCTGAGTGTGCAGCTCTCTTTTTGACCCCTAAAGTACGTCTGCACTCTGTTATTGATGATTGAGCACAAACTATGCTCAGTTAGCTTCTAACCAGGCTAGAGTGTACAAAGATTGACAGCTCTGGACCTGGAAGTGCGCTTGAATCCACTGAGGTCCTGAGAGCGATGTATTCTTTCACAAATGTTTGTATAAGCAGTCTGAATGACAAGGTGCTTGATTTTATACACCTGTGGCCATGGAGGTGATTGGAACACCTGAATCCAATGATTTGGAGGGGTGTCCCAATACTTTTGGCAATATAGTGTATCTCTTTCTAAGTCTGACACTTCAGATGAAATTTTTGTGTATATCCAGTTCCCTCACTTGGAACGACTGGGAACAAATACAGTTGAACATACATAAGGATTAAGTAAACATTTCCACTCAACAGAATGGATATAAAATCCAATCACGCTGGTATCGAACCCCAGCTCTCCTACACAAATTCACAGTCGCTCTCCTACACAAATTCCATCCAGACATCCGAGCTACCTGCTGGGGATGCAGGAATGATATTGAGACTCTCCTACATATCTGGTGGTCCTGCCCTCGACTTCAAACCTACTGGTCTGAGGTACACCGTATCATTCAACAAGCGACAACCTACACCCTAGACGTTATACCCGCCCAGTTCCAATTGCACCACTCTTCTGTATCCCACTAATTGAACTCCCTGGCCATGCATATGGTCAGTGTATCCTGAGTCACTGGGGTTCAACCCACACCCCGACCATTAGGGAGTGGCTTAAAATCATCCATAAACTGGCTGAAATGGAAGAACTAATTTTTATAGCCTGCGATTCTTCTACTAAATTCACAGCCAAATGGGCATGCTGGTCTCACTTTCAGATGACAACAGAGTTCACCCTTCTGATTAACCTCCTCCCTCCTAACTCCTGAAAGAAAGTTTTGCCTAATCTATCACCTGTAGATAAGCGTCTATTAACGCACTATGTCTGGACTTGGCCTCCGCACTCTCTGAAGCTTTCAGATTATAAAGAGGTTTGTAAAAGATCTCAGAAGCAGTTGGTGATTGGGATGGGTAATACAATTTATCTCCTGAATTTTAGCACACATGAGGGACTTATGAGTGGGCAGATTTCCTTTTAAGAGCCCTCACTAGCAGTCTACCACACTTATTGCCTTGGTCGTAGAATGTATGAGCTAGGTATCAGGTTCATGGGTTCAGGAGCTGTTTTAACTGAGTCCTCAGATCATTTTGCATCATCTTGTAGCATCAAAACCTGGGGCTTGAGAGCACGGATCTCTTGCCAGACGCTGCTTTGCTTAAATGGAAAACTGAAACCTCTGACATTGTATGAGAGCACTTTAAAATCAGACATTAGGAGAAAAAGACAGGACGTACTAGAGTCAAAAAAGCAGTTGACCAGAAAAAAAAACAACAAAATAAATGAAAACATTGTAGAAAAATATACCAAAAAATACTAAGCATAGACAACATACCACCAATCTCTGTAGAACCAGATTAGAGAGTGTCTGCGGCACAACCCCATAGGATGAGTACCCCATGAAAAAACAGAACGGGGTAGACCTGTATTGGAAAAGCATGTAAACCATACCTGAGCAAGAAACTATATCTGGAACTGCCCACCGCAAATATACACTGCTTGAAAAAATTAAAGGAACACTTTTTAATCAGAGTATAGCATCAAGTCAATTAAACGCTTGGGATATTGATTTGGTCCGTTAAGTAGCTGAGGGGGTTGTTAATCAGTTTCAGCTGCTTTGATGTTAATGAAATTAACAACAGGTGCACTAGATGGGTTACAATGAGACAACCCCCAAAACAGGAATGGTTTTACAGGTGGAGGCCACTGACATGTTTTCCCTACACATCTTTATTGACTGTTTTTAACTAGTTTTGCATTTGGCTAGAGTCAGTGTTACTACTGGCAGCATGGGGCAATACCTGGACCCTACAGAGGTTGTGCAGGCAGTCCAACTCCCCCCAGGATGGCACATCAATGCATGCCATTGCCAGGTTTGCTGTGTCTCCAAGCACAGTCTCAAGAGCATGGAGGAGATTCCAGGAGACAGGCATTCTAGGAGAGCGGACAAAGCCATAGAAGGTCCTTAATCCTTCAGCAGGACCGGTATCTGCTCCTTTGTTCAAGGAGGAATAGGATGAGCACTGCCAGAACCCTGCAAAATGACCTCCAGCAGGCCACTGGTGTGAATGTCAATGACCAAACAATCAGAAACAGACTTCATGAGGGTGGCTTGAGGGCCCAACATCCTCTAGTGGGCCCTGTGCTCAGTGCCTGTCACCATAGAGCTTGATTGGCATTTGCTGTTGAACACCAGAATTGGCAGGTCCACCACTGGTGCCCTGTGCTTTTCACAGATAAGAGCAGGTTCACCCTGAGCACATGTGACAGACGTGAAAGGGTCTGGAGAAGCCGTGGAGAACATTATGCTCCCTGTAATATCATTCAGCATGACCGTTTTGGTGGTGGCTCAGTGATGGTCTGGGGAAGCATATCCATGGAGGGACACACAGACCACTACAAGCTAGACAATGGCATGCAAAAAAAGGGGGGGGGGGTTGTGAAAAGAAATTCACAGAGAAAGTGGCTACATTATGAACAGAATGTGATACTCAGAAAAATTTCCAAAAATTATGCTTTATTACATATACAAATTTGACATTTGGGCAATCGCCCTGGTTTACCATCACCTCAGTATGAGACAATACACACAGACCTAAAACCATTTAAAATGACACCAAGACCGGTCTAAATACATGTGCAACAAAGACAGTGACTACTAGAGTCTTTGTAGCACTGGCGCATAGGTGAACACTTCCCACAGGAGGTGTATGCAAAAATTATACCATAGGTATACCATGTAACATGTTGTAAATATGTAGACATATGCTACTACCAAAATGGTTATATCCCAAGCAGGGAGTTTCAAAAAATTATACTATAGATATAAAATATCACATGTATGCAATGCAGCAAGCACAGTATGCGTCAAAAAGAGGGGCATGCCTCTAGGCCTATATGAGACAAAAAATGAATGTCATATATAAAATGCAGTACATTCTTATGCCGGCACATATGGTTGGGGCCCATTCATCTGTAATATAAGCGACTGTTTCCTAGGGCTCTTAAATGAGAATAAGCCCCATTTGTTACCAGGATGGAAGGATAGATGCAAATAGCAGAGCACTGCTTGAAATGGTTTCTTCACCACTGTATGTGGACTACACACCACTTTCTGTAAGGAAAACAAGACAAATCCCAATAGATCTTCTGCCTGTTGAGATACACGTGGTATATCCTGTTTCCTATGAAAAGCACCATGATGTCCCCATCCTGTAGTGAAACAGACAATATGTGGAAAGTCACTGGAGGAGCTTTCACTCTATATGAGATGTATAGGTCATATCGATCACATAGGACCATATAACTAGTGTCCTGTAACAGTCCACTCACCACCTGCGCAATGGATAATAGGAGAGGAAAAGATGTCCTTCATAAGTACTGCCATGCAAGGCCAGAGAGGCCAGGGAACCACCGCTGACATCAGCCGATATACCGCGGGTTCCGACCTCTTCTCGGCGCCTGCGCTGCTTAAGCTTGCCTCATGGCATGTGAAGATGGCTTCCTCCTTATGGGTCAGCGTGCGTTCCACCTAGTGCGCATGACCGGAAGTGACGTATCTGACGTATGACGTCAACGCGTTTCGCCGATGGGCGTATCTCACTCAGCTTCGTCAGGACCAATGAGATTCCTGCATTCCAGTTTTCTATTTATAGTGGGTTAAGACCCACCCATTAATGCAAAAATTAACTTGCAGTTATTCCCAATGGAAGAAAAAAAGGGGGCTAAATACTTAGCACAGCTGCTGGTCATTATTAAATTCAATTAAAAGGACAAGCGACTGGAAATATCAGAGAGAGGAAAGGCTTGGCAATTTCAACAATGCATACACAAATCAAAAAACCATAGATTATATATGCTAATCAATTGGAAAATTACCACACTTTCACCAGGAGATGGCGATGTTAGTGAAAGAATCACCAGGCCTATTCATTAAATCAACAGTTCCTAAGGGTACAGTATGAATTACCACAAAGCCGCCACAAGATGGCAATGTTAATTAACAAATCTCACTGTGGATTATTTTGCCAAAGATACCTAGACTTCAAATACCCATTTAATGGTATCATTATTATTAAGAGGGAAGGGCATAGTTAGCTCAACAGTTGGTCCTTTTACGTTTTTAGACCTATATTCAAATTTATACCATCAGGTCATCAATATTTCCCAGATGCCAAAAGGTTTGCCTTCATTATTTGGCATATAATTCACCCATTAATGAAGACAGAAAAATGCCATAGATCAACCAACGCATGGCAATATAAGGATACATAACTATGTGAATCTATTTATCCAAAAATACTTGGAGATCACATTCCACATTTAACCCCTTTGGGTACATTGTATCAAGTTTATATATCCAATATTTCTCCTTTTTTAGCAGTTCTCTGTCAAAATCATCTCTCCTTTGAGGAAAGTGCAATGCATAGAAACCTTTCACTTTTGTGCCATCCAATTTACCTCCATGATATTTAGCATAATGTTGAGCAAGATTGCTTTCAGGATCATTTGATCTAATATCTCTAAGATGTTCACCTATTCGTACTTTAAGTTGTCTTTTGGTCTTACCAATATACATCTTTTTACAGGGACAAGTCAAAATATATAGCACTCTCACTGTGGAGCAATTTATAAGACTTTGAATTTTATAGTGAGTGTTATTTCCTGAGTCATAAAAGGAATCCGTACGGTCCACATATTTACAAATTTGACATTTTCCACATTTAAACATCCCCTTAGTACGTGATTTTAACCATGTTGTTTGTTTTAACGGTTGATAATCAGAATGAATAAGGAGATCACCAAGATTTGGTGCTCTTCTTGCTACCATTTGGGGGCGTTCACCTACAATCTTATTCAATTTGGGACATTGAGTTAAAATCTTCCAATGCTTTTCTAATATTTGTTTTACATCTTGCCATTGGGCTCCAAATTGGGTTATCATTCTGACCGGTTGCTCACCCAATGGCACCCTGACTGCCATTAGGTACCGGGATGAAATCTTTGGACCCATTGTCAGACCCTACACTGGTGCAGTGGGTCCTGGGTTCCTCCTGGTGCAGGACAACGCCCGCCCTCATATGGTGAGAGTATGAAGGCAGTTCCTGGAAAATGAAAGAATTGATACCATTGAATGGCCCCCACGCTCACCTGACCTAAATCCAAGAGAACACCTCTGGGACATCATATTTTGGTCCATCCGATGCCACCAGGTTGCATCTCAGACTGTCCAGGAGCTCAGTAATGCCCTGGTCCAGATCTGGGAGGAAATACCCCAGGCCACCATCCATCATCTCATTAGGGCCATGCCCCGACATTGTCAGGCATGTATACAAGCACGTGGGGGCCATACAAACTACTAAGTACTATTTTGTGTTGCTGCAATTAAATTTCAGCAAAATGGACTAGCCTGCTGCATAATTTTTTCAATTTGATTTTCGGGGGTTTTGGAATTCAGTCCTCTGTAGGTTGATCATTTTCATTTCCATCAAACGATGGGGCATCCTTACGTTCCTAACACATTATCTAGTCCATATCAGTATAGATATCCAGCATGATATTTTTCCCCATTGAGATCTGATGTGTTTTCAAAGTGTTCCTTTAATTTGTTTTTGAGCATGTATATATGAAAAAATAGTAAAATGAACAACAGCCATATAATAGAAACAAAATATAAGGCAAGCTATGTAACCAACAACCCAAGAGCCACAATGAACAAGGTCATTTGACTGTAAGCATGATAAAAAACATAGGAAAACATATGATGTGGCAATTGGCATCCTGCAGCTTAGATAGTCCTGGAGGGGCACAGAACTAAAGTTCAGTATAAAGAAGGCAAGCTTCCGAGAATCACTGAGGATCTGTTCAAAGGAAGTTATCAATAATTGGGACCACGATTACCGACCCAACAATAGCACAAAATGCCCGCATAACAGTCATGGAAAGATATCTCAGGTTTAATGATGGTCCCAGGGGATTACAGATTCTCTTTCTTCTCCGATGGGGTTCTTGCCATTCATGTTGCGGGGTACGTTGGGGAGAGGTTCCACCGTTCCTCCAATCAGGGAAGGTTTTTTTGTTTTTTTTTTAATTTAAATATTTATTTATTTTCAGAATAATATACACATTTCTTCATCAGTTTCATATACAAATAGATCATTTTCCAAAACCCTATAATTACTTTACAACCCCTAGTTTCTTCCCTCTACCACCCCCCAAACCCCCACCCAAAAATCCACCCCCCCCTACAATGTCTCCATTTTCCCAATTAATAAACCCTCCCACTCTGCATACTTCTAATGACTTTTCCCTTAATAAATATACAAGAACTTCCTCCTAAGATATTACTTCGTAGATCTTGCTACAAAATCTTCCCATTTTCTCCACTTCTTAAAAAATAACCCCATCTTGTCTACTTGCATGTAGTATAATTTCTCCATCTTACATATCTGATTTGTTCTCTCTACCCAGTCCTCCTCTCTCGGTATCTCTGGTCTATGCCAAAACCTAGGAATCAGACCTTTAGCCGCATTCAAGTAATGCCATACACCGGAGTCTTTATATCTATTTACTGGTAGATCTGTACTATGTAATAGACACACCTCAGGGTTCAATCCTATTTTTATCCCAGTGATTATCGAAATTAATTGGACTATTTTCTCCCAGAAGGTTTGTATCATTGGGCACTCCCACCATAGATGATATAAGGTACCTATTCTTCCACATCCCCTCCAACACTCTAAAACCTTTCCCCCATTCATCTTGTGTTCCACGTTTGGTGCAATGTGCCATCGCGATAAACATTTATAATTTACCTCCACCTCTCTCATACTTATATTTTCGTGTATCAACCTATATATTTTCCCTTGTTTTTCCTCATCTATCTCTAGTTCCAAGTCTCTTTCCCATTTTGCTATATACAGTGGCTTTGTGTGTGTAACTAACTCGGTGAGAATTTTATATACCTTAGCTGTGCCCCGTTTCCCATCTCCGCGTGCATCTAACAACCTCTCAAACGGATTCCAATCCCTTCTCATTCTCAAAGGTTTCGGAAGATTTTTAACAAAGAGTTTTAATTGGTGATATCTCCATTCATCTATTTTAATAAAAAGTTCTCTTTTATCTGTTTTCAAGTCCTTAAGTGTTCTCAACTGCTGTCCATCCATTATATCTCTCAGTTGAATATCCTCTTTTTTGAACCATTTTCCTATACTCTCTTCCCTACCTGGGGGAAAAAAAATCTGTGTTCCTAAGTGATATTAATTGTGAATTGAACTCCCATTTCATATATTTGTGCAAATTATCCCACACCTTAAAAACATTTACTGTGAAAACACTCGTGGAATCTTTTAAACCTCTATACTTTGCTGGAATCCATATATTTTTACTCAAGGTAGATCCGCTTAAATCATTTTCGATCTTAACCCACCTTTTTCCCTCTGGGTTATGTGTCCAATCGTACATTCTCGCTAAGATTACAGCTCTATAGTACCTCTTTATGTCTGGCATTCCCAATCCTCCCTTCTCCTTATTTCTACTCAGTAGGTCATATGATATTCTAGGTTTTTTATTTTTCCATATATATCTTGTTAACATCTTTTTTATTACTTTAAAGAATGCCTCCGGGATTTTAACTGGGACCATCTGAAATTTATATAAGATTTTAGGTACAATTAATTTAGGTACAATTACCATTTTTATCAGGTTTATACGCCCTATCCAGGACGGGATACCTCTCATTTAAGAGTGGAATATAGTTTAACTTATATAAATTCGTATAAGAAGCAGATACTTTAACCCCTAAATACTTTATCTCTCTATTTTTCCATATAAAAATTTATTTTTTCTTTTTCGCTACTTGGGAGATTAACATTTAAGATCTCAGTTTTTGATGGATTAATTTTCAGGTTTGCTAGCTCCCCATATTCCTTTAAGCTCTTCATTAAGTTGGGAAGTGTTATCCTCGGATTTCCCACATAAAACAGCAGGTCGTCAGCGAAAGCTGCCACTTTATGTTCTTCGCCTCCTATCTTCACCCCTGTTATATCTATATTCTTCCTAATTGTTGCCAGCAAAGGTTCCAGCGACAGAACATACAGCAATGGGGACAGTGGACATCCCTGTCTAGTTCCATTTGACATTCCTATAGTATCTGACTTCTCCCCATTAACCACTATAACCGCGGAAGGCTCTCTATACAGCTTTCCTATCCACTCTCTCATTCTTGCTCCCACTCCTAAAGTCTCCAGGGTGTCCATCATAAAGCTCCAGTTTACTCTATCAAATGCTTTTTCAGCATCAATCGAAAGCACCACTACTGGCGTTTTCCCCTTCTTGGCCTTCTGGATAAGCAACAGAGATCTTAAACTGTTGTCTCTACCCTCTCTTCCTGGCACAAATCCCACTTGATCTGGCTGGATCCAATCTGGCATTAGATCTTTTAATCTATTTGCTAAGACTTTTGCATATAACTTTGTATCGATGTTCAGAAGTGATATTGGTCTATAACTAGAGCATTGAGAAGCATCCTTCCCCTCCTTTTGAATTAATACTACATGGGCCTGTAAAGATTCCCGTCTCATCTCCATCTCTACTCCCAGGGCATTCATATATTCCTCCATTTTTGGTAGTAACAAGTCGCTATATTTTTTATAGTACCTCACTGTATAACCATCTGGGCCTGGACTTTTCCCCTTTATGGTACTTTTTAATGCACTTTTTATTTCTTCCTGTGTTATTTCCATATCTAGGGAATTCAATAGATCCTCACTTAACTTCGGTAATCCTGCGTTTTTAAGATACGCTCTTCTTTTTCCTCTACTCTCTTTCCCACCTATATTGACTAAGTCTTGAGGGGCAATATTATACAACTTACTATAGTATTCTCTGAACACTCTAGTGATCTCTTTGGTAGAATAAACCATTTCTCCGTTAGGGGTCCTTATTTTTTCTACATAATTTCTATTTTTCTTTTCCCTCAAAGCTCTCATCAAGTATCTACCTGGCCTATCTGCCCATCTATATCTCTCACTAGCAACTTTATTAAAGATTCTTCTCTTCTCCTCCTCCATCAAAAACCCTAGTTCTTCTCTCTTTTTTACCATCTTCTGTCTTATCTCATCTGTTCTTTTAATTTTATGTATCTGCTCCAATTCACTTATTTCTCTTAACAGTCCAGTGAGTTTCTCTCTTCTTTCCCTTTTCTTTTTTGCCCCGATCGCAATCAGTATACCTCTTATATAGGCCTTATGGGTCTCCCACACTGTGGCCACCGACACCTCCCCTGTCTCATTCTCCTGAAAAAATCTTTCGATTTCTACTCTAATTTTCCGGTCGACCTCGGGATCTAGAAGGAGAGCTTCATTCAACTTCCATCCTGTCCCTCCTGACAAACATCTCCCCCACCTCAGTTTCAATGTAACCGGAGCATGGTCAGAGATAGAAATCTCTTCAATTTCTATTTTGTCCACCCTATCTATGAGTTGGTGGTCAACTAATATGTAGTCCAGTCTGGAATACATCCCGTGGGCATTAGAAAAGTAAGTGTAATTTCTCTCTTTTCCATGTGTCACCCTCCAAATATCCACCAATTGACACTCATACAACACGCCCTTCAGATTTTTCAAAGCTCTACCTCCCTCTCTCTGCACCGATGAAGTCGTGTCCATTTGTGGGTCCATGCAAAAATTCAAATCCCCCGCCACTATCAGAAGACCCTCCTTAAATGCCATCAATTTTCGCAGAACTCCCTTCAGGTATACCTCCGGTCTCTTATTTGGGCAATAAATATTCACAATAGTACATTTCTGTTCTTGTAATCTACCCTTCAAAAATAGAAATCTCCCCTCCGGGTCTGTTACTCTATCTTCAATCTCCCACCTTATATTCTTTGCAAACCCTATTGCTACACCCTTAGCTCTTTTAATCGGGGAATCAGAACAGAACCATGTTGGATATTTTCTTGAGTACAGCTTTACATTTGATTTAATTTCTAAGTGAGTCTCCTGCAGAAAAACCACTGAAGCCTCTCTGTGCTGTAGCTCCTTGAAAACTTTAAACCTCTTCCCTGGGCAGTTCAAACCTTTTACATTATATGTTAAAAATCGCAAGTTTTCCATCAGTCTTGTATCAATTTATTCTTATTCCCCGCTCTAGCATGCAGAGACTTAACCCTAAGGCCCCCCCTAACCCTCTTATCATATCCCTCCCCCCCGCTCCCCCTAAACACCCTCCCACTCTCACCCCTCCTACTCACTCCACCTCCCCCCGCCCCCCCCCATTTAGGCCTTCAAGCCGCCTATCAATCATTTGTGGTAATGAACCCACCTTTGATTTTTATACCTGGGGATTGAACTCCTCCCATGTACGACTTACCCCCCCTCCAACCTCCACGGTTTCCCACGCCTGTTTTATTTCTTTAACCTTAGCGATGCAGTTTAGTGAGATAGTTAGGGAGAGAAGAGGAAAAAAAAAAAAAAAAAGACAGAAAAAAAAAACTCACACTCTCCCAACTAACTCCTCGCTACCCCTCCCCTACCTACTTCCTGCCATACTTCTTTTCCCCCAAAGCCTATTTCTATCTCTGTTTCCCACCCACTGATCCTCATTCTCTGCAATTCCAGTCTGTCACAGAAGTCTCTTAAGTCCTCAGGAAATCTCAAAAATGCTGTAACACCGTTCTTCCATCCGATTAAACACTCTGGGTTACCCCATCTGTATTGCACATTCCTTGATCTCATCTGCTCTAACAGGGGCCTCAAAGCTCTTCTTCTCCACAAAGTCTCGTGCGATAAATCCGCAAAAATCTGGAAATTTATATCTCCATACTGAATAGTTGTTCTTCCTTTAGTCCTTCTCCAAATCTCTTCCTTATCTCCATATTTTTGCAACTGAACAATCACATCTCTTGATTTTTCCTTCGCTTTACCTTGTTGGGGCTTTCCTGCTCTAAAGACTCCATCTAGTTTAAGTTCCTCTGTTACAGGTCTGTCCATGATGGAATTTAACATTTTGCAGACTATTTCTTGTAATTCTCCCCCTTTCAGGATATCTGGGATTCCTCTTATCCTCAGGTTGCTTCTCCTGGACCTGTTCTCCTGTACTTCTATTTTATACTGCAGTTGTTTCTGCATATTCCTCATCATAGCGGACTTTTTTTCTAAGTCTGTTATGTCTTGGGTATGTTTGTTAATTTTTTCCTCCATTTCTTCCGTTCTCATTAGCAGGTGCCCTAGATCCTGACGTATATTTGTCATTTCTTGTTTAATAGTTTTTTCCAGATCCTTAAACATTTCAGCCATCTCTCTTTTATTTGGCACTTGTAGATCTTTTACCAGGTCTATCCTCACGGAATTTTCTTTCCACTGTTGGTTACTATTTTCCGGGCCCAATGACAATCTAGGACTGTTCTCCAAGGAGGTTTCCATTTCCCCTTTTTCATTTCCACTGTTGGCCCTTTCTGGAGTCGCATTCCCCTGGGAGGTATACTTTTTAATTGTACCTGTCTGGGACCCTTTAAGCCCACTACCTTTAACACTTTTATTCTTCATATCTTCTGCACTGACTGTGCTCTTTAATCAGGGGGAAATTTTAAACTGTATATTGGAGTAATGATGTCAGACAGGCTCTGTCAATTTAACACTTCCTTTTTCTTTTCCCACTGTTCACTTTCCAAATCCCCTGGGAATCCCCCTTTTTTCTTTATAGGCAATTTCAAAGTCCTTTCCCACAGGTCAGCAAGCTTAAACAATTATTTGCGTGTGGACTCACCCTTCTTCACCCACTCACCCAGTGGGTTGACATAGATCCTCAGCCGTCCACTCGTTACATCTGGCCAATGTCTCTGGGGGATTCCTACAGGGTCTCCTATGAACTGTGGGTCCTGTTCCTCTTTCCTCTCCTGTATGGTAGGATTGGGGTTTGAACCGGCGTCTCCGCTCTCCTGGTTGGGACCCGGCACTTGACAGGGAACCGGCCGGCGTCTCAGCTTCCCAGAGCTCCCTTGCGGCCAACCCACGTGCTCACTCCTCCTTACTGCATCTCGCCGGCAACCGAGCAGCTGATCGCGGATCTCCGTAGCACGCTCTCCTCCCTTAGCTCGGCTCCCGTCCCTTCAGAGCGCCGGCATCTCTCCCCCTGGAGACCTCCTTACTCAGGTAGGTCTCCACAGGACTAAGCAAACGGGGGTTTCCGTGGTGGTCTGGCTTGGAGGCTGTCGGAGAGCACTCACATCGTGCTCTCCGGCGCCGCCATGGTTAGGCTCCTCCCCCTCTTCCTGATGATCAGGGAAGGTTTTAATATTGTTGTGCCAGAGCAGGAAAGTCCCAGCACAAGGTTGGATCTGAGAGTTTAATTGTTCTTGGCTGTGTTCACAAATGTTATGCTCGTTTAGTCTTGGGAACAGCAAAATCACTTTTACTCATTCGATCCTTCACCCCCAGCAGATAGCGCTCCCCTATGCTCTGGCAATGGACTGTCCCTCTACGCTCTCATGTCCAATTGAGGGCTATGGTCCCTACTTCTCCTAGATTGTAAGCTCCTAGGAGCAGGGCCCTCTAATCCCTCTTGTATTGAACTGTATTGTTACTGTATTGTCTCCCACTATAATGTAAAGCGCTGAGCAAACCATTGGCGCTAAATAAATCCTGAATAATAATAATAATAATACTTCAGCTTTGATGACATCAAAACCATCTGACCACCAGAGTGTCTGGGATAAAAGGCTGCAGGGACCAGTCTTGAAGCATGTAGGAGCCTATGGGAGTAGAGGAAACGATAAGTAAAACAAAAAACAAGCAGTTAACCCATGTAGTGCAAGCACAGCCCCACTCCAAGGGAGGACTTTTACTCCCCCCCCCCCCCCCAAGTCCAGCAATATTAAATCAGTCCCTGTTGCAAACTCTTGCTTTATGACTTACTACAAAGGTTTAATATTGCAGTCTGTTCACTGGGGGATAAGAAACTGGGCTTCCCCTTACCTGCAACAGATTGAAGACATTATATCAGTCTAAAAGGAATTTATCCAGTAAATATGTACATGCCGGAAATGTTTGTTTCATTTAGTTTTGGATGCATCCGATCATTGATGAATATTGTTTAGTCATATTTGTTTTGTTGAACTGTTTTGTTTTTGAAATTCATTTCATATCTTCAGCATTTGTTTTGTATATTTGTTGGTCGGGGTGCATTAAAAAATGTTGCAGTTTTTCTGGAAGATTGCTATTTATTTGCTATATTATTGAATCGGACAGACTCGAATCAGAAGGATTCTTTTTAGTCGCTAGTCCAACCCACCAAGAACAATGCCATGAGCTGATTAGACAGTATTGACTGGCGTCAAGTGCATCCGAACTAACAAATGGAATGAAATTCGGATCCATTCGTTATCCTAATCCGAATTATCTAACAAATTCACCACAAAGATCAGGAACCACAAGGCACACCAGCAGGGATCAATAGAAATCAGCTAAAACCAGCACCTCTGCTCAGCAAGCATCAGGATTCCTCCTTTGCTGCCAGTTCCAGCAATGTCTCTTTTCTACTTCCATACCTTGTCTCATATACTTTAAGAGCTCTGGCAAATGCTCAAATTGCAGTGTCTATTTCAAAAACACAAAGTTTGGTAGTTTGTAGTGAAAAAAAATGAATGTTTTAGTCTGACCCTTATCACATTTACTAATGTAGCTTCAAGAGGATGGTCCTCCCTCAAGTCATCAGCTTGCCACTGGGATCTTCTGTAGCACCAAAAGTGGTGAGGTGTGGAATGGCAGAGAGGACACTGGGGAAGGGGTTCAAAACATTTAGATGCACACACACCATAGCACATAACATTTTAAAGTGCACACACACCATTTTGTAATGCTGCTTAGCTTGGTTGATGCACTTTTGAAGTGCACGCATTCAGTAGCACACCCTATATGAAACAGAAAGCGTGGAAGCAGCACTATTTGGATGTTCAACTCACAAGGCAAACTAGCACCATGCTATGCTCATTTAACATCAATGTACAATCAGCTAGATAGGTTCAGAGATTGCAATTGCTGGCTGTGACCCATAGTGCAAGTATACCATAGCAATTTATCCCTTCTCTTCATTGGTTTCAGGAAATCATGAGAAAAAATCCAATGGAAATGTCACACCTACTCCCAGTGAAGACTTCAGCAAGTTATGAGGTCAGACTACGCTTGTTGTGTAATTCTAAGGCACCCCACTCTGCTGACAAAATAAATCTGCTGCTTGTAAAGCTGACAGGTTCACCAATGCACACAGGATCACACTTCTCATTACAGATGGTTCCAATGTCATGTCAATACCCTTTCCACTAATACAGCACACAGATTCCCCTCTGAGAACAGGACTGCAATTTTACGGGCTTTTAAGTAGCTTCGATACAGCAGTGACATCCGTATTAGTATGCAAATTTAATACTAAACTGACTAATCTCAAAGTGCTAAGTGGACTCATTTATTTTGAAAATCCCAAAAAGTTTAAAAAAAGCACAAAAAATTGAACAAAATGTGTAAAAATGTGAAGAATCCTCATAAACAGAGTCACTACATAAACTGACTACTAGCACCCAACCTCTAGACTCTGCCCTACTCATTATATCTATGAGTTGAGTTACTATGAGAGATGAACTGCCGGAATTTATTTGGAACGGCTGAGCCAAATGGGTGTTCGCCCTAGCCGAACCTCTGACAGCAGAGGGAATTGAAACATGTAGCAGCATTATTATTACCACTGCTAAATGTAACAGCTTCTTTCTCAGGACTCCTAAATCTAAGGGTCTGTACATAGCAATGCAGGTGGGACAGCCTGCATATGCGCTTGAGTAATTTTTTATGTCACATTTAGGGTGGCCCATTCATTTCAGTGGTTGTCCTACACTCGAAAATCACATGAAAGAAGCGCATTACCCTTTTTTTAACCCGCTGCACCAAAACACGTGGTACTTTGTTACTGCCAAAGCGCACACCTTAGAAAGGCACTTTGGGTGCCATTAAGAATTAATGACACAGTCATGCACCTGCAAAAGGGTTGAGCGTTTTCTGTGCGTTCTGGGAATGCATGCAATTTGGAGCATATTTCTGCAATGCATAAATGTGAACTTAGCCTTAGGGAGATGGTGGGAGACCATGTGCAAACAACTAGTGGGTCATCATCAGTGGTGGATACTAGAGATGAGCGAATCGAACTTGGCGAAGTGGAATTCGTTTCGAATATTAGGAAAAATTCGATTCGCACCGAATCCGAATATTAGCAAACTTCGGATGCGCGAATCGAATTTTTCCCGATCGGCCGATTTTCATCCCTTCTACAGCCGGCAAAAAGTGTCCCTGCAGAGAGCTCCGCTATTTCTGACAGTTCTCTGACAGTTCCTTCACATGTACAGCGGTTGAAACATTGTATGTATTTGTTTCCATTTAGGATACAGATGTTTTTATTCGGAAACAAATAGATACAATGTTTCAACCGCTGTAAATGTGAAGGAACTGTCAGAGAACTGTCAGAAATAGCGGAGCTCTCTGCAGATACACTTTTTGCTGTACTGGAATTCTTCTTCTTTTCATTCTTCTTCTTTTCATTCTTCTTCTTCTTCTTCTTATTTTCATTCTTCTTTTTTTCATTCTTCTTCTTCTTCTTTTCATTCTTCTTCTTCTTTTCATTCTTCTTTTCATTCTTCTTCTTCTTCTTTTCATTCTTCTTCTTCTTCTTTTCATTCTTCTTTTCATTCTTCTTCTTTTCATTCTTCTTCTTCTTCTTTTCATTCTTCTTTTCATTCTTCTCATTCTTCTTTTCATTCTTCTTTTCATTCTTCTTCTTCTTTCCATTCTTCTTTTCATTCTTCTTCTTCTTTTCATTCTTCTTCTTCTTCTTTTCATTCTTCTTTTCATTCTTCTTCTTCTTCTTTTCATTCTTCTTCTTTTCATTCTTCTTCTTTTCATTCTTCTTTTCATTCTTCTCATTCTTCTTTTCATTCTTCTTTTCATTCTTCTTCTTCTTCTTTTCATTCGTCTTCTTCTTCTTTTCATTCGTCTTCTTCTTCTTTTCATTCTTCTTCTTCTTCTTTTCATTCTTCTTCTTCTTCTTTTCATTCTTCTTTTCATTCTTCTCATTCTTCTTTTCATTCTTCTTCTCATTCTTCTTTTCATTCTTCTTCTTTTCATTCTTCTTCTTCTTCTTCTTCTTTTCATTCTTCTTCTTCTTTTCATTCTTCTTTTCATTCTTCTTTTCATTCTTCTTCTCATTCTTCTTCTTCTTCTTTTCATTCTTCTTCTTCTTCTTCTTTTCATTCTTCTTCTTCTTCTTTTCATTCTTCTTTTCATTCTTCTTCTTTTCATTCTTCTTTTCATTCTTCTTCTTCTTCTTTTCATTCTTCGTCTTCTTCTTTTCATTCTTCTTTTCATTCTTCTCCTTCTTTTCATTCTTCTTTTCATTCTTCTTCTTCTTCTTTTCATTCTTCTTCTTCTTCTTTTCATTCTTCTTTTCATTCTTCTTCTTCTTCTTTTCATTCTTCTTCTTCTTTTCATTCTTCTTTTCATTCTTTTCATTCTTCTTTTCATTCTTCTTCTCATTCTTCTTTTCATTCTTCTTCTCATTCTTCTTTTCATTCTTCTTCTTCTTCTTTTCATTCTTCTACTCCTTCTTTTCATTCTTCTTTTCATTCTTCTCATTCTTCTTCTTCTTTTCATTCTTCTTCTTCTTCTTTTCATTCTTCTTCTTCTTCTTTTCATTCTTCTTTTCATTCTTCTTCTTCTTCTTTTCATTCTTCTTCTTCTTCTTCCTCTTCTTCTTCGTCGTGCCCCGTGACTGCCCAAATGAGTGAAGTGTGCGGTGATTCTAAGATCGACGGCACTCATCTGCATGTCATACTGACTGACAGTATTATTTCTCTTCCCCAGCAGACTCCAAGGGCATTTAAATTAAAGGTACAGTGTTCTGCACTAATATAAAGGCTCTCTGAAGCCTAGAAACCCTTTTAATAAGTTAAATTCGCAGCGAATAAATTCGCATCGAATCAAATTTCTCCCGCAAATTCGGCGAATCAGCCGAATCGAATTTTTGAATAATTCGCTCATCTCTAGTGGATACCTTGCTGACAAGTGAAAGCAGACAAAGGGATGGGGATGGATGTAAAAAAAAAGCGCATGGAATCCTACCCAAAATTCATTCCAGGATCCCATAAAAAAATATAAAATAAATGTGGGGTCTTCCCAAATTTGATACAGTATTTGGTAAATTACATCACCCGGGAGACCCTACCCATTTGTTTACATTCTGTGCTGAGGATCAGAAGCTGTCATTTACAGTGAGCAGTTGTAATGTATTTACATTGTAATTTATTTGCATTGTGGGACATTTTGGGGGGTTTTCTTTTTTTAACCAACAGGCCATTTTTTGCTATACAGCGCTACGCTACTTTAACTGACAATTGCGAGGTCATGCAACACTGTACACAAATGAAATTGATATAATTTTTTACACAAATAGAGCTTTCTTTTGGTGGTATTTTTTATTTTTTGTGCTATAAATGAAAAAAAACTGACAATTTTGAAAAATAAACAATATTTATTTTTTTCTACAAAACATATCCCAGAAAAAATTTTAAATTTAATTTCTTCATAAATTTAGACTAAAATATATTCTGCTAAATGTCTTTGGTAAACTAAAAAACCCAATAAGTGTATATTAATTGGTTTGTGGGAAAACGATAGCATCTACAAATGACAGTATACACTACCGTATACTGTATACTGGATTAAAAAAAAAATACAAGTAATGGCGGCGATCAGCGGCATATAGCGGGACTGTGGTAGTACAATGGGAATACTGACACTAACTGACTCAGACTAACTGCCACTGACATGACCAGTGACACTAATACAGGGATCAGTACTAATAAAATGCATTGACACTGTACTAATGACACTGGGCAGGAAGGGGTTACCATCTGGGACAATTAAAGGGTTAACTGTATGCCTAACTATGTGTAATGTGTTGACTGGGTACTATTTTACTAGGGGTTGTGCTAGTTTTTGTCTCCCTGCAAAACTATCACATCCACACTGTCAGCAGAGACACCTGTGTTGCTTACCAACACAGATCTCTCTCCTGAAGTTAGCTCCAATGATTGGTGGGTCCCGGCCAGTAACCCGCTGATTGGTATATCAGGGAGCCAATGGTTGCACAGGTAAAATAAATAATAAATAAAATTGGGAAAAAACTGCCCTTCAAAATCAATAAATATTGAATAATGCAAATAAGTCTCTGTTGAAATAAGGTGACAACTCCCAGTGATGTGCTGTCCCCTCAAAATAACTCAACATACAGCCATTAATTTCTAAACAGCTGGCAACAAAAGTGAGTACACCCCTAAGTGAAAATGTCCAAATTGGGCCCAAATGTCAGCTCTTTGGTCTTACCCATGGTGGTGAGGTTTGAATGGAAGAATTAGATTCAATGGACAGGTGTCTTTCATACACATAATAAGTTGTGGATAGGAGCACCTTCTTAAATTGACAGGACTAATCTCTGTACCATATGAGCACATAGCCAGTCTGTGGGAGCCAGAATTACTGTTGGTTGGTAGGGGATCAAATACTTATTTTTCTTACTGAACTACAACTCAATTTATAAGATTTGTATCATGTGTTTTTTTTCTGGATTTTTGGTTGATATTCTGTCTCTATTATTTAAAATACACCTATGATAAAAAATTATAGACCCTTCATTTTTTGTAAGTGAGCAAATGTACAAGATCTGCAGGGGATAAAATAATTATTTTCCCCACTGTATATACTGTAGATAGTGTGTGTATATATATATATATATATATATATATATATATGTATATATAAACCATAGTTTGTAGACTCAATAACTTTCGCACACACTGATTAAGTAATATACACTGATCTGGGTTATATTCACCAAAGAGGTTTAGGCCTACATTTATGAAGAAAGATTATTTATTTGGAAAATTTTGAATATTCATTATGTAGTTTTTCATTATCATAAAAAAAAAAAAAAACCCAGTGGTGATCAAATACCACCAACGAAAGCTCTATTTATGTGAAAAAAAATAATGAAAATTTAATTTGCGTACAGTGTTTCTTGACTGAGCAAATGATAGTTAAAGAAGCACAGTTCTGAATACCAAAAAATGCCCTGGTCATGAGGTGTGTAAAACCTTTCCGGAGGTAAAGTGGTTAATAAAAAACGTGTGTGTCTCTGTATTTACTATTTTTTTTACATGAGTAGGGTTACTATGTACCCCTTACTTATTTACATACTGGGGGCTTCCAAATTCTGATAACTTTCCCACTAACAATCTCCACAACTACCAGGCCAGGGTTATGGAGAAGACATCCTTGTCCACATCAACATGGAGGCAACATGCTTTGCCAGGGAGGTCCTTTTTAGCAAGAAAACCTCCCCATGTTGAAGGCATGTGGTCTGGTATTGTTCAGGAGGGGGGATCCACATGCTCTTCTGGTATTGATGAACAGAATTCCCAGCCATTTTTTTTAAAAACATAGGGAAACTGCTGAAAGCTGTTATTTAAAATGACAATTTAAACTGCATTTTTTTTATAGATGTCAGCTTTGCTGTATACATTACACAGATACACCACTTCACAAGCAGGTTAAGGGCATCCCTAAACATGTTATGTAAAGGAGGTTAGCCCTTTTTTTGTTGCATTTTTTGGTCTGGTACCCAAACTTTTGTTAGGTTAGCAAACCCACCCTGAATATGAATCCCGAGCATTCGGCTCATCACTAGTTTCAAAAACAAGTGGCATGTTTAGCCTCTATAATATTATGCTGTGACAGTTCTGGTTTATGCAGTATATTATAACGCTGAGTCTATTTTTTATTTGGATCAATGACAGAATGGGACCCCACTGAGCGCCTCTACAGACATCATGTGTGCTCTTAGTTAAGTCTTTACTTTTACCTGTACCATGTAGCTAGGCTGTGGATCTCTGTAATGTGGGATTGGTCTTGGTTACTATAGGAAAATGACCAATGGGGAGGGTACCAGATCACCAACCCCCCCACTACCAGAGGATCCACCACCCTGCCAGGTACAATGCTTTATGACAGACTGCTGTACACTCTACAACAGTCTTTGGTTACCTGGGGCAAATTCTCTTTTCCTCCACACCTTCTGCCATGCTAACTCTTTGTAGTGGCCCTGCTTCTGCACTCTTTGTGCTCTACAGGTTCTGCTCTTTCATATGCAAGAAAAGTAAAGTAACTTCAGACGAGGCTTGAACCAGCAACACAGTTCAACAGCACAGCACACATGAAACAGAGTCCAGCCATAACTAACTAATGCAGGCTGCCAGGTTCATACCTTCCAGGGAAGCTAATGCAGGCCATAGATGGGTCGAAAATCGGCCGATTTTTCGGCCGAAAATAAAATCAGCCGATTTTCGGATCGTTAGTGGGCTGATTGTTCGGCCGTTTTTCGGTATTTTGGCAGATTTTTTTTATCGGTAAAGTTGGAAAAAAATCGGCCGATTTTGCCGATCGGCCGATTTTCGTGGCAATTATGGGCAAATCGGCCGATCTTTTTACCGATAAAAAAATCTGCGCATGAGCAGTGACCTGTAAGAGGAAGACAAAAAGAATAAGAAAAAGAAGAAGAGGATGAAGAAGAAGAAGAGGAAGAGGAAGAAGAAGAGGGATGAAGAAGAAGAGGAAGATGAGGATGAAGAAGAGGAAGAAAAAGAAGAGGATGAAGAAGAGGAAGAAGAAGAAGAGGAAGAAGAGGATGAAGAAGCGGAAGAAGAAGAAGAGGAAGAAGAGGATGAAGAAGAAGAGGAAGAAGAGGATGAAGAAGAAGAAGAAGAAGAAGAGGATGAAGAAGAAGAAGAAGAAGAGGATGAAGAAGAAGAGGATGAAGAAGAGGAAGGAGAAGAGAATGACGAAGAAGAGGATGAAGAAGAAGAGGAGGAAGAAGAAGAAGAGGATGAAGAAGAGGAAGAAGAAGAGGATGAAGAAGAGGATGAAGAAGAAGAAGAAGAGGATGAAGAAGAGGATGAAGAAGAGGAAGAAGAAGAGGAAGCAAAAGAAGAGGAAGAGGATGAAGAAGAAGAAGAAGAAGAAGAGGATGAAGAAGAGGATGAAGAAGAAGAAGAGGATGAAGAAGAGGATGAAGAAGAAGAAGATGAAGAGGATGAAAAAGAAGAAGAGGATGAAGAAGAGGATGAAGAAGAAGAGGATGAAGAAGAGGAAGAAGAGGAAGCAGAAGAAGAAGGTGAAGAAGAAGAGGATAAAGAAGAGGACGAAGAAGAAGAAGAAGAGGATGAAGAAGAGGATGAAGAAGAGGAAGAAGAAGAGGAGGAAGAAGAAGAAGAAGAAGAAGAGGATTAAGAAGAAGATGAAGAAGAAGAAGAGGATGAAGAAGAAGAGGAAGAAGACGAAGAAGAGGATGAAGAAGAAGAGGAAGCAGAAGATGAAGAAGAAGAGGATGAAGAAGAGGAAGATGAAGAAGAAGAGGATGAAGAAGCTGAAGAAGAAGATGAAGAAGAGCAGAAGAAGAGGAAGAAGAGGAAGAAGAAGAGGAAGAAGAAGAGAGGATGAAGAGGAAGAAGAAGTGGATGAAGAAGAAGAGGATGAAGAAGAGGAAGAATAAGAGGAAGAAGAGGATGATGAAGAAGAAGAAGAGGATAAAGAAGAAGAAGAGGATGAAGAAGAGGAAGAAGAAGAGGAAGAAGAAGAAGAGGATGAAGAAGAGGATGAAGAAGAGGAAGAAGAAGAGGAAGCAAAAGAAGAGGAAGAGGATGAAGAAGAAGAAGAGGATGAAGAAGAAAAAGATGAAGAGGATGAAAAAGAAGAAGAGGATGAAGAAGAAGATGAAGAGGATGAAGAAGAAGAAGAGGATGAAGAAGAGGATGAAGAAGAAGAGGATGAAGAAGAGGAAGAAGAGGAAGCAGAAGAAGAAGGTGAAGAAGAAGGTGAAGAAGAAGAGGATAAAGAAGAGGACGAAGAAGAAGAAGAGGATGAAGAAGAGGATGAAGAAGAGGAAGAAGAAGAGGAGGAAGAAGAAGAAGATGAAGAAGAAGAGGATTAAGAAGAAGATGAAGAAGAAGAAGAGGATGAAGAAGAAGAGGAAGAAGACGAAGAAGAGGATGAAGAAGAAGAGGAAGCAGAAGATGAAGAAGAAGAGGATGAAGAAGAGGAAGATGAAGAAGAAGAGGATGAAGAAGCTGAAGAAGAAGAGGAAGAAGAGGAGAAGAAGAGGAAGAAGAGGAAGAGGAAGAGGAAGAAGAGGAAGAAGAAGAGGAAGAAGAAGAGGATGATGAAGAAGAAGAGGATAAAGAAGAAGAAGAGGATGAAGAAGAGGAAGAAGAAGAGGAAGAAGAAGAAGAAGAGGAAGAAGAAGAAAAGGAAGAAAAAGAAGAGGATGAAGAAGAGGATGAAGAAGAAGAAGAGGAAGAAGAATGCAACATCAAACCCAGACCGCTCCAACCATGGCAGAATGACCACACTAAATGCCTCAAACGTCGCAGTCGTGCGCTGGAGAGACTATGGCGCAAAACCAGGTCCCCTCATGCATTCTCCCTCTACAAATCTGCCTTCCTCACCTACACCTCCTCCCTCCACGCCGCCAAGCAGGCCTACTTCGTTGACCTGATCAACACCCTCTCAAACTGCCCTCGCCGACTCTTCTCCACCTTCAACTCCCTGCTCTCTCCCCCCCCTCCTCCACTCAGTACCTCACTTACCGCCCACGAGATTGCCACTCATCTCCATAGCAAGATTGACGCAATCCGCAAGGACATAGTCAACTTGCAGTCTACCTCCCCATCTAGCCTCCCCCCTTCCATCACCCTCTCATCTCTCCCCTCCTCTGACCTTGCAACGGCACTGCCCCCCACCACACCCAAGGCCCTGCCTACCGTAACCCCCCCATCACTGCACTCCTTCAGCCCTACTACCACTGAGGAAGTCACCAGAGTCTTCTCAGAAGCCCGCCTCACTACCTGCCCCCTGGACCCTATCCCCTCTCAACTCCTCCGGTCACCCCCCTCTTCCCTCATCCGCTCCCTTACCCACATCTTCAATCTCTCCCTCGCTACTGGCGTCTTCCCCTCCCCCCTAAAACATGCGCACATCACCCCCATACTCAAAAAGCCCTCCCTGGACCCCACTGACCTCAACAACCTCAGACCAATTTCCCTGCTGCCACTCATGTCCAAGCTCCTTGAGCGCTTGGTCTACGATCGCCTAAGCGCCCACCTAACTGACAACAACCTCCTTGACCCACTACAGTCCGGCTTCCGTCCCCTACACTCCACCGAAACTGCCCTCCTCAAAATCACCAACGATCTACTAACCGCCAAAGCCAAAGGCGACTACTCTGTCCTCCTCCTCCTAGACCTCTCTGCGGCTTTTGACACAGTCGACCACCCCCTCCTCCTTAATAAACTACTCTCCCTTGGCATCAGAGACACCGCTCTCTCTTGGTTCTCGTCCTATCTATCCCAACGCTCCTTCAGCGTTTCCTACAACGGCGCCACCTCCTCTTCCCTCCCCCTCTCTGTTGGGGTCCCCCAGGGCTCTGTCCTTGGACCCCTTCTCTTCTCCATCTACACCTCCTCCCTTGGCAAACTCATACACTCCCACGGCTTCAACTACCACCTCTATGCTGATGATACTCAAATCTACCTATCCACCCCTCACCTCACCCCCACATTCTCCGCCCGCATCACTCACCTCCTAAACGACATCTCTGACTGGATGTCGCTCCATTTCCTCAAACTCAACCTCTCCAAAACCGAGCTTCTCGTCTTTCCCCCTTCCCGTGCCCCCCCCCCCATCCTTTCCATCACTACCAACAACACCACCATCAATCCCGCCCAGCAAGCCAAAGTCCTTGGCGTCATTCTGGACTCAAACCTTTCCTTCCAACCTCATGTCAAATCTCTCACAAACACATGCAGGCTCCACCTTCGCAACATCGCCAAAATACGCTCCTTCCTTACCCCAGACACCACTAAACTACTCGTTCACTCCCTGATTATCTCACGCCTTGACTACTGCAACTCCCTCCTCATCGGCCTACCCCAGTGCAGGCTCTCCCCGCTTCAGACCATCCTGAACTCAGCTGCCAGACTCATCCACCTCACCAGCCGCTCCACCTCTGCCACCCCCCTCTGTCTCTCCCTCCACTGGCTCCCCATTGCCCAACGCATTAAATTCAAACTGCTCACTCTGACCTATAAAGCCATTCACAACACTGCCCCTAACTACCTCACCGACCTGATTCCCAAGTACCACCCTACCCGTACCCTTCGCTCTTCACAGGACCTCCTTCTATCTTGCTCCCTGGTCTCCTCCTCCCACGCACGACTGCAAGACTTCTCCAGGTCCTCCCCCATCCTCTGGAACTCACTACCCCAATCCATCAGACTGTCACCTTCCCTCCTCACCTTCAGGCGCTCCCTGAAAACCCACCTCTTCAGGGAAGCCTACCCCACCCTCACCTAACAGCCGCTGCCCTTCCCTCCTCCTACCACTCCATCCCCCACAGCCATTTCCTCCTGTACCTCTACCCCCTCCCTCCTAGATTGTAAGCTCGAAAGAGTAGGGCCCTCTTACCCCTTGTGTGCTGTTTGATGTTACTGTACTGTTTCATGTATTGTCCCCCCTCTATTGTACAGCGCTGAGCAAACCCTTTGGCGCTATATAAACTCGATAAATAAATAAATAATAAGAAGAGGAAGAAGAAAAAGAGGATGAAGAAGAAGAAGAGAAAGAAGAGGATGAAGAAGAGGAAGCATTAGAAGAGGAAGAAGAAGAAGCAGAAAGAAGAAGAGGATGAAGAAGAAGAGGATGAAGAAGAAGAAGAAGAGGATGAAGAAGAGGAAAAAGAAGAGGATGAAGAAGAAGAAGAAGAAGAAGAAGAAGAAGAGGAAGAAGAGGAAGAAGAGGATAAAGAAGAGGAAGAAGAAGAGGAAGAAGAGGAAGAAAAAGAAGAGGATGAATAAGAGGAAGAAGAAGAAGATGAAGAAGAGGATGAAGAAGAGGAAGAAGAAGAAGCAGAAAGAAGAAGAGGATGAAGAAGAAGAGGATGAAGAAGAAGAGGAAGAAGAGGATGAACAAGGGGAAGAAGAAGAAGAGGATGAGGAAGAAGAGGAAGTAGAAGAAGAGGAAGAAGAAGAAGAGGAAGAAGAAGAATAATAAGAAGAGTATGAAGAAGAAGAGGATGAAGAAGAAGGGAAGAAGAAGAAGAGGATGAAGAAGAAGGAAAGAAGAAGAGGATGAAGAAAAAGGGAAGAAAAAGAAGAGGATGAAGAAGAAGAAGATGAAGAAGAACAAGAAGAAGAGGATGAAGAAGAAGAAGATGATGAAGAAGAGGATGAAGAAGCTGAAGAAGAGGATGAAGAAGCTGAAGAAGAGGATGAAGAAGATGAAGAAGAGGATGAAGAAGAGGAAGAAGAATAAGAGGAAGAAGAAGAGGATGAAGAAGAAGAAGAGGATGAAGAAGATGAAGAAGAGGATGAAGAAGAATAAGAAGAGGATGAAGAAGAAGAATATGAAGAAGAATAGGAAGAGGACAAAGAAGAAGAAGAAGAAGAAGAAGAAGAAGAAGAGGATGATGAAGAAGGGAAGAAGAAGAAGAAGAAGAGGATGAAGAAGAAGATGATGAAGAAGAACAAGAAGAAGAGGATGAAGAAGAAGAGGATGAAGAGGAAGAAGAGGATGAAGAAGAAGAAGAGGATGAAGAAGCTGAAGAAGAGGATGAAGAAGATAAAGAAGAGGATGAAGAAGAAGAAGAGGAAGAAGAAGAGGATGAAGAAGAAGAAGAGGATGAAGAAGAATAAGAAGAGGATGAAGAAGAATAAGAAGAGGATGAAGAAGAGGACGAAGAAGAAGAAGAAGAGGATGAAGAAGAGGATGAAGAAGATGAAGAAGAGGATGAAGAAGATGAAGAAGAGGATGCACTCTTTGTGCTCTACAGGTTCTGCTCTTTCATATGCAAGAAAAGTAAAGTAACTTCAGACGAGGCTTGAACCAGCAACACAGTTCAACAGCACAGCACACATGAAACAGAGTCCAGCCATAACTAACTAATGCAGGCTGCCAGGTTCATACCTTCCAGGGAAGCTAATGCAGGCCATAGATGGGTCGAAAATCGAGCCAATATGAGCCGATTTTCGGATCGTTAGTGGGCTGATTGTTCGGCCGTTTTTCGGTATTTTGGCAGATTTTTTTTATTGGTAAAGTCGGCAAAATCGGCCGATTTTCGTGGCAATTATGGGCAAACTGGCCGATCTTTTTACCGATAAAAAAATCTGCGCATGAGCAGTGACCTGCAAGGAAGACAAAAAGAAGAAAAGAAGAAGAGGATGAAGAAGAAGAAGAAGAGGAAGAAGAAGAGGGATGAAGAAGAAGAGGAAGAAGAGGATGAAGAAGAGGATGAAGAAGAAGAAGAGGATGAAGAAGAAGAGGATGAAGAAGAAGAAGAGGAAGAAGAAGAAGAGGATGAAGAAGAGGAAGAAGAAGAAGAGGATGAAGAAGAAGAGGAAGAAGAGGATGAAGAAGAGGATGAAGAAGAGGAAGAAGAAGAGGAAGCAGAAGAAGAGGAAGAAGAAGAAGAGGATGAAGAAGAGGATGAAGAAGAAGAAGATGAAGAGGGTGATGAAGAAGAAGAGGATGAAGAAGAGGATGATGAAGAAGAAGAGGATGGTGAAGAAGAAGAGGATGAAGAAGAGGAAGAAGAAAAAGAGGATGAAGAAGAGGAAGAAGAAGAAGAAGGTGAAGAAGCAGAAGAGGACGAAGAAGAAGAAGAGGATGAAGAAGAGGATGAAGAAGTAGAAGAGGATGAAGAAGAAGAGGAAGAAGAAGAAGAGGATGAAGAAGAAGAGGAAGAAGAAGATGAAGAAGAAGAGGATGAAGAAAAAGAAGAAGAAGAGGATGACGAAGAGGAAGAAGAAGAGGATGAAGAAGCTGAAGAAGAGGATGAAGAAGATGAAGAAGAGGAGAAGAAGAGGAAGAAGAGGAAGAAGAAGAGAGGATGAAGAGGAAGAAGAAGTGGATGAAGAAGAAGAGGATGAAGAAGAGGAAGATGAAGAAGATGATGAAGAAGCTGAAGAAGAGGATGAAAAAGATGAAGAAAAGGAAGAAGAGGAAGAAGAAGAAGAGGAAGAGGAAGAAGAAGAGAGGATGAAGAGGAAGAAGAAGTGGATGAAGAAGAAGAGGAAGAAGAAGAGGAAGAAGAGGATGATGAAGAAGAAGAGGATAAAGAAGAAGAAGAGGAAGAAGAGGGTGAAGAAGAGGAAGAAGAAGAGGAAGAAGAGGAAGAAAAAGAAGAGGAAGAGGAAGAAAAAGAAGAGGAAGAAGAAGAGGATGAAGAAGAGGATGATGATGAAGAAGAAGAGGATGAAGAAGAGGAAGAAGAGGAAGAAAAAGAAGAGGAAGAGGAAGAAAAAGAAGAGGAAGAAGAAGAGGATGAAGAAGAGGATGATGATGAAGAAGAAGAGGATGAAGAAGAGGAAGAAGAAGAGGAAGAAGAAGAAGAGGATGAAGAAGAAGAAGAGAAAGAAGAGGATGAAGAAGAGGAAGAAGTAGAAGAGGAAGAAGAAGAAGAAGAAGCAGAAAGAAGAAGAGGATGAAGAAGAAGAAGAAGAAGAGGATGAAGAAGAGGAAGAAGAAGAAGAAGAAGAAGAAGAAGAAGAAGAAGAAGAAGAGCATGGAGAAGAAGAAGAAGAGGATGAAGAAGAGGAAAAAGAAGAGGAAGAAGAGGATGATAATGAAGAAGAGGATGAAGAAGAAGAAGAGGAAGAAGAGGATGAAGAAGAGGAAGAAGAAGAGGAAGAAGAAGAAGAGGAATAAAAGGAAGAGGAAGAAGAAGAGGATGAATAAGAGGATGAAGAAGAAGAAGATGAAGAAGAGGATGAAGAAGAGGAAGAAGAAGAAGAAGCAGAAAGAAGAAGAGGATGAAGAAGAAGAGGATGAAGAAGAGGATGAAGAAGAAGAGGAAGAAGAGGATGAAGAAGAGGAAGAAGAAGAAGAGGATGAGGAAGAAGAGGATGAAGAAGAGGAAGTAGAAGAAGAGGAAGAAGAAGAGGAAGAAGAAGAATAAGAAGAAGTTGAAGAAGAAGAAGAGGATGAAGAAGAAGGGAAGAAGAAGAAGAGGATGAAGAAGAAGAAGATGAAGAAGAACAAGAAGAAGAGGATGAAGCAGAAGAAGATGATGAAGAAGAAGAAGAAGAAGAGGATGAAGAAGAGGAAGATGAAGAAGAGGATGAAGAAGATGAAGAAGAGGATGAAGAAGAGAAAGAAGAGGAAGAAGAATAAGAGGAAGAAGAGGAGGATGATGAAGAAGAAGAGGATGAAGAAGAGGATGAAGAAGAATAAGAAGAGGATGAAGAAGAAGATGAAGAAGAAGATGAAGAAGAATAGGAAGAGGACAAAGAAGAAGAAGAAGAGGATGAAGAAGAAGAAGAGGATGAAGAAGAAGGGATGAAGAAGAAGAGGATGAAGAAGAAGAGGATGAAGTAGAAGAAGAAGAGGATGAAGAAGAAGAAGAGGATGAAGAAGAGGAAGATGAAGAAGAGGATGAAGAAGAGGATGAAGAAACTGAAGAAGAGGATGAAGAAGAAGAAGAGGAAGAAGAAGAGGATGATGAAGAAGAAGAGGGTGAAGAAGATGAAGAAGAGGATGAAGAAGAGGAAGAAGAGGAAGAAAAAGAAGAGGAAGAGGAAGAAAAAGAAGAGGAAGAAGAAGAGGATGAAGAAGAGGATGATGATGAAGAAGAAGAGGATGAAGAAGAGGAAGAAGAGGAAGAAAAAGAAGAGGAAGAGGAAGAAAAAGAAGAGGAAGAAGAAGAGGATGAAGAAGAGGATGATGATGAAGAAGAAGAGGATGAAGAAGAGGAAGAAGAAGAGGAAGAAGAAGAAGAGGATGAAGAAGAAGAAGAGAAAGAAGAGGATGAAGAAGAGGAAGAAGTAGAAGAGGAAGAAGAAGAAGAAGAAGCAGAAAGAAGAAGAGGATGAAGAAGAAGAAGAAGAAGAGGATGAAGAAGAGGAAGAAGAAGAAGAAGAAGAAGAAGAAGAAGAAGAAGAGGATGGAGAAGAAGAAGAAGAAGAGGATGAAGAAGAGGAAAAAGAAGAGGAAGAAGAGGATGATAAAGAAGAAGAGGATGAAGAAGAAGAAGAGGAAGAAGAGGATGAAGAAGAGGAAGAAGAAGAGGAAGAAGAAGAAGAGGAATAAAAGGAAGAGGAAGAAGAAGAGGATGAATAAGAGGATGAAGAAGAAGAAGATGAAGAAGAGGATGAAGAAGAGGAAGAAGAAGAAGAAGCAGAAAGAAGAAGAGGATGAAGAAGAAGAGGATGAAGAAGAGGATGAAGAAGAAGAGGAAGAAGAGGATGAAGAAGAGGAAGAAGAAGAAGAGGATGAGGAAGAAGAGGATGAAGAAGAGGAAGTAGAAGAAGAGGAAGAAGAAGAGGAAGAAGAAGAATAAGAAGAAGTTGAAGAAGAAGAAGAGGATGAAGAAGAAGGGAAGAAGAAGAAGAGGATGAAGAAGAAGAAGATGAAGAAGAACAAGAAGAAGAGGATGAAGCAGAAGAAGATGATGAAGAAGAAGAAGAAGAAGAGGATGAAGAAGAGGAAGATGAAGAAGAGGATGAAGAAGATGAAGAAGAGGATGAAGAAGAGAAAGAAGAGGAAGAAGAATAAGAGGAAGAAGAGGAGGATGATGAAGAAGAAGAGGATGAAGAAGAGGATGAAGAAGAATAAGAAGAGGATGAAGAAGAAGATGAAGAAGAAGATGAAGAAGAATAGGAAGAGGACAAAGAAGAAGAAGAAGAGGATGAAGAAGAGGATGAAGAAGAAGGGATGAAGAAGAAGAGGATGAAGAAGAAGAGGATGAAGAAGAAGAAGAAGAGGATGAAGAAGAAGAAGAGGATGAAGAAGAGGAAGATGAAGAAGAGGATGAAGAAGAGGATGAAGAAACTGAAGAAGAGGATGAAGAAGAAGAAGAGGAAGAAGAAGAGGATGATGAAGAAGAAGAGGGTGAAGAAGATGAAGAAGAGGATGAAGAAGAATAAGAAGAGGATGAAGAAGAAGATGAAGAAGAAGATGAAGAAGAATAGGAAGAGGACAAAAAAGAAGAAGAAGAAGAGGATGAAGAAGAATAAGAGGATGAAGAAGAAGAGGATGAAGAAGAAGAGGATGAAGAAGAAGAGGATGAAGAAGAAGAAGAGGATGAAGAAGAAGAAGAGGATGAAGAAGAGGAAGTTGAAGAAGAGGATGAAGAAACTGAAGAAGAGGATGAAGAAGAAGAAGAGGAAGAAGAAGAGGATGATGAAGAAGAAGAGGGTGAAGAAGATGAAGAAGAGGATGAAGAAGAATAAGAAGAGGATGAAGAAGAAGATGAAGAAGAATAGGAAGAGGACAAAGAAGAAGAAGAAGAGGATGAAGAAGAAGAAGAGGATGAAGAAGAAGGGAAGAATAAGAAGAGGATGAAGAAGAAGAAGAGGATGAAGAAGAAGAAGAGGATGAAGAAGAGGAAGATGAAGAAGAGGATGAAGAAGAGGATGAAGAAGAGGATGAAGAAACTGAAGAAGAGGATGAAGAAGAAGAAGAGGAAGAAGAAGAGGATGATGAAGAAGAAGAGGGTGAAGAAGATGAAGAAGAGGATGAAGAAGAATAAGAAGAGGATGAAGAATAAGAAGAGGACGAAGAAGAAGAGGACGAAGAAGAAGAGGATGAAGAAGATGAAGAAGAGGATGAAGAAGAAGATGAAGAAGAAGAAGAGGATGAAGAAGAAGAAGAGGAATTCCAGTCTGGCAAAAAGTGTCCCTGCAGAGAGCTCCGCTATTTCTTTGACAGTTCCTTGACATTTATAGCGGTTGCAACAATGTATCTATTTGTTTCCGAATAAAAACATCTGTATCCTAAATGGATACAAATAGATACATTGTTGCAACCACTATAAATGTCAAAGAACTGTCAAAGAAATAGCGGAGCTCTCTGCATGGACACTTTTTGCCAACTGTAGACGGGATGAAAATCGGCCGATTTTTTTTTTACCGTTCCTGGTAACGTCGGCTGCTTGAACAACCGATTTTTTGTTTTTTTAAAGGAAAATTGGCCGGTTTTCTCCCCATCTATGGCCTGCATAAGTCCATTAAGCAAAAGCCCAGTGATGATAAGTTCCTAGTCCAGGGAAAATCCCAGCAGGGTGATCCAGAAGGGGGCCATCTGCTTTAGCAAGGCTTATATATTGCAACAGTCCTTCTTCTGAAATCCCATGTGGAAAAGAGAGAGCTCTGAGCCCTTTCTTTGTATTCATGTGGCTTAAGCTGTGGACAGGACTCACAAAGCCCAGGAAAGAAGTGTAGACACAGTTAATCCCTTTCCATCCTGGGCAGTCTGTAACTGTCTGTACACAGTGCAATGAAAACAACAGCAGAAATGCGTACAATGACACCCCACATGCACCTACTTACATGTGGTTACTTTTCTTTCACAGGGATCAGACAGGTATGGAATATGCATACATATATTTGTCCAGTAGTTGCATTGGTCCAACTGGAATTCAGCTTTATCTGCTATACTATATGGATTGGTATTTGTATTTACTTGCATTTTTTTGTATAATATCAAATGAGTAGCATCATTTTACGATGGGCAGATAAGTGTTATAAACTAATGGAGAGTGGAGTCTAAAGGTTTGAAACAAGTAGACTTGTTTATGGTCTCTCTATCTTTGAAAATGCTCTGTATTTAACACTTTTTTGCAATTTTATTAACAGTTAACTTTTGTTTGGTAACTTTTAAAAAAAATTGAGACTACTTAGCATTTCGAGATTTGTACATCTGCTATTTGCATTGTTTTAAGTGTAGCACCTTCCTAGCATAGGATGCTCAGCAAACTTTTTGGCTCCTTCTGTAGTCAACAGGGCAGTGATTGTTTGTTCTGGTCTGTTCAGGGTTTCACAGGCAAGGAGTGTGATTGCTTCCCGCTGCCTCTGTCAGAAGCTTCCAGAATTTAGAGAGAGATATTCAAATAAACAGTCTGAATATTTATCATGCTCTGGCCAATCTCTGGAGAGGAGTGTCCAGCAGGTGGCTGAGGAGGTGATAAATAGTCTGAATCTATAAAGAGATTGTTCCTTCTCCCCAGGAGGGTTCCAAAGCCTGAGAAGCTGCTTCCCTTAGGCAGCCCATGGACTATGTAGCTGTTCTTGAGGTCTCAGCAGTATTGGGACTGAGGGCCTGGACATAGTTCCTGAGAATCTGGCTGTAGCACTTCACAACAAATGGATATGGTCTGAAGAAGGATTTCCTCCCTCAGTGGAACCTTGTCCAGAGGAAGCTAGAAGGTGTCACTTACCTAGGAACTTGTGAGTAAAGACCCTGAATTGATTCCGGGTGACTGTATTCTTTTTGGGGATGTAAGTGCAAGTAGTAGCAATAGACTGAGATGGCTCTCACAGGGTCCCAGAGTTCTGGGCATTTGCCTCTCTGCAGCTGAATCCTAGAGTGTGAGTTTGAAGACAAAGTGCCCTTGTTACTGTGCAATGTTCTGGAAACTGCACTGGATACCAAGGTAACCTGATGTCAAAGGTACTTGCCTCATGGTCCACAGCTGTGAGGCCTTAGACTGTCCAATGTTCACAAATCACTTATGTTTAGACTAATTTAGTGTAAAAGGAAAAAAAATACCAAAAGAAACAAAATGAATAAAGGTGAACAACTCAAATTGGCAAAGAAAAAAAGAGCTGCTCCTACTGGACAGTGCAATCACCACACATGTACACAGATAAATATATAATATATAATACACAGATAAATATATAATACAGCAAATCACTCCACAATAGCATGCAAATTTACAGGGGCTGGACAAAAAAAAATGGAAACACTACATGATTTGCAGGTGTGAAAGTGACATGTTTTGTGTTGAAAACAGAAGTGATGTAACACTCTGTTGCTTCAACTGTGTGATGAGACACCTGGCTAACAGGTGGGAAGCCTCACTTTCATCATTTACTGTGTGCACTGCTAGTAATACAGAGTCATGTCAGAGCTTACTGAGCTTCAAAGAGGGCATATTGTTGGTGCCCACTTAGCTGGTGCCTCTGTGATTGAAGTTGCAATATATTTGCCATGTCACAAGGTACAGTATCAAAGGTTATGACGCCAAGTACAGCTTCTGGGAAAACATTGTCTGATAAGCATAAGCGTGGTCGATATGGTCAACTAACCAATATAGGCAAAAGGACATTACACTGGATTGTGACCCAGAATAAGAAAATAACTGCTGCAAAAGTGACTACAGAGCTTAATTCTTTACAGGACGCAGTGAGTGACAAAAGTGACGCTTCCCACCTGTTAGCTAGGTATCTCATCACACAGTAGAAGCAAAAGAATGTTACATCACTTCCACTTTCAACATGAAACATATCATAACTTAAACACCTGCAAATCATGTAGTGTTTCCATTTTTTTTTTGTCTAACCCCTGTACACTCAAGTGCACTAGTATAATCAGGAACTTCATTTTAAAATGTGCAAAAAGTCCCATAAAGTATCCAATAAATAATTGTTAAATGTCCGTGACAAAAACAAACACAAAAGTCTGTTTTCTAGTAGGAAATGTCTTCCACAGATTCTTCCACCACAAGATGCCACCAAAAGTGTCACCCAAGTGCCCAATAGGTTGTTTCCTCACCTAATAAGGTAGACCTCATATTATTTATAAAGGGGGTCATAAAGTGCTTTTTATATGAAGATCAGATTAGCAGCACCCAGGTCTCCTCTCCAGTACTCCAAAGATCCACATGCGTCTCTCATAAAATGCACAGAAAGAATCCCATAGTATAACCATGCTTAACCATTTATTAAAAGAAAAGAAAATAATACTCACGGGATATACAGTATGGACACATACCAGTGTCAGGTCACAGCATAATAATTGACAGTATCGTCATCCAGACTGGAAAGATGGTGCCTAGTCTCCACCCAGAGTGATGATGTTTCAAGGTCCTGCCTGCACACCTAGGTGATCCCAGTGGAAGTGGGAGTGGGTATGTGTCAAAGCTAGGTACTCGCTCCCCCCCAAAAAATTTAAATCCAAATGTGGCAGAGGAGGGAGGAGGAGGAGGAAGAGTAGAACTTCTCCTTTTGAGTGAAGTTCCGCTTTAATGTCTACAAACCTGACCAACCTGATATTGGCCCACATTTGTAAAAAATAAGTTATTTTAATAAGTATGAAACTATGAGCTTCATACCAGAAATATACATTGTCAAAATGCAGCAAGCATTTCATCAAATATTTGTGTAAATGAAAGTGGTTCTAAAGCTAAAATGTTTTTTTACCTTAATGCATTCTCTGCCTGATGGTAAAAAACTTTTTATGGCTTTCTGTTCTTCCCCTTCCCTGTGTGAAAGGGAAGAGAGGAAAGAAGAGATCTTGCACTGTGCACGTCTGCATCTCTTCTCCCCTCTCTTCCACTTCACACAAGACTCAAGCAGCAGCAACGCTTTAATATTTGTAAACTGAATAAAAGTGTATGTAAACCCACCTCTTTAATCCCATGTAAGTTTTGAAGTGATATTTAAAGTATTCAGTTTTCTGAATTTCAAAACATTCTGATTCAGTCAAGCGGAAGGGAATGGATCTCCTCCCAATTTTTTTTGCTGGATTGGAGGTAGGCAGGTGTAAACGGGTATGAGTCTGTTTACATTCACCGTTCCATAGAGCAGAATGGAGGGTCCAAATGGGTGTGTCTGAAAAAAAGACAGGCAGACCCAATTGGACTGCTCGTGTGAAAGGGGCCTAAAATATTTTGGACTCTTCCTTTTCTCTCTCTCTCTCTCTCTTCCCTGCATGGCTTCTGCCCTGTACTGATGCTGCAGCACAAGATTTTTTCTCTCTTCCAAGGCATTTTGGCCTAACATTTGGAAGGAAGTGGGAAATTCCTCTCCTTGGAGTTATTCCTGAAGATGCTGGCTGGTGGACACTATATAAGGCCTGGTCTAGAGGGAACAACCATGGCTGTCCCCCCCACAAAAGAGGTGTTGAGTGAAAAGCATCACATGAACCTTCTCAACAAAAACATGTCTTGAAAATGCAGGGTTAAGATACTGCTTGAACTATAACCCCTTCATGCAAAGAGTACACAAAGAGATGGGTCTTTTTCCATGGGGCCACATATGTGCAAACCCATGTTTGTGCTGGGAGCATGCTCCAGAATAGAGACCGAGCTGTCACCAACAGTTCCAAGTCCCGTACTAATAATCAGGAGGAGGGAGGACCAGCTCTCAATCACATGATCACTATCACAGTGATCAGACGCTGTACATCCTGTCCCTGTACTCTTTCTCCTCGTTAAAGGAAAAAATTGGAAACAAAAAAGTTGTGCAGATAAATAAATAAAATAAAATTATAAAATATCTAGATGAGGGTTTGATCCATGTCAAGGTTAGGGACAAAGGTCATGGTTCAGGTCAAAGGTTAGGTCCAAATTTCAGGGTCAAGGTCATAGTCGGTGTGTTTTAGGAAGAATAAAAAAGCAAAATTTATACTATTTTTTTGGACCCTACTATGGGTGCAAACAGCAAATATATGCCTACGTAGTATTTCTGGGATCACCAGGAGAAGGAGCAATTGTTTTTGGTTGTTCTTTGGTGGTAGTCATGTTAATGACAAGAAAAACACTTTTTTTATATATTTTGGGCCACTTTTCCTTTAATAATAAAAAATTCAGGAGATATCCATTACTTTTTATCACCAAATGAAGGCCCGGTTTGTCCTAAAAAAAAAAAAAAAAGAAGTAGTTGTGGTCATATGTACAGTTTTACTAACCAAGGTTGCAAAACTAATTTCAGGCATTAAGATTGGCTTTATCTTCCAACATAAAGGGGTTAATATTGCAAGAGCTAAATCTTAAAAAATCTGTAGGAATCCTGCCAGCATAGTCTTTGACAAAATATTAGGGAGACTTGAGAAGGAAAGGCCTTAGAAGAGTTAGTCCTGGTTCACACCACTGCAATTTCAGATGTGGGGTCTGTGGGCAGGAGGCTTATCAGAATTTGGAAACCCCCATCAATAATAAGGGGGCCCCATATCTTACCCCACCATATGAATGAGTAAGGGGTATATAGTACCCCCTACTCATTCATCAAAAAAGCCAGTGGTAAGTAAAAACACAAACACAGTTATTGGCAAGTCCTTGATTAAAAAATTAAAAAGTCCCTGCATCAATCACATTGTCTAGCGATTTAGGTCCACATCAATCACCATAATGGACAGTGGCAGACCAACTCTAAAACAAAAATCCATTGTCGACAACAGCTGACCGCTCCCTTCACCTTCCTTGTGTTGAATGACACTCCGCTCCCCCTGACCGCTGAAGTAAACAAAGGGGCAGGGCCACCCTGTAACATCATTGATCATAAATGGACATGTCCCTATCTGGTTAATGATGTCACTGGGTGACCCCCCCATGACATAATTGACCATATATAGACATGTCCATATTTGGTCGATGATGTCATCAGGTGACCCTGCCCCTTTGTTTACTTCAGTAGCAGGAGGATGCGGAGAGTCATTTGTCCCAAGGAAAGCAAAGGGAGCAGTTGGGTGTCAGTGGGCATCAGGTTTTTTTTGTGCAGTTTAGCGCCGTTAATTATGATTGGGGTAGACCTACAGTTGTACATCCCTGAACAATTGGATAGACAATGGATTTACATTGGGGGAATTTTTTCTTTTCAAAAACTGTGTTTGTGTTTTTATTTACCATATATTTTTTGGTGATTGGTACTCCCCCATGGATTTATGGATTTTTAGGAGGATCCCCTGCCATTTGTTTTTTAAGGGCTTGGTATGGATTTGGAGGGACCCCGTGTCTTTTTTGGCATGGGATCTCCCTGAAATGTACATCAGACCCTTCAGGATCTGTCAATGGACCCCCCCCCCCATGCCTTTGTTTACATTCTGCTGTCAGCCAGGGCTCCCCAGCTGACATCAGGGAAAAGTCATTGGTTGTTAGGACGCTGGTAAGTACCAGCTTCTAGTCTCCTTCACACTGCTATGCAGTAATGTCAAAAACCTGTCAAAAACACATAAAAAATGCATAAAAATGCAACAAAATAGCACTACATAATTACGCTGATATTGGGATCAAATCACAGATGCACTAGTGTAAACCTATCCTTAATAAAACAAAAAATAGTTAATTACATAAATAAAGGTGTTGAAATTATAGACTGGCATATATTGGGTTTCCTCAATCAAGACCCAGGAATAATACACTCTAAATAAATAATAATCAGCACTCCAAACAGCTAACTTTTCATATTTAATATATTTAGGAAACAAAGCATCACATAAGGACATAAAAACACATTGTAGTACATGCACATGATCTCCCCACAGTTTGCCTATCTAGACAAATGCAAACTCTCAACTATAAGCATCATACACATTTTAATTAGAACAATGAGGGGATCCATGCTAAAAGTACAGCAATTAGCAAGCATCAATACTGTACATTGCTAGATACCAGAAAAAAACATCAGTAGACATGCAGACACTCAGAATCAGGTGAAGGTGGGAATCACAATGTTTCCTAGCAAAAACCACCTTCTTAAGTGAGATGCACCTTGAGTAAGGGGTTTTTAATCCAAAACATTGTCAGTGAGCTTCCTGAGAAGTTCAATGCCCCTCTCATAAAGCTCACTGCCCCTATCAGGAAGCTCCCGGAAAGCTCAATGCCCCTCTCAGGATAATCACTGCCTCACTTTTGCTGCCTCCTACCCAAAGTGCAAACTAATAGAAAGACCATATTGAATGATATGCAATAGAACTTTCCTAGCAAGTGCTTGCGGGTTGCAGCTGTAAAATCTGAGGTCTGGTAATGACTCCATTGCACCATTGCCTATATTTGTAGATTGCTCATGCTTGGGCATTGGCTCAGCCCTCTGTACTCAATCCTCAGCCCAATCTTGTATACATCAGCTAGTTAGATCATCTGGTTCAAGAAACAGTGTTGCCTGGTTCTTTTCACTCATTCCCCTTGCCTGGGTGTTGTAATGCAAATGTGTGCTACACAAGTCCATTATAGCAGATTATGAATTAAAAACAAATTCTTCCAGTGCATTTAGTTTCTTAAAAGCAAATATCTATGCCTGTCAAGTTTTCTCATTAGGCTCTATCAGATCCTCTATTTTTTATTGTAAGACTCAAAATGTTCAAAAATCTGGAATAACATTTTTCAAAAAGATGTTAAACATGTTATTGATTGAATGCCTAACAGAACAAATTAATATATGACTATATACAGTATGTTATTATACAAGGTCTGATCAAAATCCTTCTTTTAGGTTCAGATCCCTCTTTCCCTCATTACACCTCAGATGTCCTTTTAGGATCAGGTCCCCATGTTCCTCATTACACCTCAGATGTCTTTCTTTTCGGATCAGATCCCTCTGTCTCTCACCTTAGATGTCTTTCTTTTAGCATCATTCCCTCATTCAAACTCAGATGTACTTTTAGGATCAGATCCCTCTGTTCCTCATTACACCTCAGATGTCCTTTTTATAGGATAAGACCCCTCTGTCCCTTATTGCATCTTAGATATCTTTCTTTTAGGATCACATCCCTATGTCCCTTATTACATTTCAGATTGACCTCTTTTAGGACCAGATCCCTCAATCCCTCATTATATTTCAGATGTTTTTCTTTTATGATCAGATCCCTCTGTCTTCATTATAACTCAGATGTCCTTCATTTAGGATCAGATCCCTCTCTCCCTCATGACACCTTACATAGCTACCAAAACAAAAAAGGTTTTACTGCTATCTGTGTCCCCACTAAGGTTGGCATATATAGCTCAAATGTTGTACACTTCCTGCTAAATTGGCTGAAATATAAGCCTTAGGTGCCCCCCTGTTGTGCCCCTGTGAACAGTAGAAGACAGTAAACCAGTTTGACAACCAGTCCATCAGGAGAAAAAAATCTGCACTCCTGGATGGGACCCAACTTTCATAGCTGTGGCCAAGTCTAGCAGACAACATTGAGATAGTGTGTCTCCTGGAGAATCCTGTGGGTCTGTAGCCCCAGCTGTGCTCCCCCTCACTGCAGTGCCTCTCCTACCTATAGATTAGCCTGGCTCTGCAAAAAAAAAAGAAGGAAGGAGAACATAATAGAATGTTAATTTTGTAAAATGAGTGAACAAATGCATAGTTGAAGGACACCCTTCTGCTTAGACCTCCAACAAACATAAGACCTCAGTCTGCATGACATGGACTTGGCCTTAATCATGCATTTGTTCTTTTATTAACTGCTTGCTGCCTACCATACACATATAAGTATTTTGGGCAGCAAGCAGCTATATCATTAGAATAATGGCTGCAGCTGTATCTTTTTTAATGCCTGCAGCCGGATTTCCTGTAAAACTGATTGCGAAAGTGGCTCAAAAGTATGCTTGAAAGGGCCCCCTCTGCTGCTGTTCCTGGGCTCTGCCCTTTCACCAGGTAAGCACCCCCATCCCCATGAACTCACATTCAAATGCAAATGTGCACATAGGTCTCACATGCATATGTAAATGGTGATTGCACCACACAAGTGAGGTGTCACAATGTGAGAGCAATAATTGTAGTGCCATAGTTTACATTTAACTCTAAACTGATAACCTGTAAAGGCTTTTAAATTAATACCTATGGACAATTTGGGATACAGAAAAACTCAGTTTTAAATATTGACTTGTTTGGTATCTATTTACTCAACACAACATCGAAGTTTATATTTTACCAAAACAGTTGGGTATATTATTGTGTTTGTGTGCACTAAAGTTCATTTAAATGTATTTTTTACTGCAAATTTGTATCATGTGACTTAAAAATTGCAACAGCTGCCATTTTATTTTCCAGGGCCTCTGCTTTCAGAAAATATATAATGTTTGGTGGTTGTAAGTAATTTTCTAGCAAAAAATGCAAATTTTAACATGTATGTTAAAAAAAATAAAACATTCCTGTGGTAAGCAACTGGTTAAATTGTTCATTTTTATAAAATTAAACATACACTATCCAAACTAAGAGTAAAGAGTTTGGCTTGTCATAAACCCTAAGAAATGTTAAACATTTATTTTAGATAGAATTCCATGTGGGAGCCCTTTCATGTCATAACACTAGTGTTAATGGATGTGCATTGGCATCTATTGATGTGCAGTTTTCAACAATGCTACATTGCTTTTTATATGTGTTTGGCAAGCACTGAAATCAGTTTTTTAAACTGAAGATGCTTTATTTGATTTTTTTAATTTTTTATTTAAGTGTTCATAAAGTAACAGTTCCTTTTGAGGTCACTTTCTTCTTCAACATTGTTGCAGTGTGGAATCTCCCTTTGCAGGCATTATTATTGTGCTTGACAAAGGCATTATTTCTTGGTGTATTCTCTGTTGATGGAAAGGGAAAAGAGGGGATCATTCTGGGCCCCTTAAAAGAGAAGTATGGTCAAAGCTTCTTTGGTCATACTTCTCCTCTGGGTCACAGGAGTGCAGTTATTTCTGCACTCCTGTGTCCCAGATTCAGCCAACAGCGGGCAAAAGTCCTCTGTCAACTGGCATCACAGAGCTGGTGCAGGATCTGCAGGGATCCTGACAATAATGTCAAGATCTGTCCAGATGCCTGGCAGCTGGCTCAGTCTCTCAGCGTGCTGCTGAGAGACTGAGCCAGCTGCTCCCGCCCCTCCGCAGCCCAACGCTCCAGTGAGTGCTGGAGGGACAGAACAGAGAGCTGGTGACTGACAGTCACCGCTCTCTGCTCAGTGGAGACCGATAACTGAGTGATTAGAGGTCATCTGATCACTCATTTCTCGGTCTTAGAGCCAACAGGGTATGGCTGTAGCATCAGTTCGATGCATTACTCCTTTAACAATGATTGTTGTTCACATTCAGAGAAGTTTTTAAACTATACACCTATGTCAAATGAAAGGTAATCTAATCTTTGCAAACTATTACATTTGTAATGTTATGCATGTGTTGATGTAGATAAAATGTGTATATGTGGCCTGCCAGACATATTGTAAATATATACGACATATCAGACTGGATGTCGCTCCATTTCCTCAAACTTAACCTATCCAAAACCGAGCTCCTGGTCTTCCCCCCCACCCCGCGCCCCCCCCATCCTCTCTATCACTACTAACAAGCCACCATCTCTCCCACCCCACACGCCAAAGTCCTGGGTGTCACTCTGGACTCCCACCTCTCCTTCCTACCCCACATCCAACTGCTATCTAGATCTTGTAGGCTCCACCTACGCAACAACTCCAAGATACGCACATTCCTCACCCCAGACACCACCAAACAACTCGTACACTCCCTCATCATCTCACGCCTGGACTATTGCAATTCCCTTCTCACTGGCCTACCCAAACAAAGGCTATCCCCACTTCAGTCGATCCTAAACTCAGCGGCTAGACTCATCCACCTCACCAACCGCTCCACATCTGCCTCCCCCCTCTACCAATCCCTTCATTGGCTCCCGATTGCCCAACGCATCAAATTCAAACTGCTAACTCTGACCTACAAAGCCATTCACAACGCCGCCTCAAACTACATAACCGACCTGATACCCAAATACTACCCTACCCATGCCCTCCGCTCATCACAGGACCTCCTGCTCTCTAGCTCCCTGGTCTCCTCCTCCCACGCCCGATTGCAGGACTTCTCCAGCACTTCCCCCATCCTCTGGAACTCCCTACCCCAATCCATCAGACTGTCACCTACCCTCCTCACCTTCAGGCGCACCTTGAAAACCCTCCTCTTCAGGGAAGCCTACCCCAACCTCACCTAACACCTGACCTCACCTAACAACTAACCTCCTCCACTCCTCCCACCACTCCATCCCCCACGGCCATCTCCTCCTGTACCACCTTCCCCTCCCTCCTAGATTGTAAGCTCGAAAGAGCAGGGCCCTCGAACCCTTTGTGTATTATATTGTTACTGTCTTGTCTCATGTTCTGTCCCCCTTGCTACTGTACAGCGCTGAGCATACCCTTTGGCGCTATATAAATACTGTATAATAATAATAATATGCAATGATGTAATAGAGCTCTCCACAATACTTCAACATATACATGGGACACAGTACACAGGAAAGCAGTGTCACCCACTGAACATCTAATAGTTATGCTATGCTGAGTAATACCCCTCAAGTTACGTGTTGCATATGATTTACCCATGTGCCATCCTGTGTCCTTCAAAACAATGAGGTTGATTCACTAAAACTGATGAGTGCAAAATGTGGGGCAGCTGTGTATGGTAGCCAATCAGCTTCTAACTTCAACTTGTTCCGTGAAACTTTTCCCCCCAAAAAATGGAAGCTGATTGGTTTCTATGCAGAGCTGCACCAGATTTTGCACTCTCCAGTTTTAGTGAATCGACCCATTTGTCTTGCTTACATGGGTAGTAGTCTTCTGTGTGGAATGATGGTTTTGGTGTGTTCATGTGCTGGGAATGCATTGAGAATTTTTTTTCTATGGTTGAACTGGATGGACTTTTGTCTTTTTTCAGCCAGACTAACTATGTAACTATATGTAACTATGTAAATGCAACCCTGTGCTTTTGGTGTGAAATGACCCTACAACTTTTTCTAAAAAAATTAATACAGTGAGCAAATGTCTGCAAAATGAGGGAAATCTCTCCAAGAAGGACACATACAGCTGTGATAACCTGATAGAGGTTCTCCCCACTTTCTGTAGAACAGAGTAAAATGTTTTGACCGGAGGTTCACTTTACATCATATGTATGGTAATACATCTTATATAAAACCAAGCCAAAGTTTCACTGTTACAATATGTTCTGTGAGCAGGCAAGGTTTTTATTGCAGAAGAGACATGAAATGTATCTTCTGCACTAAACTACACTTACCTGCCTGTTCGCAATGATCTCTGGAGTGTAAGATGAGCTTTGCTTGTGTAACTCAGGATACAGCATCTGGCCCGATCCTTGTGTGCTAGAATGACTAGCTCCGGAATGACTAGTGATGTCATCCTGCGCTGGCCATTGAAGATGGCCAAAAACAGCACACAGGATAAGACTGATGGTGCCTGTATTGGTGAATATTGACTCTTTAGTTATGCTTTAAAGCAGCGTAAGAAAAAATGGTGTAAAAAGAAGAGTAATAAAACTCTCTAGTCTGACACAGTGACTTAAGTGAAACTACACTGCATCTGAGCATCACAAACCAAAAATGTTATTTCATTAATTTTTAATATTAAAAGCAAACTCACCCATCCATGTCTCTGTGCTTTATTTTATAGAGAAATCACTTTGAAAAACATCCCCCTAGCATTTCTGGCCATGGCCATCTAGAGTAAGGGCATATGATTCATGTAGCATATACTTCCTGGAATCCAACTGCCCTTAGCTCAGGCATGCAGACGGGAGGGTGTGCTTAGCTGAGAAAAACCCTTCCTTCCCTACTAAAGATTCCTGGGATGTTTGACATTATTTGCCTAGGCATGGAGACCACTAACTGAAGAAATGTAAACAAAAAAAGATTTAAAACAAGCAAATATGACAAACTTAGCTATCCATTTACAAATGTTAGCTTCATAAGGATTAAAAATAGTCAATGTTGACTGGGAGAGTGAATCTCTGCTCTGAGTTTTTCCATCTTGAAGAGCTACACCAATGAAAAAATATTTGCAATCCAACACAGTTTCAAGTGTTTCAGAATCCTGTGTCCCTGCTAAATACTGTTGTTCCACTTGTTGGTCACTACTGTATCCCAATACAGCAACCCAAGAAAATGAAATACAGGGTACTCATGGCATGTCATACTTCTTTGTTTGATCAATTCCAAAGGCTAAAAACAATCAAAACACATCCAGCTGATAAACAGTTGGCTCACTACTGCATCTCTACAGAGCTGGTATGTCCTATGTGTGGAATCACAGTATGCTGTAGGGTATGCAATTATTTGGCACAGGCAGAAAGTGTGTTGAATACTAAAGATTTTTGACCAGTATAGCTCTGTAAGACAGCAAAGGCCAATGCCTACTGAACTGTATTATAGCTCTTTTTTTTTTTGAGGGCTACCTTGTATTTCAATTTTTTATGGCAGCAGAGTTACTTTAATAATATTTAAATTTAAAATATGCATACTATGTGACCTTTTGTGACCAGTCACAGATTAAGAAAATTGATTAGATAACATTTTCAATGATCTACAAGTCTTAGGCTCTGTTCATACCTATGCAGTTTGCTTTTTGTCCATTTTGCAGTGCTTTTCGCAATTTGTTTTGCATTTTTCTACACATGTTTTTGACTCGTGTTTTTACCACGTTTTGAGTTCTGTTCAGCTCTTTTTTTTTAAGTGGATTTTTTTTTTTGCTGGGCAGAATAAAAATGCAAAATGCGGCAAAAACATGGCAAAAATGCACTACCATGCATTTCAGCAGATTCTCCATTGAACTCTATCATAGCAAAACGCTGCTTTTTGCTTTTAACCTCCCTAGCGGTATGATTATTTCAGATTTTTGGTGCTGAAAGCGGTACCATTATTTTGCATGGAAATATGTAGTTTTTTTAAGGTAGGCTGTAATATTTAGGAATAACTCACTGAAATATGTCCGAACAAGAGTCTAGTAAACATCCCGGGTATGATAAAATTTGAAACACAAAATCATAAATTATAATTTAATAAATAATCATAAAAAATAATAATATAATAATAATACATTTAATTCAATAATATAATCAAACCAAAAGCACTGAAATTTGAAATATAGTGCCACGTTCGCACATCACTGAGCAAAGTCGCAAAATTGTTTTCAGTGTCTGATGACGAATTTCTCCACGAATCATTATCACTCAATTCTGCAAGTGGTTCTGATTTACTATCCCTGTTCTCTAGCTGATCTAAACCCGATTTTGACCTAAAGGGACACTTTTTGGACGCCATGGACTTTTCTAAGTTTCCAGGCAGAAAGAACAGTCAAAATGCAGACAGGGGACAGGACAAAGCACTAGGGACAAAATGTATGTGAAATGGGTTGAAACAGCAATGTTTTACTATGTAAAATCGTTTTGAAAAAAATGAAATTTTTTTAAAATTTTCAAATTTCCCACCGCCGCCGGCGCCCGTACGTCCCGACGTCACAGGGACCGGAACACAGGAGCCAGATGCCAGCATCAGCCGGAGGAGATGGCCGGGGACGCTGCAGGGGACACATCATGGGAGCGAAGGACAAGGTAAGTGCTGCAGGGACTCCCTATGCAGCGCCGCATGGTAAGCCCGAGTGTAGCTCGGGGTTACCGCTTTTGGTACAGACATTTTACCCCGAGCTACACTCGGGAATACCGTTAGGGAGGTTAAAAAAGTCCTGACCCTTTCCAAAAACGCAGCAGCTCACAAAAGCATAGCTATGAACATGTTTCATAGGAAACCATGTTAAATGGACTCTAAGGTGTTTCTGCAAAAAGCACAAAAAAAAAATGCATTGGCGTAAACGGAGCCTTAGATTGGAAGCAAAATGCAAGATACATTAGTAAACTTCTTATAATTTTTGCACTGTTTGTGAGAATATTGCTGTGATTTTATGAACATATTTACTGTAAATTCATTTAGAAATGCTTTAGTTGAACTCTAGACATTAGGAATAACCATAAACGTCAGACTATTTTTAAAGACATGTGCTAAATGACCTGCCATTATAAATGACTTGTTTTATTAAACAGCGATAACCCTTATGAAACAAGAAAGGAAAAATATGAATGGAATGAAATTATTTTTAAATACTGTGTATGGTTATATTTAACAGTATATAAGCATCTGTCAACAGAAGCCTTTTATTTTTCATAACAAGAGATCTCTGTTTATAATGTGACACCAGCTGCTCAAGCAAAATGGATTCTATTAGAATTAATTCAATTTTACATAAGTTGCTCTATTTGCATTTTGTGTCCCTAGTTAAATGACTAGGTGCTACTTTATCTACAGATCCTGTTTTCAAGCCTCAGTGTGTGGACAATGCTTAATCAGTGTGTACATCAGGAAATAAACATAATCAGCAAGTAGTAATTAAGCCTGCAAAATTTCACAACATGCATACAGTGTATGCATTAACAAGGCCATTCATTAGAAATCCTAATTATGAATATTATATTTTTTGTACATTATATTCTTTGATGCTACAGATGTGTCTTTTTGGCGTCATGTCCAAACCACATGCAACAGAAACAGGTTATTTCCTAGCAATGCTAAGGTTATGTCTTTCTTTTTCAAACATTTTAGCTAGAAACTTTTAGATCTATGACACATGCATCTAAGGCAGCATTTGAGACAACTGGAACTGTATGGAGAAAAGTGTTAAACTGTTAGACGTGAAAAAAATTAACATTTGTGACTTGGTTGTATAAGAGATGGTGCAAATACTGTATATAGAAGGTGAACACAAAACAGGCTGCTTGTTTAAAAACTCAGTAACAATTAAGTGTAGATTCTCGGACACTGTTTTAACTATTTGACCTTCCGAAGGTTAATTTTTTAATCATTTTTCTCAGTTAGAGCTTTCTTATGGTGATATTTAACCACTGGTGGTTTTTTGGTATATAACGAAAAAATACAGAAAATGCTGGAAAAAAAACATGTTTTTCTTAAATTTTGCAAACAAATAATCTTTGTTCATAAATTTAGTCTGTTACAAAAAAAAGAATAACCAAAATCAGTGTATATTATTTAGTTTGTATGAAAGTTATATACTGTGTGAAACTATGGTATATACTGTACAGTGGGTATAGAAAGAATCACCATGCCCTCCACACCCCCGTTAAAGTATTCACATTTTGTTGCTTTGCAGCCTAAAATGAAGATACAGTTTTTGTTTTATCCAGCTGTATTTACTCAGTGCAACTTAAAACATCACAGTAAAAGATATAACACCATCATGTCAGAAATTATTTTATTTTTATTAATCAAAAACAGAAATACTGAGTTGGAAAAAGGGTCACCCCCTTGCGTCAGTATTTTGTTGAACCAACTGTTGATTTAATTACAGCCTTTATTCTATTTCAATTAAACTTTGCAATATTTGCCCACTCTTCTTTGCCGAACTGCTCCAGTTCAGTTAAATTTGATGGTTTGTGGAGTGCAGTCTTCAAACCATTCCACATATTGTGGGGTTTAAGTATGGGCTCTGACTAGGCTATGCAAGGACATTCACCTTTTTCTCCTTCATCCACTGTGTGGTCATTTTTCCTGTGTGCTTTGGGTCATTGTCAGTTTGGAAGGTAAGTCTTTTTCCCATTGACATTTTTCTGGCAGAGGGCAGCAGATTTTCCTCAAGAATTTGACTGCATTTTGCCCTGTCTATTTTTCCTTCTATCCTGACAAGTGATCCAGTCCCAGCTGCAGAAAAACCCCCCATAACAGGATATTATCACCTCCATGCCCTAATGTAGGAATTGTGTTATTTGGATAGTGAGCTGGATTGGATTTCTGCCAGATATATGGTTTAGTGTTGAGGCTAAATCATTCAATTTTAGTCTCATCTGACCATAACACCTGTTTCCATGTGGCCTGAGAATCTTCAAGGTGTGTTTCGGCAAAGCTCAGTTATGACTGCATGTAGCCTTTCTTGAGGAGTGGCTTTTTACTTGCAACCCTCCAATACAAGCCACATTTGTGGAGAATTTCTGATATTGTTATCACAAGCACACAATGACCACTCTTTGTTATAAATTCCTGCAACTGCTTCAGAGTTGCTGCAGGCCTCTTGGTAGCCTCTCTGACCAGTTTCCTCCTGGCTTTTTCATCCAGTTTGGAGCAACATCCTGATCCAGGGAGGGTCTGTGTTGTACCAAATACCTTGCATTTCTTAATAATAGACTTCACTCTGCTTCTAGGTATTGATAAAGCCTTTGAAATGTTTTTGTATCAAATTCCTGACTTGTGCCTGTCCACATCTATATCCTCGAGATCTTTTGACAGTGTCTTGCCACCCATAGTAAATTGTTTGCTTCAGTTGCACTACCAGGGACTAAAATGCTCCATGAAAGCTCTTTTCATGCTGAGCTAATCAAAATGACCACAGCTGATCATAGTTGAAAGTCAAATGGCTTTTTGTGCCATTGAGAAGGTGATTAGCTACACCTGCTTGAATTTACAAGTCATTTTTAGGAGGGGGTGATCCTTTTTCCAACTGAGTGATTCTGTTTTTGAATTTTTATTTTTTCTGACATGATGGTGTTCTGTCTTTCACTTGGATAGTATAGGTTGCACTAAGCAAATACAGTTGCAAAAACAAAAACTGTGTCTGTCTTCATTTCAGACTGCAAAGCAACAAATTGTGATTATTTTAACGAAGTGTGATTATTTTCTATAACAGCTGTATATCCGAAAATTAATAAATCCTGATTTAGTGACAGCCTACCTCATTTTTTAGGATCCAAAAATGCCAGGATAATCCAAATACCCCCCAAATAACCCATTTCTGGACAATAAACAGTTCAAGGTAAGAGGCATGGTGAGTTTGTACTTTTTTGTCACAATTGTTTTGAAAAAGAAGAAATTAAATAAAATATGTTTTTTTTTCACAATTTTTTGTTACATACTGTCACTAGTGCAGTACAGCATCACCATATGACTGGTTTGGTAGTGATCAGGGATAGTGGTGACAGAATGTAAAAAAACTAAACAAATAAATATTTTTTTTTAAAGATTTTCTTTTCTTCTTTTACAATTTTTCTGTTTCACATACTCTCAGCAGATTAGTTTATTGTCACCATAGTGACACTGTACTACTTTGAGGAGGTAATCATAGATTTTTTTCTTCTTTTCTTCTACTGTTATTGCTAATAACAATGATGATCGCAGGTGGACACAGTGGTCATGGGATCAGGCTGCTGCACGCCCCAGGGGTCGATCCAGTGCCCATGTGCACCACGACATACCAGTATGTCGTGTTGCCTGCAGCTGCCACCCTCCCGCAGTAAAAGTACTGTGGGCGGGTGGCAAGTGATTAAGAAGAGTGTGGTGGGTTTCATCAACAATAGAAATGAGCTGAACAAATCTGGGTTCAAAGTGGCTTTACTAATGTTTAGGGTCTGAATCGGAACCCATTGAAGTCAAAGGGAAATTGTTTAGGCTAATAGGCGAGGAGTTGTCAAACAAATGGTATGGGGAGGTGGGCATTGCCCATGGGAACATGTACCAAAGCAAATTAAAATTGTAAAATTTAAATAAAGGGTTAGTTCACCTCTGCAGAAAAGATGTAAAGGTGAACTAACACGGATCGCCCTCCCCTTTGGGGTTGCTGAGTTGTCATCACCCCCACAGTTGGTTCAGCAGTCCGGGTATTTGAAATCATTACTCCCCTCCCTATTCTCTCTGCAGGATGAACCAGATTGATTCTGATTGGTCAGCATAATCAGAGTGAATCGATCTGGTGGATCTCAATTGAGAAAGGGGTTTTTGCTATGAAATGTTGTAAATCCCACCTCTGCCTGATCCTGAGTATCCACATGTCTGTTGAAGTTTTTTTCTGGTATTTATCCATGTGCATCAATGTTTGATAATTGCTGTACTTTTAGCCTGGATCCCCTCCCTGTTCTAATGCAAATGTATACGATGCTTATAGCTGATCGTTGTCTAGATAGAGGAAGTGTGGTTTGATCTTGCACATGTACTCTGTTGTACTGTTTTGTCTTTATATGATGCTTTCTTTCATTACAGTTGCTGAGTTGTAAGCATTTTCTTCTTCATGCAGTGCTTACAGCTCGAGAACTCCAGAGGAAAGTATAGCAGGGACTGGGGAGGGTATCCGATGTTAGTTCACTTTTACATTTTGTCTGTAAATGTGAACTAATACTTTAACCACTTGTCGTCTGCTAATAGTACATTTACTGCTAGTGGGCAGCATTTCCTGGTTTTCATGCGTGAACTCCCATCTAACCTGTGCTGTGATTGGGCACAGCACGAGTTTGTCAGCAAGTTACAGCCAATGATTTACAAACACACAGAACATCAAACACAGGACAGCGATCTGGCTGTTTCCTCTCCCTAAAATCAATTCTAAGTTCAGGGAGAAAAGACAGCTAGATCCTGTAGTAAGAGCAGCTCACATACACTTGTTAGGCACACAGTTAACCCCTTGATTGCCCTTCTGATCACCCCTGACACCTATTAGTATCATTAGTACAGTATACAGTGTACTGTATTATCACTGATCATGGTATTAGTGTCACTAGCAACATCAGTCAGTTAGTGTCCCCTCAGCCAGTGTCAGTTAGCAACAGGAAGAAGGGTCAGCCACACACCTGAGGATTGATGCATATAGTGTATATTTATTGATCCATAGGACACACAAAACACCTTGACATGAATACAGGACCTGTCAACGCGTTTCACATGATCTCATGCTTAATCATAATGGTCAGTTAGCACCAGATTGCCTGCCACACTATCACAGTAATACTATCATCGCCGATCACCACCATTACTACTATAGCATCAAAAGCTGTGTAAATTCCAGTATATGCGGTATACCATAGTTTGTAGATGCTATATCATTGACATAAAAAATAACATACACTTAGTGGGATTTTTTTGAACAAAGACGTAACAGAATACATTTTGGCCTAAGTTTATAAAGAAATGTATTGGATAGGTTTTATAACAGAAAGTAGAAAATATAGTTTTTTTTTCAAATTTTTTGGTCTGATTTTGATTTTATAATAAAAAATAAAAAAACCCATTGGTGATCAAAAGAAAGCTTTATTTGTGTGAAAAAATATATAAATTTAATTTGGGTACAGTGTAGCATGACCTTCCGGAGGTCAAGTGGTTAAATAACATGCTTGGGAGATGCCTTGAAGCTGCCTGTGAAGTGGCACATCTTTTTGACGTATACAACCTACTGCAGCAAAGCAGACATTTATAAAGAAAAAAGTGTAGTTTACATTGTCAGTGAATGACAGTTTTAGTAGCTTAGTTCTGTTTGTTAACAAAGTGACTTGGGACCCTTATCTTAGATGAGGGTCTGGTATAGATGTAAATGGAGGACCCTAGAAAAAAAAAACAGGATAGAGGTCCCCCTAAAAATACATACCAGATGCTTATCCTTGTTGAGGAGGACTCTTCAAATTTCTATACCAGCCCTTTAGAGTCTGGTATAAATTTAAAGGAGGAACCCTATGAGGGAAACAAGAAAAAAGATTGGTGGTTCCCTCCAAAATCCACACCATACTGTATATCTGACCAAGCAGTCTGACTGGCATGGAAAGGGGGGGGGGATATCATACAGTCCTCCCACCTGAGCCTTACCAGGCCACATGCCTTCAACAAAGAGGAGTACCTTCTCTGGGATGGGACCCACTTGGCAAAGCACCTTGTCCCCATGTTGAAGTGGGCAAGGTCCTCTTCCCACAACCTTGGTCTTGTGCTTTTGGGGGTCTGTGGGCAGGGGACTTATCAGAATCTGGAAGTCCCATTTAATATATACTGCCCCTATCCAAATAAGTAAGGGGTACGTAGGACCCCTATGCATTCACAAAAAATTTTAAACCATAAATAAAACACACATACTTGACACTTTTTTCAAAAATAAAAAAAAAACCTGAAAAAGCCCCATGATGTACATTTATTTTCAATCACATTGTCAAGTGATACAAATCTACATCACTCTCGATGTACGATGCCTGCCCACCCACTGAAGGATAAAAATCTCGCCAATGGTGGACATGATCTATTCCCATTGCTTACTTGTGCATCGTTTCTGAGCAGAGGGCTAATGGGAATGGTCCTGTCGCTTTACTCCCACTGAATTACAGGTCCGCTGGATTACAGCTTAATTTACCAAAGGGGCAGGCCTCCAGGATGGCATTATTGACTATGTATGGACATTACCATTTATAGTCATTAATATCAAAGGGATACCTATGACATCATTCACCATATATAGTAAGCATTACCAAAATTGCTGCTCCTCACTAAGCAGACTTTTTTGGTTATTGTTTTTGTTTTAGTATATGTTCTCCAGAATAGTGCCCAGTTCCCTTATGTCACTTACTTGACAATCCTTTGCCTATTAACTAGAACATTAGCTAGAAAATGGCCATTAAGATTTTTTTTGTAACATTTGGCTCCAATTGACTTCAATGGGGTTTGGATTTGGCACCCTAACTAATGATTTTGTCAAACTCGCCTTAAGATTAACCCAAGTATATTGGGCTTGTCACTTATGAGTATGAAATGAATCATAAGCTGGAAATAAAGAACATCATTAAGGTAGTTCCTAAATAACTAAGGAGTGATAATAACAATGGGTGTAAAGTAAGCAAATGCTGCACTTCAAGTTAAAGCATAAATATTGGATAACAGAATAAAAACATCACCTTTCATGGTCAAACACTGCTTTGCTTGGAGAAGAAAATATACACATCAGACATTCACTCATGTTCATGATCTCACTTTGTCAAATACTCCCATTCTGCACAGGTAATGGGAACATCTGAGTTTATTGCTGAAATGCTACTTTTGGCAGTTTATAATGCCTGACAAACAATCATGCAATTACAGCAAACATGATTGCACTCAGTGACATGTATTGACACAATATGTATATCTCACCACCAGGTGCAGGCTGCATTAGTCCAGGCTTTAGAATAACATGGTAAGTGGGAGATGCCAGGGCACTATTTTGCATGATGGAATGTGCTTACTAGGCCAGAGTGTGTTCTACATCTGTAATTTTATTCTTTTAGGGAAAATAGCAGAAGGCATAGCACACCGTAGTCATTTGAACTACAATTTTCTTCTCTGCACATTCCTCTAAATTGTATTTTATTCTTATTTCAGAGAAGTCTGATTGAATCAACATTTAATATTGTATTTATGTTTTTTCCCATTTTTACACTTAAAATTAAACATGAATAAAAGAACAATGGGCATCTGCTATTCTTTTTACTTTGCTTTCACGTAGAATAATGTTCACTAGAAGTGAGGCACCCTACCAGTAGATTATACTTTGCAAAAGAATTGCATAGAAATCTAAATTGCTTCTAAATCTCACATCTTAGAACAACCATGAGTTTAAAAATATCCTCATTGCTTTATATCAAGACTTTTATTTGAAGCAATAATATAATAATATACGCCACTTAATGCGTAAAAATATGCTGATTTGAGCATCCGTGTTTTAAAAAGCCAGATGGTACAACGTGATGTAACAAAGCCAAAACAGACAGAACCTCTCAATACTGTAGAAAAAAAATGTGCGTAATGTGTGAGCATGTGTGTGCTTACAGAGAAAACAGAATTCTGTAAATATTCCAACCAACTTGTTTATAGTCATGCATCTCATCTCGTTTGTACCTTTACAATGCATTTTGGCTTATTTTAGCATGCACAATGATATCAGTCCTTATTTAAAATAATACGTTTCCTCTAATTTGTAAATTAATGGTATAGCTACCGTATCTATCTATCTATCTATCTATCTATCTATCTATCTATCTATCTATCTATCTATCTATCTATCTATCTATCTATCTATCCATCCAGTATATTACAACATAATAACATTGAACAAAAGGTTTCCATGCATGTTTTAATTTTACTTCTTTATAATAGTGTAACACCCTCATACACAGGCTGTTAGGTAAAGTTTTAGTATGGGGTACTGCTGTAGCCACAGGAGCCAGAATTGTTTAGATTGGTTTGCTCAGGGCTCTACAGGCTGGGAGTTTGATTTACCTCCCGTTGACTCTGGGAGAAGCTTCTGGAGATTAGGGCAAGATGATTCAAATAACCAGCCTGAATATTTAGTAGCGCCTATCTAATCACATCCAATCCTTGGAGAGGTGTGCCCAGATGGTGGATGGGTTCCTATTAAATAGACTAGATCCCAGAGCAGGGTTATTTTTCCTGGTGTGGGAACAGATCTGTGAGCTCCAGGGGCTGTTTGCCCTGAAACACTCCTGGGCTGGACATTTAACTTTCATTAAAGTCCTGCTTATGTACTGTGTACAATTTGGGCCTCTGCGAGTAAAGTATCCTAACGTGAGCTGGAGTTCTTAGTCCACTTTGACTCTTGCTACATTTTTGAGTGCATAGTTCTCTGCTGTGCACATACAGACTGTCCTAGCTGATTATCATTCTCTTGTATATTACTAATGCTGCCATCCAGATGAAGTGTCCTCTGTTGGCAATTATTTTCATTTTGGGGTATCCTGCTTCACTCCCAAAACCCCCTCTACAAGTTCACCAACAATAAATGAACAAAAAGATACCCCTCAACTGTTTACTGAGCCAAAATGGATGGTTGACAATGGTGTGCCTGACTGCCATGCTCTGATTAGATTATGAGTAACCCCTTGATGCCGATGGCACACAAATATGCGGCCTCACAGAACTGGGCTTTTTTCCCTGGGGCCGCATATTTGCGTACCTGTCTTTGTGCTGGGAGCGTGCCGCTCAGCACGCTCCGAGCACAGAGACCGTGGTGTCACTGAGAGCCCCGGGTCCCGTTCTAACGATCGGGACCCGGGACTCACGATTCCGGGTCACGTGATTGCTGTGATAGCCTCTCATTGGCTATCACAGTGATCAGTCACTGTGCAACCCGGCCCCCTTGTTTTTTTTCTCTCTATGAATGGAGAAGAGAGATACATTGTATCTCTCTAACTCCTGGCATAGAGAGAAAAAAAAATGTTTTAAAAAAAAAAAAAAAGAAGATAAATAAATATTAAAAAATAAAAGAAAAAATTAAGAAAAATACCTAGATCAAGGTTTGATCTAGTTCAGTGACAGGGTAAGTGTTTGGGTCAAGGTCAGGGTCAAAGATAAAGGTCAAAGGTCAGGATTTAAAAAAAATGGTTTAATTTGGTCAGTTAGTGTTAATGTCAGTGTCAGTGTGTTTTATGTAAAAAAAAAAAAAAGACAAAAACAAAATGCGCACTATTGTTTCTGGGTTGTACTACGGGTACAAACAACAAATAACATACACATATATGGTATCGCTGCGATCGTCAAGAGCTGGAGAAGTTATTTTGGGTTGTTCTTTGGTGGTAGGTTATGGTCGTAACAAGAGACACACAGCTAAATTAAAATAAATTATTTTTTTTACTATTTTGGGCAAGTTTTCCTTTGATAATAAAAAAAAATTAGGAGCTATCCATTACCATTTACCACCAGACGAAAGCCCAATTTGTCCTGAAGAAATCAAGGTATAATCCACCTGGATGTACAAACTGGTTGTGATGATATGTACGGTTTTACTAACACATGTCAACGTTGCAGAATTGTGCTTAGGCATTTAGATTTGTTTTACACTTAGGAGTGAAGGGGTTAAAGCTCATTTGGCTGTACTTTCCCTGTGGATCACAGGAATGAAGTTCGTTCTGCACTCTTGTGACCAGTTTTCAGCTGACAGCGGGTTGAAGCCCGCTGTTGGCTGATGTCACTCAGCTGGTCCAGGCTGGGCAAAGATCCTGACTGAAAAGTCGGGATCCACCCTAGAGTCTGGAGCGGCACCTGGCTCAGTGAGCCACTGAGAGCCTGAGCCAACTGCTCCCTCCCCCTGTACAGCCCAGCACTCCAGTGAGCACTGGGGGCAGAGCAGAGAGCAATGACAGACAGTCACCAGGTCTCTGCTCAGAGCAGCTATGATAGCTCAGTGGCCATGTGATCGCTATGTTCTCATTCTTAGAGCTGGCGGGGGACAGATGCAGCATCGGACCGATGCTACATCCACCTAGGTAAGTATGAATGGGGGAAAAAAAGTCCACACTTCTCTTTTAACAGTGTCTCCTTCTGGGGTAGTGTTATATGAGCAATATATTTAAATGAGAAATTAAATATTAGCCAGTTCAGCCCTTTGGACGTAAGTAGAGAACTGTTAATCCTCCCTAGCTCCCTAGCCGCCAATCACTTTCACACAGCGGGCAGAAGGGTTATTTACTTGGAGCAACCTTGTCTTTTATATTTTACCAAAAAATGGGTAATATATTGTGTGTGTAAAATGGATTTTATTATATTTATTCTTGAAAATTTGCTTTTAATAGACAGTTGCAAAAAATATTATGAGACATAAATATTTGTAACTATCATATTTTTATTCTACAGGGCCTCCGCTTTCAGAAAATATGTGATGCTTTTTTTATGGGGGGGGGGGGGGGTTTAAGAAATTTTATTGCCAACAATGAAGGTTTCTACATGTGTACAAAGCAAAAAATGCAAAACTTTGCTCTTGAGCTGAATTGGCTCATGAAGTTCTCTTTCAGGCACGACATGAACATATTGCATATTTGTGTCATATTCATATTTATGTGACTTGGAAATATTGTGTTATACATTTTGGACAGTATTTTAACAGTCTAAAGTGCTCTCAGAAGACTCCCAACACATATGGATACATTTAATAACTTCATATATGGTCAGGTGGCTGCCAACTGTCTGAATACAATATACAGCTACTTGCTTTGCTGACAAACAATTGGATCTGAACTGTTTTTTTCTACAAATAGTTTTTTTTATTTCAGTTCTGTAATTTTATTATAGTTCTGCCAGTCGCAGCCGTGATGATGACCTGGTTTTTTTCTACTGCAGTTATCTAACACAGCTAGATCATGTCCCTGTCCCCAGTATGTGATTGGACAGTGAAGAAGCAACAGCACATTCCTGAAGTCATCTGTTCACACTCTGTTTTTGTTAGCATTTTCCTTGTAAATGTGTTAACATGTTAATGTGCAAGACATTGGATTGACTTAGTGCTGCACTCTCCTTCTCCCTCTGACTGTTGCACTGGGCCAAATTCAACTATTTAATCACTTGCCCTCCAGAGGATTTGCCCTGCTTCCTGACCAGGCCATTTTTTGCGTCAGGGCGCTGCGTTACTTTAACTGACAATTGTGCGGTCATGCAACACTGCACCCAAATGAAATGTATGTATTTTTTTTCCCCACAAATAGAAATTTCTTTTGGTGGTATTTGATCGCCTCAGCGTTTTTTATTTTTTGCACTATAAACAAAAAAAGACAGCCAATTTTGAAAAAAAAACAATATTTTTTTACTTTTTGCTAATAAACATGTCCAGTAAAAAAATTTAAAAAATCGAATTTCTTCATAAATTTAGGCCAAAATGTATTCTGCTACAATTTTTTCTAAAAAAATCCCAATACCTGTAAATTAATTGGTTTATGTGAAAGTTATAGTATCTACAAATAGTGCTATATATACTAGAATTTTTTTTTTTTTAATACTAGTAATGGCGACGACCAGTGACTTATAGCAGGACTGCGATGGGCATTCTGACACTGGGGGGGGGAACTGACTAACTACTACTGACATCCTCAGTGACACAAATACAGTGATCAGTGCTAATAAAAAGCATGGACACTGTACTAATGACACTGGGCAGGAAGGGGTTAACATTAGGAGCGATCAAAGGGTTAACTGTGTGCTGTTTTACTAAGTGTGCTCTGTGTGTTTTACTAGAGAAACAAGCTGTTTTGTATTGCTCTGCTGTGCAGAACAATACAAAGCAGCCTGTTCATGCTGACAGGGGAGAGGTCTGTGTTGTTTAGACTCAGACCTCTCCCCTTGCATTGTTCTTTGGCGATCCAGTGATCGACAGCTGTAGCCTACCCAGACATGCAAATTCATTTATATATACGTGATTTTGTGCAGCCTTGCCACCCTGTAGCAGTAGTTCTGCTATAGGGTGGTCGAGAAGCAGTTAATTTAATTTCATTTAAAAAAATATTACTTTTAACTACTTCCCATCTGGCCTATAGACAAATGACACCCGGGTAGGACATTTTCCATTCTGGGTGAACGCCATATGATACTCATAAACTAAGATTATTTTGGGCATTTTCTGTGTGCACTAAGGTCAGTTTGAGAATGCAAAAATGCCACACTGTTTGCCTGCCTAACTCTGCTGGCACAGGCCTCATGATGTATTTAATATTGTGAATGAATGTGTACTACTACTACTACTACACTATGGCCACTATTGAGATTAATTTGGGCATTTTGTGTGTGCACCAGGTTCAGTTTGAGAGTGCCAAGCCTATTGCCTGCCTAACTCTGCTGACAAAGGTGAGGCCAAATGTATTAGGTGATTGTGAATGTATACTACTACACTGCTGGCATCACAAATTATTTTGGGCATTAGTTCAGTTTGAGAGTGCCAAAGGCCACACCGCATGCCTGCCTTACTCTGATGACACAGGCGAGACTCAATGTACTGTACGTGATTGTGAATATGTATGTATTACTATACTACTGGCACTACTGATAATATTTTGGGCATTTTGGACTACCCTGTGGCTCTGTCAATAAATCTCATGATTTTTACCTGTGAAAAATTGGTGCTGTTTGCAATTTTTGAGTCTCATGTCAATAATTTTCATTTTGGGGGGTTGGCAATCCTGAGTGTTACTATGGAAACAATGTATTGCTCTGGTTACAGTATGTAAAAAATATTGTGAAAAAAAGTAAAAAAAAAGAAAATATATTTTTAAAAATTACATGCTGTCACCAGTGTCCCTGATCACCGTCACACCAGTTTTATGATGAGGTTGTACTGTACTGGAGACATTATATTATAAAAAGAAATTGTGAAAAAAACATTTTTTTTTATATCCTAATTTTCCCATAAATTGTGACACAAAAATTGCAACTTCAAAAAACTCTCCATGCCTCTTGCAAAATGCATCAGACTGTCTACTTTCCCAAAAGGTGTAATTTTGGAGAATATTTTTACTATCCTGGTGTTTTCAGGCCTCAAGAAATTGAAGGTCATCAGTACATCAGGATTGATCAATTTTCAGATACACATAACATAGTTTGTGAACTCCATAACTTTCCTACAGACTAAATAATAAACACTGATTTAGGTTATTTTCACCAAAGAAATGTAGCAGAATACATTTTGGCCTAAATGTATGAAGAAAGAACTTATATTTGCAAAATGTTATAACAAGTTAAAAAAGTGTATGATCTTTTTTCATTTATTTATCAAAACATAAAAAACCCAGTGGTGATTAAAAACACCAAAAGAAAACTCTACTTTTGTGAACAAAATTTAAATAATGTCAATTGGGTACAGTGTTGCATGACTGTGGAATTGCCATTCAAAGTGCAACAGCACTGAAAGCTGGCAATTGGCCTGGACAGGAAGGGGGTGAGAGTGTCAGGTATTGAAGTGGTAAATTAAATGAATGTGTAACTGCATTAATTCGTGTGTGTGTATGTGTATGTATGTATGTATATACTGTATACAGTGGGGATCGAAAGTTTGGGCACCCCAGCTAACAATTTGTATTAATGTGCATAAAGAAGCCAAGGAAAGATGGAAAAATCTCCAAAAGGCATCAAATTACAGATTAGACATTCTTATAATATGTCAACAAAAGTTAAATTTTATTTCCATCATTTACACTTTCAAAATAACAGAAAACAAAAAAATGGCGTCTGGAAAAGTTTGGACACCCTGCAGAATTTATAGCATGCACTGCCCCCTTTGCAAAGCTGAGACCTGCCAGTGTCATGGATTGTTCTCAATCATCGTCTGGGAAGACCAGGTGATGTCAATCTCAAAGGTTTTAAATGCCCAGACTCATCTGACCTTGCCCCAACAATCAGCACCATGGGTTCTTCTAAGCAGTTGTCTAGAAAACTGAAACTGAAAATAGTTGACGCTCACAAAGCTGGAGAAGGCTATAAGAAGATAGCAAAGCGTTTTCAGATGTCAATATCCTCTGTTCGGAATGTAATTAGGAAATGGCAGTCATCAGGAACAGTGGAAGTTAAAGCAAGATCTGGAAGACCAAGAAAAATATCAGACAGAACAGCTGGCAGGATTGTGAGAAAAACAATTCAAAACCCACGTTTGACTGCACGATCCCTCCAGAAAGATCTGGCAGACACTGGAGTTGTGGTACACTATTCCACTATAAAGAGATACTTGTACAAATATGGTCTTCATGGAAGAGTCATCAGAAGCAAACCTCTTCTACGTCCTCACCACAAAAATCATTGTTTGAACTTTGCAAATGAACATATAGACAAGCCTGATGCATTTTGGAAACAAGTTCTGTGGACCGATGAGGTTAAAATTGAACTTTTTGGCCGGAATGAGCAAAGGTACGTTTGGAGAAGAAGGGGCACAGAATTTAATGAAAAGAACCTCTGTCCAACTGTTAAGCATGGGGTTGGATCAATCATGCTTTGGGGTTGTGTTGCAGCCAGTGGCACAGGGAACAACTCACGAGTAGAAGGAAAAATGGATTCAATAAAATTTCAGCAAATTTTGGATGGTAACTTGATGCCATCTGTGAAAAAGCTGAAGTTAAAGAGAGGATGGCTTCTACAAATGGATAATGATCCTAAACACACCTCGAAATCCACGGGGGATTACATTAAGAGGCGTAAACTGAAGGTTTTGCCATGGCCTTCACAATCTCCTGACCTCAACATAATTGAAAATCTATGGTTAGACCTTAAAAGAGCAGTGCGTGACAGACAGCCCAGAAATCTCAAAGAACTGGAAGACTTTTTTAAGGAAGAATGGGCAAAGATACCTCAAACAAGAATTGAAAGACTCTTGGCTGGCAACAAAAAGCGTTTACAAGCTGTGATACTTGCCAAAGGGGGCAGTACAAGATATTAACTCTGCAGGGTGCCCAAACTTTTGTAGACGCCATTTTTTTGTTTTCTGTTATTTTGAAAGTGTAAATGATGGAAATAAAATTTAACTTTTGTTGACATATTATAAGAATGTCTAATCTGTAATTTGATGCCTTTTGGAGATTTTTCCATCTTTCCTTGGCTTCTTTATGCACATTAATACAAATTTTTAGCTGGGGTGCCCAAACTTTCGATCCCCACTGTATATATATATATATATATATATATATATATATATATATATATATGCTGGAGTTTGGATTTAACATTTGTGGGGTTTATGAGCCTTAGATTGACTGGCAATGCAGTTAATCAAGTAACTAATCAATCACAAAAGGGAACTGGTTAGCATTTCAGCCTAATATTCCAAGTAATGCAAATAGAATTTATATGCCACAAAGCTTACACACTGGTATTGCAAAAATTGCTATCCAATGAATAACGTAACTAGCCAAACACAAAAGAGAACTAGATTGTGGGAAGCTACCATAATATAGCAATTCTCAATGGAGAATCATTCAGATGTGGCTTAGCAAACATGCACACTACGTGAATTAGAAGATCATTGTTCTCCCAGAATGAACTGTCAGATGGGTTTCCTTTTTAAGAAGTGAGTCTGTATTTCTATATGCTACGTTTTTTTATACCCATATGGGAGTTTATTTACTAAAGCTGGTTCACGCAGAATATTTTGCACTTCTGCACGGAAACCAATCAGTTTACAGGTTTTATTGCTAAAGCTTAAGTGAACAAGCTGAGGTTAGAAGCTGATTGGCTATCATGCACAGGTGCATGAGATTCTGAGTGAACTAGCTTTTGTAAAACTCCCCCACACGTCTTAATGAATAGGTAACGGATCGAAATGACCCTTTTACAAGTACATCATGTGAAATAGGTGAATTGCACAGAAACCCCTTCCTCTATATTACCTGTATCTTATTGTGAGACAGGACCTGGCACTTAGCATTTAGTTAGACAAGTCATTTTTTTCAGGACATCTCTCTTGTAGTGCCTGCCTGATACTGAAGGGCATAAGGGCTGCTATCTGCATAATGAGTTCCAACACAATTGTGGACCTCCTGCTATGGTGTACCAGATTGTATTCTGCCCAGGCTAGCATATTATAGAGCAAATTAAGAAACATTCTAGTGATTTAAATACATCAGTGGAATAGAAAATAGGGGGAAATCTTGTGCTCTGCTATGTTGTGCTTACAGGGCTGAGAGTGTGGCATGATCCCTTAAAGTCTTGATGCCTAAACTGCCCTCACTGCTAAGTGCAGATCTGTCTCTCAAGGCCCATTGGCTCAATTTAGTAGCAAGCCATTTTGATGAAAATGGGGTTTGAAGACCTAAAACTGATTTATTATTCTGCAACCAAATCATAAGTTTGAACAGCTCAGCTTAAACACTTACCCAGACACAAGCAGTGTTTCAGAAATTCCACTGAGACAGCTCAAGCCATGGCAAGGGGTTAAATAAGTTCTGTTTAGCCAGAATTTATACAGCTGTAAATGAGTCCATCATAAATAGCTAAATTGATATGAACAGCAATGAGCAGAAAACATTAAAAACAGAGACCTAATTCATAAATCCTGATATGATCAAATTAAATTAATACCAAACTGAATGTATAAGAGAATTATCATCGTTTTAAGACCAACTGCCACCATATTACAAGGGGCAGGATGTGGATTAGACCCATTCCATCTCCTAAGGAGAATCTGCATCAAATTCATGTCATATTTGATGTTTATAAAATCAGGATTTTGTATTGTGAAATAATACTTTGGTTATCAGACTGCAGCACATAGTCATAGAAAAACTGACCTTGTGGGAGGGTCCACTGGACATATCATAAATACCCCAGCCTTTCTACCTCACACTCCTAAGCTGTGGAGGCTGACTCAGTGACATGCTCTAGCATCTAGAAGGTCCACAAAATGCTGCTGCAATTGGCAGCTGGAGTTCTCAGTGCTTCATCATAAGTACAAACCAACACTAGGAGTCATTCTGAGAGTCAGTGACTCTGATACACTAGATCACACTTGTGCTGCATTGAGCTGGACTCTTCATAGATCAACACAGATCAACAAATCTTTGTTAAAAAACTTTTTGCTTTAATTACCTTAAATTACCTTACCTTTGTCATATCCTTTCTATAAATATTTTTCTTTTCTTTAAACAATGTTTTAAAACCATTAACCTTTATCTTTCTTGGAAAACCATTATCATATTGTAACCTCTGTCATATCCCTGTCTGGCGTGACAGCATGTATCACAGGTGTTTATTAAAAGTCAGAATTGTTGCAGCAGATACTGTGAATTGTGCTTATTCCCAGGAAAACACATGGTGGAAGCTATTTTTGAGTGTGTAAAGGGTTAACTGAGAAGACAACCATCCCAATGATGATGATCCGTTTTAGTTGGCTGGCATATAAGATTCACATGCTTCGACCTGGAAGGTCTCTATGCAGTGTGAGGCTCAGATTAGTTTTATCATAGCCATGACTAAGATGTAGCATGACAGTGATGCATCTACAGTTGTGACCAAAATTATTCAACCCCCACTGAAATTGAGTGTTTTGGCCAGTTTGACATTGCTTTTGATCATTCAGTCATCTTGCTTACATTTACATTAAAGAGGCACTTGTAGGTCAGACAAATATAACATAACAGTTATAATGAAATAACCACAAATGTCTTTTCTGTGCTCACAGCATTATCAGTTTTATTCAACCCCCAAGTGACATTCAATCTTAGTACTTAGTACAGCATCCTTTTACAGTTATAACAGCTTTTAAACGTGAAGCATAGCTTGACACAAGTGTCTTGCAGCGATCTACGGGTATCTTCGCCCATTCTTCATGGGCAAAGGCCTCCAGTTCAGTCACATTCTTAGGCTTGCGCACTGCAACTGCTTTCTTTAAGTCCCACCAGAGGTTCTCAATCGGATTTAAGTCTGGTGACTGCGATGGCCACTCCAAAATGTTCCAGCCTTTCCTCTGCAACCATGCTCTAGTGGACTTGGAGGTATGCTTGGGATCATTGTCCTGTTGAAAGGTCCAACGTCTCCCAAGCCTCAGGTGTGTGACGGACTGCATCACGTTTCCATCCAATATCTCCTGGTACTGAAGAGAATTCATGGTACCTTGCACACGCTGAAGCTTCCCTGTACCTGCAGAAGCAAAACAGCCCCAAAGCATGATTGACCCTCCACCATGCTTCACAGTAGGCAAGGTGTTCTTTTCATCATAGGCCTTGTTCTTCCTCCTCCAAACATAGCGTTGATCCATGGGCCCAAACAGTTCTAATTTTGTTTCATCAGTCCACAGAACACTATCCCACAACTTTTGTGGTTTGTCCACATGGCTTTTGGCATACTGCAGTCGACTCTTCTTATTCTTTGGAGACAGCAAGGGGGTACGCCTGGGAGTTCTGGCACGGAGGCCTTCATTACGCAGTGTGCGTCTTATTGTCTGGGCTGAAACTTCTGTACCCACATCTGACAAATCTTTTCTCAGTTCCTCAGCAGTCACACGGGGACTTCTCTCCACTCTACGCTTCAGGTAGCGCACAGCAGTCGAAGTCAGCATCTTCTTTCTGCCACGACCAGGTAGCGTTTCAACAGTGCCCTTTGCCTTGAATTTGCGAATGATGCTTCCTAAGGTGTCTCTTGGTATGTTTAACATCTTTGCAATCTTCTTATAGCCATTGCCCTTCCTGTGAAGAGAAATCACCTCTTCTCTTGTCTTCCTGGACCATTCTCTTGCCTTCACCATGTTTGTAACCACACCAGTAAATGTCTAGAAGGAGCTGAGTATCACAGTCATTTTAAAGCTGCCTAATTGGTGCTTATTATGCTTGATTGCTGCTCGGTGACATCCACAGGTGTTTTCAATACCTGATGGAAAGCACCTGTATGAACCTCTGTTCTTCAGAGTGGTAGTCTTTAAGGGGTTGAATAATTGTGGCAATGAAGAAACCACATAAGAACCATTTACTACTGTATTACATAAACAATTGATGTCATTTTAGTTGCATTTGGGTAGTTACAACGTCCTTGTAGGATTTGATTCTGAATACAATTCCAAATGTACACTATAGTCCCTAAACCCCTTTACAGCATTGGGGGTTGAATAATTTTGGTCACAACTGTACCTCCTGAAACATATATCCCCAAAAACAATATGGCCTGCTGCTTTTTATACTACTATCTGTCACAGGAATAAGTTAAAAAACTCAAACTTTAATGCCTGATTTCCTCTCGCAACCTTCAGCTACTTGATCAGCGATACCATGTACCCAATTTTAAGCTTATTTAGGAATTTTCCATTTTGTATTTCTATGCTTTCTTTACAGAATAAAACAATGATCTGCATTTTTCCAAGAATTTATTTTCTACCTTCTTTTATGCTGAACTCAGCATGTAGGTATACTAGTTTCCAGGTCTGCTGTATTTACCTGTTTACAACAGGGGCACAAAGAATTATTGTTAGATTGTAAGAAAAGGTTGATGGTTTGCTATGTGACATATTTCACATGGGATTGTCAGATGTTCATGCCGGTCTGGGGAGAGCTGAGAAGTCAGTGGGAGTAAAAATAGAGAAAACTCAAGTGATGGGAGTAGAATTGTAGTGGGGCCTGGAACAAAGAACTGTCTTCTTTTTTGGAGATTTTAAAAGCATTAGTGAATATGTGAAATGAACAGAATTTCTATGTTCCCCTTCTTGGTGGAACACAGTGAGAGATTCTGTGTACCCCAAAAAGTCATTTGCATACGTCTAGTTGGAGACAGAATGCATAGTCAAAGGAGCACCCTAACTTCCTTACTGAGAAGCAGAAAGAAGTCAGTGTATGCACCTAGTGATTTGTTCTTGTAGAGAACTTTTACAAAGCCTTGTTAATTTGTTGTTTCTGGATAAATGGAACAAATGAGTTGAGAACAAGTTGCTTCATTCTTCTTTGATATGTAAGTCAAGTAAAAGTTGTTTTTATTTGCATCTTATTTGGCAGAGGCTTAATGCTGTACTCCCAGCAGGAGCAAGTGATTCTTTTAGTGGGTCCCCCTCCATAATACATGAGTTAACTGCTTGTTTTGTCTAGTGAATGATAAATAAGGGGAATTTCCTAACACATTCTTTGGTCCCTGGCAGCCAACACTCTACTCTGCTGTCCTATGCTCCTGTATGTGGGTGGACCCTCTGTGTCCATATGTGCAACCCAGGAGTTTAGCTTTAAACAAAATATAATAAATGTAGAGTATGCATTCTTAATTGTTTTAAATCATTAAAAACATAACTTGGTCTTCATTTGTTGATCAACAACACTAAACAAACTTTTCAGAACCGAAATTACTTTCCACAGAAATCAGTCAGATTTGCATTTGGCTTGTCAGATTGGTGGCTATAGAGAAATAATCATAAAAAAAATTGAGTACATCATAGTGCCTAAATGTGAACTGAGGCATGCTGCACAACTTTACAATCAAGAAACAGCATGGGGGAATACAAATTCCCAGACGTCAGCTCAGGTATGGCATCAGCATGTTTTAAAATCTTAATAAATTAGCTTTTATGATTTGCAATATTTATCTTCTTTATTAGGGCATTTATCACTACACTGAACTGGTAACCAATGGGACTTGTTCAGGGACTGGAAAAAAAGATCAGGATGCCTATGCCTAATCTAAATAAAAATTAGAAACTGATTTCTGGGGATTTGATTTCCCACAAGTGCTTTTCTGACATCTGATATCTGTGAGATTCTCCACTATTGGTAGGTTGCTGTCCAATTTAACTGCTATGGTGGTCATCTGGACGATTGTTGTACCTTACCTGAAAGCATACATGCCCTTGTACAAGACTGTCTAAATATATGCAACATTCTCCCACATGCTGCTAAATTATGAAAGACATTCTAGTATGGAAAGGTTGACTTTATAATTTAACATTTATATTACGTCCCAATTATAACTGTCAGAAAAATATTTTCCTACTACACCTGGAAGTATAAAGAAATACAGTATATACATATGGAAAAAAGGCCCATTAAATCAATATACCGTATTTGCCGGCGTATAAGACGACTGGGCGTATAAGATGACCCCCTACTTTTCCTGTTAAAATATAGGGTTTGAGCTATACTCGCCGTATAAGACTACCCCTCTTCCAACGCACACTAAATAAAAATGAAAAAACATCAGATTTGATTTCAATATGGTATGGTATTTCAGTATGGTATTCCAATGATGGGGTGCTATTCCTCCCACTGACACCAATGATGGGGCATGATTCCTCTCACTGATACCAATGATGAGGCACTACTCCTCCCACTGACACTAATTGTGCCCCATCAGTAGTGTCAGTGTGTGAGGAATAGTGTCCCATCATTAGTGTCAGTGGGAGGAATAGTGCCCCATCATTGGTGTCAGTGGATGAAGTAGTGCCCCATCATTAGTGTCAGTGGGAGGAATAGTGCCTCATCATTTGTATCAGTGGGAGGAATCATGCCCCATCATTGGTGTCAGTGGGAGGAATAGCACCCCATCATTGGTATCAGTGGGAGGAATAGTGCCCCATCATTAGTCAGTGGGAGGAATAGTGCCCCATCGTTGGTGTCAGTGGGGAGGAGGAATAGTGTCCCATGGTTGGTGTCAGTGGGGGAGGAATAGTGCCCCATCATTGGTGTCAGTGGGGAGAATAGTGCCCCATCATTGGTATCAGTGGGAGGAATAGTGCCCCATCATTGGTGTCAGTGGGGGAGGAATAGTGCCCCATCATTGGTGTCAGTGGGGGAGGAATAGTGCCCCATCATTGGTGTCAGTGGGGAGGAGGAATAGTGCCCCATCATTGGTGTCAGTGTGGAGGAGGAATAGTGCCCCATCGTTAGTGTCAGTGGGGGAGAGGAGGCATGATTCCTCTCACTGATACCAATGATGAGGCACTACTCCTCCCACTGACACTAATTGTGCCCCATCAGTAGTGTCAGTGTGTGAGGAATAGTGTCCCATCATTAGTGTCAGTGGGAGGAATAGTGCCCCATCATTGGTGTCAGTGGATGAAGTAGTGCCCCATCATTAGTGTCAGTGGGAGGAATAGTGCCTCATCATTTGTATCAGTGGGAGGAATCATGCCCCATCATTGGTATCAGTGGGAGGAATAGCACCCCATCATTGGTATCAGTGGGAGGAATAGTGCCCCATCATTAGTCAGTGGGAGGAATAGTGCCCCATCGTTGGTGTCAGTGGGGAGGAGGAATAGTGTCCCATGGTTGGTGTCAGTGGGGGAGGAATAGTGCCCCATCATTGGTGTCAGTGGGGAGAATAGTGCCCCATCATTGGTATCAGTGGGAGGAATAGTGCCCCATCATTGGTGTCAGTGGGGGAGGAATAGTGCCCCATCATTGGTGTCAGTGGGGGAGGAATAGTGCCCCATCATTGGTGTCAGTGGGGAGGAGGAATAGTGCCCCATCATTGGTGTCAGTGTGGAGGAGGAATAGTGCCCCATCGTTAGTGTCAGTGGGGGAGAGGAGCGGCTGCTTCTTCTTTCAGTTCGGCAGCTTGATTTTCGCGGGGCCGTTCGGCTCCGCCTCCTCGCCTGTGTGCGCTGGCACCCAATCACCGGTGAGGAGGCGGAGCCGAGCGGCCGCGCGACCATTGAGCTGCCGAACTGAAAGAAGGAGCAGCCGCGCTTCCTGGACCGGATCGTCGTAGGAACGGGATCGGAGCCAGGTAAGGTACAGCAGCCCCTCTGCCCACCCCTGTACTTAGTGTCTGTTGGAGGACACCGCCCCTGGAAAAAGTGCCGCCCTGACACACCGGCTCGCTGTATACCGGCGTATAAGACGACCCCCGACTTTTCAGAAGATTTTCAGGGGTTGAAAAGTCGTCTTATACGCCGGCAAATACGGTACATTTATTGTCAAAATATGCAACACAGTCAGCATTTTGTTGTTCAGCTAAAATAATGGCGTGTGTGTGTGTGACTTGGAGCGAAATTCAGTAACATAGATTATAGGATTTAGGCCCTGTTCACACTGGAACACAGTGCAGTAAACCCACATTCCATGGGTTCAAAACATACTGCAGTTATAATCTGCAGCGGGCACCAATGTTAAATTGCCAACGCCCAAAAACAAAGGTTGTAAATGCAGTGCGTTTTCCTGCACTGGATCACATAGTACGGAAGTACCATCTGGTCTGGTTGCAGTGAGTTTCCAAATGTAGTGCAAGCACTACTTTTGGTGCAGTGCAGTGCAATGCAATGCGATTGAACCCATTCAAAATGAATGGGCTCAAAATGAACCACACTGAAGCGCATGTGAATCGCACAGGAACACGCAGTGCTTTCCTTTGCGATTCCTAGTGTAAACTGACCCTTAGAGAAGGGCTCACTTCTCTGTGACTGATAATGGCCACTAAGCTCTTTTTTTTTTCCATAAAGCTTTTATTGACAGAAAGAAGGAGTACATGCATAGAATAATACACTTAGGCAGCAATTGTGAACTGAGCCTGAGCACAGGGTTAAAATGATAAATATATCACAAACAAGAAAATGTAGCAAAACCTAAAACCCATTAAAGGCAAACAGTAAAAAATGGAGATGAAACTCCAGAACAAGTAAATAGCGAATGATGTCCCATCAGAGCGCAGGAGCCATGGTCTATTGTGTAATGGCTGTGGTGTTTGGGCCTGCTCTAGGAGGACCCAGCCCTTGATTGTGTCATGAATGTGTCAATCCATCATGCACGAGAGCAGGCAAGCCCGATGGTAACATTGTAGATCAGGCAGACATATGCTGCCCTTGGTCTTGGGAAGGGAGAGATGGGAATAATTAATTCTCAAGGGTTTGTCCTGCCAAATAAAAGGTGAGCAGATATGTCTGAAGGTGCCAAAAAATGAAGAAGGAGGATGGATGGGAATAGTCTGCATCAGGTAGGAAAAACGTGGTAGATTAATCATCTTAATGAGGGCAGCTCTACCAAACCAGGATATTCGTAAGTTTGCTACCATGCGAGATATTGGTTTAGGACCGAAACGCACAAGAGGTCTTTCATGAGCAAATCACGTTTGGTTGCCGAGGGGGTCGAAGTGCTTGAGGAAGACAGGTTATAGAGCTCTTTGTAGAATCTCTCGAATTGCGCCACTATTGATTCATTTGACGTGTGAAGCCCCCTTTTAGAGTCCCGTATCTGGTGGATCATCTGTGAAGAAACCTTTGCTTGCACTGCCCTAGCTAAAAGGCGGCCAGACTTAAATAACCTAATTCTAAGACTAAGTTGATGTTTAGACTTCTTCTCTAGTTCTGCAAGCTGGGATCTAACTGCAGTCAGTTCCTGGTGGGTGGCTACCACTCTGGTTGTTTTGTGCATGCGTTCGAGAGAGCTAATTCAGGATAATAAAGAAAAAATTAACACTTGATGTTCCCTTTTCCGTTTGGCCATCAAATGAGAAGTTCACCCCTAATTACACACTTGCCTCCCATAGCGTGAGCAGAGAGGTGCCTGGATTGTCGTTGCTGTTAAAGAAGTCGATCACACAGAAAGTGCGGTGCTGAAAGTCAATGGGATCCTTCAGAAGAGTGGCATTAAGACACCAGATTTTGGATCTGGAATGCGTTTTCGGAAATGCTAGGGTAAGCATGATCGGATTGTGGTTGGATAACACCATTGGATCAATCGTGGCCTACTGCATGAAGGAGAGGTCTGCTTGCAAGAGAAAGAAATAATCGATTCTGGAGTGCTTCTGGTGCAGGGGGGAAAAATAAGTATAATCTTTTTCTTGAGGGTGTAGTAAACGCCATGAATCATGAACACGCAGACCAGTAAGTTGGTGTTTGATTTTTCTGAGAGCTCTAAAGGATAACACCAAAGAACCTGAAGATGTGTCTACGAGGGGATTAAGGGGAACATTAAAGTCTCCCCTGAGAATAAGCAACCCAGACATAAACTCATCTAGAAGCTCTCTGACGTGCCAAAAAAGGTCACCTGTTTGGAATTTGGGGCATAGATATTCACAATGGTAACCAGTCATGCTCCGAATCTGTCCCTAAGGAACAAGTAGCGGCACTCCGGGTCCTCCAATTTATCTTGCAATTGAAATGGGACTTGTTTAGATAGGAGAATAGACTCACCCTTTGTTTTGGATGCCACACTGGAGAAACAGTATGCCTAGGGTAGAAGCCATCCTGAAACCTAGGGATGGCTCCCATCTTGAAATGTGTCTTTTGAAGCAGCACAACGTGGGCTTTGAGCCATCGGGACTCCCTCAAGACTTGGGACCTTTTTTCCGGTACATTCAATCCTTTTGCATTAAGGGATAGTAATTTTATATACGATTAGGAGGAGCGGTGTGCATATGAAGACATCCTACATTACTACATGGAGGGTCTTAGGCAGTGCAATGAAACTGAGCTCTCCCAGGGGACCCTAGAACTACGCAGGTGATGGGAGAGTGGGAGAAAAAAAAAAGGTGGGGAGCAAGTAGGAAGGAGAGAAAGAGGAGATATAGGAAAAAAACAAGAATGTCCAGAGGTGGAACTAGAATACTAGACCACCTAGGAAAAGTAGAAAGGAGTCCGGGGAGTTCAGGAGACTCGGCAGAGTCCGCTGTGTGGGTGAGTGGGCAAAGATGACCAAGAGGTGAGAGACCCACTGACCAGAGAGAAACACGCGTATGGAAAGTATAATGTGCCGAGGAAAGGAAGAGGTAAAACAGGGAATTTCAAGGGCAGGGAAGGAGGGGGGGGGGAAATGGTTTGGAGGGTGAGGAGGATACATGGGGACATGTGGGAGGGAGCAGGGAGCCAGTAGGGGACAGGCATAAGGTACATCCCGTAGGGCAGAAGGGGGAGCCACTAAGACACAGGTCCTCCCAGAAGGGCCGTGACTGAACATAGCCACTTACATGGGAGAGATGATCATAGGAGCACATAAGCATCAGAGCTTAGAAAGGGAGGTTATCCTGCCCTGTCCCCAAAGAGCTACTTAAATAAACTGTGCAGAGCAGAGATTTTACCAGCTGTACAACCTTACACAACAAAGTCTGGGAAATGAAGAACATTGTATTACAGCGGAAGAAGGAGACCAGCCCGAGTGCAGTCCTATGGGGGAGCCGTAACATACATAGAGGTAGTTGCATAATCATAAATATCCCATTTTAACTCACGGACAGTAAAGAGAAGGGAAGGAAAAGATAGGCTTAAAGGATCGCTTGCACTATACGGAAAGTAAGGGGCTAGGAGGGAACGTAGTAGAAGTGGGTTAACCCGGGGAGTAGTACAGTTCCTCTTGGGGCAGTGCAGAGTGCCCATGTTCTCAGAGAGAGAAGAGAAAGAGATGAAGGGGCAAGGCACAGAGAAAAGGAGCATGTCTGTGAGCTGAAATCCAACATGTTTGGAAGAAACAAAAGCAAAAAAAAAACCCAGTAAAACTAAACCAATACAGTACAACAGAATGGAATAACGTGGCTAGGCCACAAGGCTATAAAGAGAACTATTAACGGCTAACGTCCCTCAAAGACCACTAAGCTCTTGCCATAACTACTTTAGCTGCCTATAACTAAGGACATGCAGCAATAAAAAAGAATTGAAGGGTATGTAAAACAGCATGGGGGAACCCACCAAACTAAGATTGCATTGACCTTTGGGTACAAATCCTTGAGTGTTCACAGATTACAGACTCAATGGGGCTGATTTGCTAAAGAAGTTGAGAATCTTTGTACAATAAAATGTGTGAGTATTTGCTTCAATTATCCAATCATGTGAAAAGCAAATTCCTGTTTACCTTTTCCATCTGCACTTGATTGGGTAATTAAAGCGAATATTTACATAATTTATTGTGTGAAGAGTTTCAATTCCTTTAGGAAATGTGATCAAATATCCACTCTGAATAAACTAGAGTTATTCTTGGTTGAGTTTTTATTGATGTAAACCAGTCCACTCTCTCTGCATATGACCATATCAGATAAAATACCTTGTTGCTATACAGTAAGGTAAACTTAATTTAAATATAACACTCTTATGTAATACAAATAACTCCATTTATTACTTTCCATTTAGGAAGCAAGCAAAATGTTACTGGTAAGGTTATTGCTAATTGAAACTATGTTATTTTCCTTAGCAAATATGATAACCAGCCCCCTTCACCTGATTTGGGAGCATTGCTTAGAATCTATTCACCTTCAGCTAGTTTGCTTCTTACATTTATATGCTAATCTAAGCTAAAGCGAATCCTCAATTGGAAATCTAAGATTGCCTGTATGTTGACTACCTAGAGAGCTTTGAAAGCTTTATGAAGAGATACAAAGTTGTTGTGCCAGATTTTAAAATTAAATTAAGGCTATCTTTTCTACCTGACACATTTTAAATTAAGTTCTGTCCTTAATTTATGTTTTTAGTGTGTTTCTTAGCGTATTTAAACTAGATATGTTGCATTTGACGGGCTAGATTTTATTGACCTTCCAGTGCCTGAGGCACGTAAATAATACAGTTGACTGACAATCGACAAAGAACAATGATCTTTCTTTGATGATAAGTATTTATTAATGTATTGAGCACATTGTCTTTAAGTCAAATATGTTATACAGAACAAATGAAGTCTTTTTAAAAGAATTTAGTTATTTTTCAGTTGAGAGAGATAAAAAAGTACTGTTTTTTTTCCACAGCTACTAGCAGTAACAGACTATGGATGTTGAAAGAGTTAAGCAGAAGCATAGGTAAAGGGATTTTATACAAAATGTTTTACCAAAATGATTTTTTGTTTTCATGAATTCAAGTTAGTAGCAGATGAAGGAAGCCTTGTGCTGTCTCCCTAATTTGAAATCAACGCAGATATAAAAGACACAAATTAATGCAGCTCTGTATCCATTAATACATTATTAAATGTTTTTTTCATTTGCAACTGATATAAGTATCTGAAGTTGGCATCCTTCTCATGCAGTTCCCAATAGAACATCACTCAGTCTGGAACCCCTGGGATGCCTAGCTATATAGGCCAGTTTCTGACCTCTCCAGGTGCAAAAGATCTGCAACTTTGTGAAGGTAAAATAGAGAATGATGGGCACTATGGTACAAGAGAAACTCACCACAATTCTTAAAGTATATGTGAATCCTCACTGTGTAAAACAGCCATTTAATTTAAAATAGAAATGGATGGCAAAGCATGTGTGTATGCATATAAAAAGAAACATTATACATACAGTACCTTTTTTCTGTTTCATAAGTGATCACATACCCTCTGTCCTCAGTTGCATAAGGAGATCAGATAGCTAGGGGAGGAGAAACAGCAAAACCCTGATCTTCCCAGTGAATGGCTGTGCAGAGAAGGGGGGCGGGTTAGCACAAGTCTGATCATTGGAGGAGAGCAGGCTGAGTTCCAGCACAGCCAGAAAACTGACTACACTGTGCTTTCATGCCTAGTGTGGTGAGCTTTTAATAGGTGAGCTAAAACACATCATAAACACATTATAATTGCCATAGGAGCATTAATAAGCAACACTTCATTCTTCCTAATTAACACATGTGTGAACAAGTCCTAATAAACTCTTTGTAAAAGTAGCAGCACTCATACTTGAAGAGAGACAGGACTGGGAATCAGTTGAGTGTGCTATATACAAACATGTTGACAGGAAAGAAAAACAGAGTAAGCAGAAGGTAACCCTCATCAGTCACTTTTTGTGTAAAAGGACTGTATAAATCTTGGGATCTTAGGAATGGATGAAGAAAATTGTAAATGCTTTGGCAGGTTACTCCCTATATATTTAATCTGTGATTGTAGCTGTTTGCCTTGACTTCAGACAACACCCAGTTTAAAGCAGAAATTTGGGATTTTTTTTGCCCATGCAGTGAGCTGTGTCCACTCTGCATGAGTTAAATGCTTGTTTTGTTCAAGGGAAAAACACAGCGAAGATATACTGACCTGATCCACTGCTCCTCCCCACACAAGACCAAGTCCTTTCAGCTCCTGCCATCTGCAGTCCAGGGGTCTTGTAAATGGACTGTTCCTGACGTCAGCATGCTCAATGCATGCTCCACAGACAGGAACAGTCCACTGCTGGACCATGGAGGAGCGTGGTTTTCCGTGAGATCAGCGGGATAGGTGAGTATGAGCTTAGTCCTCACCCCTCGAAAAAATCCAGCAGCTGATCCATGCAATGCGGTCAGAGCCCCACTGCATGGTAAAAAAAAATGAACTGGGGTTCTGCTTTTGATGTCACAAAAAATAGTACAGTAAAGGTAAACTTACCTCTGAAAGAAGCAGACACAGAATACGCTTGTAAACTGATTGCATACCCACACACATTCTACTTTCTCAATGGATTGCACACTGTTTCTTACCTGACCCATGTTGTTGTTATTTCTTTGTTTGTGTTACAGTGTATCTTTTCTGGAATCAAAATGTGTGGAGAGATTTCGCAAAGAGCCTGATCTGGGCCCTGACCTAGTTGAAATCAGGAGTCAGGCTAACCATAGGCGGGAAGTTTTATTTTGTTCAGCCAAGTTGTCCATTTTTTTTTTTTCTCCAACTATGTGAACAATATAGAAAATGAGAACTAAGGCCTTGTTCACACCTAGGCATAGCAGAAATGCGGGCAGAAACAAGCATTTCTACAGTTTTCGCAAACTTGTGAAAAACACGCTAAAACACGCAATGCACTTGTAGTGCCATTATTTCTTATTGGCACCCAAACAAGGTTGCAATTGAACATTTTGAGATGCTTTTTCCATGCAACAAAACATGCAAAAATGCACAAAGCAAAACGCACTTGGCTCAGTGTCAAAATTTGGAGCTTCTTTAGCACATTTATGAGTGGAAGAAGGCCCACACAAATGAATGGAGCTACTCCAAAAATGGGCTAAAAGTGCAAATAAAGCACCAAAACATGGCATGGTACCATCACTGGGGTGTGTACAGGGCATTATGTGTGACTATTACATCACCATACCAAATTTTTTCCCTAATGTTATTATTACTATTATTATTTTAGCACCTCTTCAAATAAGGAACTCACAAATATAGTGTTCGTTCTCCAGTTAGTGCTTTCTTTTATAATTAATATTTACATATTAATATTTAAAAGTATTAGGAAAGGTAATGTTTAATGCTGATTCATCTCTTGTGACCTTTTAAACACGTACTGTAGTGAACAACCTACAAATGGAGGCAACAGGCTGTTCAGAATGAATATAATGTGCCCTGAATACAACCAAGCTTGTTAGAGAACATGAAGCATAAGTGCAATATTCATTAACTTTGAGATTTTGGAAATTAACAACAAACTGTTTTCATATCCACTATACAGATTTATATCAGAGTTTATTAAAAGCAAACAATGAGCCAGGCATAACATTCATCATTTTTCAAAGAATTGTCTGACAGAACTAATATGGCAATAAATGGAGAAGTCTACATACCTACATATGATATGTAGTATATTTGGTAAGGAGTTTCTATCTCAAACAATGGAAAAGATAAAGTGAGGTCAGACAGTTGAGAAGTGTCAACTTTGAGGTGACCTCAGACTTCCTGATAGCCTCATCAATGACAGCTTCCATATTTCTATTTTGACAGATTAACCAGTTGTTGTTTTAAGTGCACATTTTTTTTATTTATTACAGGTACTTACATACATCAGTATATACAGCCCTTTACACATATATTGTATATTCACATCAGTCCTTGCCTTTAAGGAGCATACAATCTAAGGTCCCTAACTCATATTCATATATACGCATACAAGGACCAATGTAGACAGGAGCCAATTAAATTACCAGCATGACTTTGGAGTGTGGGAGGAAACAGGAGTACCTAGAGGAAACCCAAGCAGGCACAGGGTGAACATGAAAACTCCAGGCAGGTAGTACTGATTATAATTTTATTAACAATACTCACCTTTGCTTTGGCACTGAATAATAAGGTTCTGATGCTTGGGTGGAGGGGTGTTACATGACCCTTTTAAATTTGTTTTGCACTTTTTTTTAATGTTTGGATAGCGAACGGTTACAAAGTTACATAGCTAGTCTGGCTGAAAAAAAGACAAAAGTCCATCCAGTTCAACCACCAAAAAAAAAAAGTCACAATCCCACACTAACAGTTGATCCAGAGGAAAGCAAACCCCCCCCCCCCCCCAGCAAAGCATGATCCAATTTGCTTTGAAAAAAATTCCTTCCTGATCCCCCGAGAGGCAATCGGATATTCCCTGGATCAACTTTACCTATAAATGTTAGTATTCAATTATATTCTGTGTACCTAAGAAAGAATCCAGGCCTTTTTTAAAGCAATCCACTGAGCTGGCCAGAACCAACTCTTGAGGGAGTCTATTCCACATTTTCACAGCTCTTACTGTGAAGAAACCTTTCCATATTTGTAGATTACATTTCTTTTCCTCCAGACATAAAGAGTGCCCCCTTGTCCTCTGTGATGACCTCAGGGTAAATAGCTCTACACCGAGTTCACTATATGAACCACTGATGTATTTATACATGTTGATCATATCCCCCCTTAATCTCCTCTTCTCAAGAGAGAATAAATTCAGTTCCTCTAATCTTTCCTCATAGCTGAGCTCCTCCATGCCTCTTATCAGTTTGGTTGCCCTTCTCTGTGCTTTCTCCAGTTCCCCAATGTTCTTTTAGTGAATTGGTGCCCAAAACTGAACTGCATATTCCAGATGAGGTCTCACTAAAGGTTGAATTACAACCTCTGTTCTTTATTGCTTTCTTTGTCTCCCTACTGTTGTAATTAACTCTATTAATTTGTCATGCTGACCATTGTTACCTAGACATAAAGTGATGGGTGAATCCAAACTTTTCCAGTTGCTACCAGAACAAGTGGAGAAGTAACATCTTCAGATGGTGAAAACTGTGTAAGAGGAGAATTCCTTTTACATTTTTACCTCTAACTTCCTGTTGTATCAGGAGACTAAAAAATTAACTGACAGGGATTTTAACCATTTTATACTCTATCTCAAAATGAAAAAAGAAAATGGATGATACATACAGTATACGGTAGACCACCCCTCCTCCTCAAAAAACCCCACTCTCTTGGCCTAAGAGACTCTGCTCTCTTCTGGTTCTCCTCCTATCTATCACAGCACTCCTTCAGTGTTACCTATAACGCTGCCACCTCCCCTTTACTCCCTCTCTCTGTTGGGGTCCCTCAAGGTTCTGTCCTCGAACCCCTCCTCTTCTCCATCTACACCTCCTCCCTTGGCCAATTGATAAACTCCCACGGCTTCAACTACCATCTCTATGCTGACGACACACAAATCTATCTCTCTACCCCTCACCTCACCCCCTCAGTCTCCAATCGCATCACCAGCCTACTAAGTGACATATCGGACTGGATGTCACTCCACTTCCTCAAACTCAACCTTTCCAAAACTGAGCTCCTAGTATTCCCCCCAGCCTGTGCCCCCCCCCCGACTTCTCCATCAAGATCAACAACACTATCATCAGTCCCACCCCTCACGAAAGGGTACTAGGTGTAATCCTAGACTCCAATCTGTCCTTTCAGCCCCAGGTCCAATCGCTGACAAACTCATGTAGACTTCACCTCCGAAACATCTCCAAGATACGTCCGTTCCTAACCTCAGAAACCACTAAGCAACTCATCCACTCCCTTATTATATCACGCCTTGACTACTGTAACTCCCTCCTCACTGGCCTACCTCATCGCAGGCTATCCCCACTCTAGTCCATCATGAATGCTGCTGCCAGACTCCTTCACCTTACTATCCGCTCTGTATCTGCCACCCCTCTCTGCCAATCCCTCCACTGGCTCCCATTTGCCCAACGGATAAAATTCAAAACACTAACACTGACGTACAAAGCCGTTCATAACACTGCCCCTAAATACATCACCGACCTTGTCTCTAAATACCACCCAAACCGTACTCTCCGCTCCTCACAAGACCTCCTACTCTCTAGCTCCCTTGTCTCCTCCTCCCATGCCCGTCTCCAGGATTTCTCAAGGGCTTCACCCATCCTCTGGAACTTCCTACCCTAATCTATCAGGCTATCGCCTACTCTGCTCACTTTTAGGCTCACTCTGAAAACCCATCTCTTCAGGGAAGCCTACCCCGACCCCAGCTAGTACTGGAATCCTCTACTCTTCCTACCACTCCATCCGCCACAGCTAATTACCTCTTGTACCACTATCTCCTCCCTCCTAGATTGTAAGCTCCAAGGAGCAGGGCCCTCTAATCCCTCTTGTATTGAACTGTATTGTTACTGTACTGTCTCCCTCCATAATGTAAAGCGCTGAGCAAACTGTTGGCGCTATATAAGTCCTGTATAATAATAATAATATGCTATACATTTGTGTTTATTGGATAATTTCAGTTAAAGTATAATAAAAGGCAAACCTTTTATTTTTTAGATTTTGATAGAGTAATAAACTTTCAGCCACTGTCAGGTTTTTGTTTCTTTTTGTGCTCCCAATTCACTCTATATATCTGTCCAGATCACCAGTGTACAGTACCTGGGAATTAAAGGAAAATTATTGATGATTGAGAACTGAATGATTGGCAGTCTTTAATCGCTCAGTCTTAGAGCCAGCCGGGGATAGATGCAGCATGGGATCGATGCTGCATCCACCTAGGTGAGTATAATTTTTTTTCCTAAAGCCCATACTCTTTTAAAGTGAAGGTAAATCCAAAATTTTGAGTTGTCACCAGACCAGGAATATAGGGGAAATCTGCTAATGGGGATGCCTTCTATGTTCTTGTGACAACTCTATAAGAGGGATTTTCCTCACATTTGGGATTTTATCCTTTCACAACCTGTTGAGTCTACAGTACAGGAAGTGCAGTGAAATGAGACACAGATAGCAAAAAAAGTTTTCATTTTAGATATACTTTAAGTATTGGGTCAGATTAATTATTAGGTTTTGATTTTAGGTTGAGGTAAAGTGTTACATTTGGTGATTTGACTCGCTTAGGTTTAGGAGAAAGATGACAGTTTTCTTAGGAACTAATTGTTTGTGAGCATAAAACTTTCATGTTCCAGTATGAAGAATTTTTATTGAGGCTCCAAGCTAAATATTCTTTTGGCATCTAACCCTAACTCCTGTGCAGATGTCCAACACACCCTCTGCTGAGATATGGCTTACCAATCAGGAGGATTGCAGAGCTATAGGTCTGACTTAGTAGGTCAGACCTCTGCAGAGAGACCAAAGTTTCTACAAAGATTAAGGACTTTTTGCAGTGCACTGGCAAAGGACACACTTTTCTAATTTCTAACTAAACCTAGTGGTAAGCTTTGCATACTTTTTGTTTCATGCATCTGGATTGTATTTAACTTATTTAAACTGATTATTAATTTGGGCTTCAATTTAGAACTGTACTCTTAATAGATGGACATTCAGGAAAAGGTGCTGGGTTTGCCTCTTTGCTTTCCATGAATCAAGAAACACTGATATGCACTTGTGTCTGGGTAAAATAAATAGTACGAATGAAGCAGTATTTTACGGTCAAAGTCACAATTAATGCATCAGAGCTGGGACTGCACATTTTCTCCCTCTGCCACAAACAGTTTAGATTGGAGATGATCAAAACTTAGCATTTTATTTTACTTGAAATGTCCATGTAAATCAGGAAATATTTGTGATATTTCACCAAGGGGAAGGAAACATTAGGATGGTTGTTGGTGGTTTTTAAGATTGCAGTGAGGTTTCAATGGCTCCTAAAGGATAGGGAAGCTACTTTCAACTATCTTAAACCTGTTCTTAAAAAAAAACACTGCCTACTTTCATTACGTTATGCTTTTTCCACAGAAAGACAAAAATAGACAATAAAAAAATGTAAACTGAAAGTGCAAAAAAATACATCGAAAAGAGGAATGATATGGAAAAGCAAGAAATAATTAGTATAAAACTACCATAAATGTACCCATCAAATAAAACCTCCTAAAGAGTTTTGCAATTGTGCCATTTAAATATTTTTTCACTTAATTAAGGCAGAGTTCCAGTTGAATTAAATTAAAATACAGACACTTACCCGTTCCTCGGTCTAGCGGTGTCCTCACCACAGCTGGTTTCACCTGCCCTCTTCTCTCCCCAGCGCTGGCATTTTCAGTGTGGGCATCCGGCTGTGACAGCTTGCGGCTTCACAGCCGGGTGCCCACTGCGCATGCGCCAGAAGCACTGAACTTTGTGAATGGTCCTGTAGTCTTCTGGGACCTGTCACGTCTCCTAAAAGACTATGGGGAGGGAGGGGGGAGGACAACGTTCGCTTCCGAAGGTCTTGGGTACCTGTCAAATTCGGGTACCTGCTCCCCAAAGGTGCCAAAGGTGGGGTACAAAGCGTTAAAGTGGAGCTTCCCCTTTTGGGTGAAGTTCCGCTTTAATGACATATTTGCTTTAAAGTAGTTCTAAAGCTAAAAAATTTTTTTAACTTAATGCATTCCCTGCATCAAGGTAAAAACAATTTTGCCACTTTCTGTACCCTCCCTCCAAAACACTTAGCTGAGTCCTACATCGATCCACCACTGTGTCAGTCTTCTCTCCCCTCTTCATGCTCTTATTTCACTACACTGAAATTAGTGTGAGCCATTGGCTCCTGCTGCTCTTGGTCAAATCCTATGAGCAGAGAGTGGGAGGACAGGGCCGAGTCACTCTGTGTCTGTGGACACACACAGCCAAGTCCAGGAGTGAGCCTGCATCTCTGCCCCCACAGCAAGTGGCTTGCTATGGGGCAGATAGACAAAAGCAGGATCCAAGACCACCAGCAGGAGAACCCAGAGGAGGAGGTTTGGAGCCACTCCATGCCATACCATTGCACAGAGCAGGTGAGTATAACATGTTTATTATTTTAATTAAAAAAACTAAAAAAAAAAGATTTGCATTTATAAACACTTCAAAGTTTTCTGATTTGATTCCCACTTATTTATTTAGTCACCAATAATTACATTAAAATACAAAAAAGGTGTGGGTCTAAAAGATAACATATAGTAAAAAATAGAAAAATTGTGGGGGGCTGTTTAACAAGGAATGTCGCAAAGCAGAGCTGCTGCTCCTTCATGTCAAGGAGTGGTAGATGCGGAGATAAGGTGGTTTGAGCATCGTACAATTGGAAACCTGCCTTTGGAAATGTTTTAGTGACATCTGGCTTGGAGGAATCCCTCCCTACTGTGCCAAGGCAGAACCAGAACACACAATGAAAGGATTATATTTCTCAGGTGGCAATGGAAAGCCTTGTAATCCCTCAACAAGACCTTGAGTCTATGGTTCACTAAAGTAACCTCTGAGCTAGCCTGCTCGGCCTGGTAAAGTCAGAATGAAAATAAAGATAATAGAAATGTAGACTAAAATTATTATAAGAATTAGAAGCATTATTAGAAGAACTTATATCTATAGCGGAGTTACCATCTAAAAGAATGCTGACAGCTGGGTTATCTTCCTAGGTGATGCATTTTATGACAGAAAAAGTATAAACAGATATTTTGAAAACCCAAGCAATTTGTATACCCCACTATTCCTAAATGCAAAAAAAATTGTATGATAAAAAATACTGGGTGTATTTTAAAATGTATCCTCAATTTAATTTCATTCCCCTGTTCCTGGGATTCCTTTTCATTGAAAAAAATGGGGCTTCAATTAGAGAGAGCAGATTCCTCCTATCTTTACCATATAAAAAGTCATTATAATACTTGAGTATCTGGTTCTGACACAATTCGGATAATTCTCAATTGGTTAACCACTTCAATCCTGACTGCGAATTGTCTTCCACATGTGATTCTATATATGATTATAAATCAAATGCTTTTATATTATTAAATTTGCTTTAAGCTCTCTTTTTAAACAGGGCATGTCACTTTTAAACATGGTTCAGTAGGTGTTACATCTTCTTTCTATTAAGTATATGCATTTTACAGTACAATGTTGTGTGCATTATTGTGTGATAAAATTAACAGATTTTCTCAATTGGGATCATATGTGTTATCCGCAAGACCCAATTAAGTGGAAGAACTGGAGCTTATTAGAGACTCCATCCTGCTCTCAGATATACATTGAAGACTCTGCTTGGTAATACCAAACATTAGCTTTCAGAGAATGTTAAAAATAGTGCTGCAACCCTGTCATGTGAATTCCTGTCTATGCAAACTTGACTTGATCTCATCCTAAAGTCAAGTTTCAGCTGTAACTTTTGCTTTGCCTGGAGTAGAGCGTGGAAAGGTAAGAACCTCTGGGAGATATCCCCTCTACACTGTTTTTCAAGTGAAAACTGTATATGTGAAAATTGTCTCCGGGACAAATAGTCAGAGTAGATCTTTGCAATGGGGACAAAGACTATACATATCTGACAGTTCCTAATCCCTCCTATGCAGTAGTAGTGAGCATAATATTTCCAGTGAAAGGCAGTGGGTCATGCTTACATTCACTGTCAGAATGAACTTGACTTTAGTATATTCAGCATGGAGTATACAACAAAGTTTCAACAGCTGATCATGCAAAGCATATACCCACTCTAAAACATTTGTATTTATTTATTACGTATCTGGCAAGAGAAAAAGAACAATGCCCACACAGAGATAACCACTAATCACTATTAATATTTTTAGAAACAACAGCTTTCATTATGAGCAGCAGATTAACTGCTAAGGAGTTCAAAGATCCTATATGATTTTTATGAATTCCTTCACAAATAATGTGACATTAATTGTAATGTTTGCATAGGAAAATTCAAAGGTTGTATTCTTTTTATGCCTTAAAAATAGGCATAAACTAGTATAAGTAACTAGAAAGGCAGTATGAAACAGGATCAGATTATCATGAGACAGATTTACTAGATTGAGTCATAAATTCCTGCTCTGCTACTCAGAAGTAGCATTGTACCAAGATCAGCCATTACTGCTTTTCAGTGAACCTGCTATGCTTACCATTATTAGTTTATACTACTAGTATATAAACTAATATTATCAGCAAAGTACCTTTATATCACGGTCTGGGATCAGGCTCGGAGGTCACGCCTGCAGCAGTAGAGACGTCTATGAAGTAATAAACTTGATGAATACAAAAGCAGATCCCCCTAGCAAATTATGAGGGTTCCCCTGAGGCACAAGGTCTAAGCATTAGCCAGTCCTCACCAGAGCTCCTGATGGTGGAGATGGGTTTCACTCTGTGCTAATGCCAGGTCACGGCCATCTGGATTGCCTCAGCAAGAAAAGAAAGAGTGGGGATCAGGTAGTGGATAAGCAGGTACAGAAGAATAGTCTATGAATAAGGCAAAATGTCAGTAAAAGGTAGTAGCTGGATGGGATTAGGCACAAGCATAGTTGATGAACAAGCCATCAGGTCAGTAATGAGTAGTAGCTGGATGGGATCAGGAAGAAGCATAGTTGGTGAACAAGCCAATAGGTCAGTAACGAGTAGTAGCTGGATGGGATCAGGCAGAAGCATAATTGATGGACAAGCCAGCAGGTCAGTAATGAGTAGTAGTTGGATAGGATCAGGAGGAAGCATAGTTGATGAACAAGCCAACAGGTCAGTAATGAGTAGTATCTGGATGGGATCAGGCAGAAGAATAGTTGATGAACAAGCCAACAGGTCAGTAACAAGTAGTAGCTGGATGGGATCAGGCTGAAGCATAATTGATAGACAAGCCAACAGGTCAGTAATGAGTAGTAGTTGGATAGGATCAGGCAGAAGCATAGTTGATGGATAAGCCAACAGGTCAGTAATGAGTAGTAGCTGGATGGGATCAGGCAGAAGAATAGTTGATGAACAAGCCAACAGGTCAGTAACAAGTAGTAGCTGGATGGGATCAGGCAGAAGCATAATTGATGGACAAGCCAGCAGGTCAGTAATGAGTAGTAGTTGGATAGGATCAGGCAGAAGCAGAATTGATGAACAAGCCAACAGGTCAGTAATGAGTAGTCGCTGCATGGGATCAGGCAGAAGAATAGTTGATGAACAAGCCAACAGGTCAGTAATGAGTAGTAGCTGGATGGGATCAGGCAGAAGAATAGTTGATGAACAAGCCAACAGGTCAGTAACAGCAGCTGGATGGGATCAAGCAGAAGCATATTCGATAAACAAGATATTTGGTTGATAACAAGTGGTAGTAAGGATAAGGACAGCAACAATCTTGCAAAAAGGAAGTGCAGAGACATGGATTAAATAGGAAGTTCATGGGAGGAGCAAAGAGTTCAAAGTTCACCAGAAAAAAGATACAAGGTAAGGTTTTCCGAAGGTGAAGGCTCCATCCAACATCTCAGTGGGATCCTGATCCTGGCACTTTACTTTGTGTTGTGATTGTATTGGTAATTTGCATGACAATACCTCACAAATTATATACAATTGAGATTAAAATTAATAATGTAATTAACCACTTGCCTACTGGGTACTTTTAGCCCCTTTCCTGCCTAGGCCAATTTTCAGCTTTCAGCACTGTTGCACTTTGAAAGACAATTGCGCAGTCATGCAACACTGTACCCAAATTAAATTTTGGTTGTTTTAGACAAATAGAGCTTTCTTTTGGTGGTATTTGATCACCACTGTGACTTTTATTTTTTGCTAAACAAACAAAAAAAGACCAAACATTTTAGAAAAAAAGTTTCTTAGTTTTTGTTCTAAAGTTTTGTAAATAAGTGATTTTTCTCCTTCCAATATGTGGCACTGATGGGCATGGATAAGCAGCACTGATGGGCACTGATAGGTGGCACTGATGGGCATTGATAGACGGCACTGATGGGTACTGAAAGACGGCACTGATGGGTACTGATAGACGGCACTGATGGGCAATGACAGCCAGGACAGATGGACACTGATAGCCAGCACTGATGGGCACTGATAACCAGCACTGAAGAGGCACTGATAGCCAGCACTGATGGGTACTGATAACCAGCACTGATGGGTACTGATAGACAGCACTGATGGGCACTGATGGAGCTACACTGATCATCAGTGTAGATGTCCCCTCTGAGAAATGCCACTTACCGCCTCTCCTCTTCTCACGCGCTGTTAGCGTGAGGAGAGGACTGCCTATAACCGACATTTCCTATTTAAACTGTGAGCAGCTGTGATTGGACACAGCTGATCACATGGTAAAAGGCGGCTCTGATTGGACCTTTACCAGCTCTCCTCCTCTGACGCGCTGTTAGCATGAGGAGAGGACTGCTGATAACAGACATCTCCTATTTAAACTGTAAACAGCTGTGATTGGACACAGCTGATCACATGATAAAAGGCAGCTCTGATTGGACACGTGATCAGCTCATGCATGGAGCGTGCCCCAGGGGATGTGCAAGGGGTTTGGTTCTGGGAGGACGTCCATGGACGCCCTCCCAGAACTAGCCAACCATGCTGTAGATGTATTTTAGCTATAGCGTGGTTCAAGAACTGGTTAAAGGAATAAAATAAGTAAAACAATAAGTGAGCTAAAAGGTAAAAACAAAAATAAATATCAAAACACCAATGTGTACAGATGTAGTACATACATACGCATAATACATAATAAATGCACATTCTAAACCTTTAACGAAGTTCATAGTCTGTATGCTGTCTTTCTAGGGGGGAAAACTTGGTACCTGAAAATTTTTTGGGAAGTAGTTTCTGTACATATGTAAAAATGAAAGTTTCTCTCTATGCTGACTGATTCCTAATCTTTCTTGATTAGGCTGACCCTAAGCCCTAGCTCACACTGTTGTGACTTGTCATGTGATTTGACAGTTCCAAATCACATAACAAATCGCACCCTATTTGTGATTATGAACTTTTCAAATTGGTGCGCCTCTGACTTTGCGGGACCAATTTTGAAAAAAGGTTCCTGCACTATTATTGCCGATTTCATGTGTGACTTGCATATACATCTGTGCATGAAGTTGCACAGATGTCAGGCAAGCCATACATGAATTCTCACTGACCAGTGGCTTTGAAATTGTGCTACTTCAAGTGAAGTAGCGCGATTTGAAAGCCGCATTCAGTGTGAACCAGTGTTAACAACCTACTTTTCCCTAACTCAAGATGTAAGCTAATCCCTAAATTAAACCTTAAAACATTTAAAGCCATTTTTTACAGCATCCCATGTATCTTGGCAACCAATGGTTTTCTTCACCTGTGAGCGGAATATGACGTGCATACAGTTCAACAGTTAAAGCTGACGTATGTTATGTATGTGAACAGGAGCACAATAGGCTGTCTGCTTACTTTATTGCCTCAATACACTGTATATGTAGCCATATGCTGGCAATGCCCCATTGTTTAATTTCACAGAGATATCTTCATTAACAAATTATGTTCACTTACAATGTGTTTGTTTGGATCAGGTTTGGTCCATCATCTATATTTCTGTCTTATTCTAATGCAATCTGAGCTTTTGAAATAACCACAAGTAGACACCCCTTCTGTATATTCCCTTTTTATACCTTCTTACTATGGCTGGACAATGTGGTTTCTTACCTTGGAATGCTTGTAGGTTGGGAAGTCCACTTAAACACACACATGTATTTACTGTTATCCACCAAATGCAGACAAATGTTATATGCTTCCAAGAATCCCATTTGATTAAAGATAATATTATTTATCTAAGAAGGTCCTGGATCCAAAGGACTGGACATTCCTGTCATTCTTCCTACTCACAGGGGGTGCCCCTGTTAGTTCATCATTCAGTCGGATGGGAGTGTATCCAAGTAAATGTAATCTAGAGGGTATATACTGTATATGTTTGCATATGCCAAGCTCTACTCCATACTCCATACCATTTATTGTTATGGATATTTACAATCTGTCTCCAGCCACATTGCAAGTAGTTAAAGAGGCTATTTTATTTTTCACTAAATACATTGAAGTGTATGTCCTTTGTACTGGGGACTTTAGAGTGTATCTAAACCATCACCTTGTAAAGCACCTCATTCAGTTTAAAATAGAAATGAAAGGTAAAACATTTGTGTTTAGATTTTATACATTATAAACATTTGTTTTCTTTTTTTAAATGTTTTTTATAAGTTCTGTTCTCAGCTGCATAGGAGGTAGGGGAGGAGAAACAGCAGCACACTGGTCTTCCCAGTGAGAAGCTGTGCAGGAGGTGTGTGCCAGGACATGATGATGATGAGGAGGAGAGCAGTCTGAGTCCCCATCATAGCTAGAGAACTGACTATGGTGTGTGGTCAGTTTTTAATAGGAAAGTATAGGGACTGGCAGGAACACCAGGGATTTCACACAGAAGAGGTAATACAAAGATTACAGGATATTTTTCTATGCAAGTACATGGTACAGCAGGCACATATCAGGAATATGAAATGTTGGGTTTGCATACTCTTTAATCTTTTGTTAGACACGGTACTAGACAGACATGGGGATTCTATCCAATCATATCCCTCTGGTACTAGTACCTTCAGTCAACTGCTTATGGAAATTGGATGGCAAGATCTGCGGAGAAATATTTATCCCCATACTAGAGCTTACTCCTGGTCTGTTCTGGGTAGGGAAAGCCTCTCTCATATTGATCTGGGAATTGGTAATGATAAAACACATAGTATGTTACATACTGTTGTCTACCTTCTTTGTGATTTATCAGATCATTCCCCGGTTGGTCCTTTGGAATTTTTTGCCAAACTGGTCTTCACCCTGCATGGAAAATTCACCCCTTCTGGCTGTCCCAAATTGGTTCTATTGACTGTATTTTCGACCAATTGAAAGTATTTTTTGGGCACATGTGTGTATTGAGGCAGATGGTATATTTATGGGACACATTTAATGCCTATTTATGAGGGGCACCAAAATCCAGGCCAAAGCTCCTGATTTCCTATCTATCACCTCTCAGGCTACACACCTACAGTGGGAAAGTCTATTTCACCTTTATTCATATAGTCAGATGTTAGTTAATACTAAACATAAATTATTTTTCACTAATCAAAAATATTTTGAATATGGCAACCATTCTAGTAAATTGCTTACACATGTGACTAGGCAACAATTCTCCAGCTCTACAATACCTAAAGGGAGGGTGCTGGGCGATACGGTAGAAAAAGTACTTTCAGGCTTCTCTAACTTTTACATCAAGACATAGGCAACTTCTCTTACCTGTTCAGAAATAGAAGATTATCTCTCAGATTTAACCTTCTCTTCTCTTTCCTTACAACTGAGCAAGTTACTTTGTTAGATGGTGAAGTAACTGAGGAAGAAGTGAGAACTGCTATCTTATCCTTGGCCACTGGTAAGAGCTATATGCTAAAGAAGCTTTCCACCTAAATGAAAGGGGGTCTGCTGTGCAAGGGTAGAAGTTTAAGGGAAGGTTGGAGGAGTGTTTAACCACTTCAATTCTGGAACGTTCCTCCCCGCCCCCTTCCTGATCAGGACATTTTTTGCTATTCAGCACTGTGCTATTTCAACTGGCAATTGCGTGGTCATGCAATGCTGGATCCAAAAATGTATGTCCTTGTGTTCTTTTGGTGATATTTTATCACAACTGGGTTTTTTATTTTTTGTGATATAAACAATTTTTCTACTTTCTGTAACAAAAAATATCCAATAAACTCAAATTTAGTCATACATTTAGACAAAATGTATTGTGCTACATATCTTTGGTAAAAAAAAATCCCAAGATGTGTATTAATTGGTTTCCACGAAAGGTATAGAGTCTACAATTTATGGTACATATATTGGAATGTACGCAGATTTTGCTTTCTGACTGCCTATTACATTTCTTGAGGTACTAAAATTCAAGAGCAGAACAGAAAAAACCCAAATTACCCCTTTTTGGAAAGTAGATATCCCAAGGAATTTGCTGAAAGGCATAGTGAGTCCATGGAAGATTTTATTTTTTGCCAAAAGTTTTTGGAAAATGAGAAAACTTTTTTTTACACAAAGTTGTCACTTAAATGATATATTGCTCACACATTCTACTACTTCTCCCAAAAATGGGGACACCACATGTGAGAGACTTTCTTGGCAGCCTAGTCACATACAGGCCTCCAAAATCCAATGAACACCTTTAGGCTTTCAAAGGGCATATTTCCTCATGTCATGTCCTCACTACCCATCACAGTTTCGGAGGCCCTGAAATGCCAGGAAAGTACAAACACCCCCCCAAATTACCCTGCTTTGGAAAGTAGACATCCAAAGGAATTTGATAAGAGACATGGTGAGTATTTTTCAGATATCATTTTTTCTCACAGGGATTTGAAAAAGAAAAGAAAAAATACATTTTCGTTTCTTTCTTCATTTTCCAAAAACTTGTGACAACAATCTGCAAATTACTCACAATCCCTTTTAGCAAGTACCTTGGAGTGTCTGCTTTCCAGAAAGGGGTTATTGGGGGGCAGGGGGTGCTTCTACTATCCTGGAATTTTAGGGCCAACATTAGAAGCTTATGCTACATATCACCCAGTCTTCTAACCACTTGAAGTCCAAGCCTTTGCTGACACTTTTCTTTACTAAAAAAACAGAGTTCTTGCTAGAAAATTGCTTTGAACCCCCAAACATTATATATTTTTTTAAAGCAGAGGCCCTAGAGAATGAAATGGTGGGTGTTTAATTTTTTTATGTCCCACAGTATTTGCGCATCCATTTTTCAAGCGCAAAATGTTTTTGAAAACATACACTTTTTTGAATTTTAATGCACAAGAACATATTATATTGCTCAATTGTTTGAAAGAATAAAAAATATGATGTTATGACAAGGAAAGAGATACCAAAGAAGACATGCTTTAAAATGTGCACACCTGTGCAGTGGAGACAAACTACGTAAATTTAGGTGATGCTTTAAAAGTCTTTACAGGTTACCACTTTAGATTTACACAGGAGGTCTAGAGCAAGAATTACTGCCCTTGATATGACATTCTTGGTGATACCTCACATGCATGGCACAATCTCTGTTTACATACTGATACAGGCCCGACATTTGCGTTCGCCTTTGCCGCGCGAGCAGAACGGGGGAGGTTAATTGTTTATTTTGCTGGTTTTTATTTTTACACTGTCCCTTTCATTTTTTTTACATCACTTTTATTGTTATCACAGGGAATGTAAATATCCCCTGTGATAGGTATAGGCAGTGACAGGTACTTTTTTCTGAGAAATCTTCAGTCTACTAGACTCTAGATCTCTCCTCTGCCCTTAAAGCATCTGATCATACCAAGATCGGTGTGATCAGATGATTTCCCAATTTTAAATGGTTCTGTTCATATTTGGCAAAACCAAAATGATGAAATGCTCATAGCTTCCGATTTCTTAGACCATAGAGATGAGTGGAGCCATTCCAGTGTCCGATCAGCTCTATGGTCAGCCAGTGGAATTGCCGGCTGCATTCTTGGGTACCCTGATGGGATGGGAGAGTCAGAGAAAGCAGTGGAAGGTGGTGGGAGGAAGAGGAACATCACTTCCCACTGCTTGTAAAAGCTATTCAGTGGTTAATTAGCCACTAGGGTTGCTTTTACATGAAAGCAGACTGCCAGCTGAAAAAACAATGCCAGGGTGATGACTGTAGCTACAGGCATCATCCTGATAAAACCACTCAAAGTCCACAGACATACCAGTACATTGCTGGTCCATGTTGGGAATAAATGTAACAGCAGAGAACATGGGCATATAATGAATCGGGTCTGTGGAACAATATGACCTAAATTCATTCTTTTTTGGAATGCCCATGTTGAGGTTTAGGCCCAAAAAAGTTTTACATTTGGAAACTGTAATAGGTTTGTATGCGAATTGTCTGGCAAGAGCTGAATTTGAGTGGACAGCCATGTATTGTTGTGTGTATAAATTGCTTTGGCCCACAATCAATTGATACAAATCTTCCATGAAAAACAACGAAGGGGCTAAACGAGAGTGCTGGCAGCAAACGGGGCTGATCCTTTTAATACTGCCTATTTGGGGACACTATACTAAGGAGGCACTAGTATAGTTCTGTTCATGATCAATATATTGATCCATACAAACACTATACTAGTAATGGCAGTGATCAGCAACCTACAGCATGAGTGCAATAGTGTGTGGGCATCCTAACGCTAGCTGACCCTGGCTGGGAGGGGTGCTTACAGACCATGATGCTATCTGATGTTGCTAGTGGCAGGAATACAGGGATCAGTGAAAAATTGTATATACTGACACTGTACTAACGGCACTGCTGGAGCAATAAAACAAGAAGAAATGTATACACCTATTAAAAGACAATTTTATGGTACAGTTTATAGAATCCCCAACTAGAAATTATGCTCTTCTGGGCCTGGTAATATCAAACCATGCAGAGCCTATTACTATAGTTCATATGAAAAAACATCTTAGTAGTAGTGATTTATTTTATTTAATGTAAGCAGTAAACACAAATAATAAACTAAAAATATAATAAATATAAAAACACTTAATATTAACTACTTGCCTACTGGGCATTTTACCCCCCTTCCTGCCCAGGCCAATTTTCAGCTTTCAGTGCTGTCGCATTTTAAATGACAATTGCGCGGTCATGCAACACTGTACCCATGTGAAATTTTTATAATTTTCTCACACAAATAGAGCTTTCTTTTGGTGGTATTTATTCACCACTGGATTTTTTTATTTTTTTGCACTATAAACAAAAAAAGGAGTGGAAAGTAAAAAAAAAAAATTTTCTTTGTTTCTATTATAAAATTTTGCAAACAGGTAATTATTCTCCTTCACTGATGTGCATTGATGATTCAGCACTGATAGGCAGCACTGATGGGCACTGATAGGCTGAACTGATAGGCTGCACTGATGAAGCAGCACTGATGAGGCGGCACTGGTAGGCATTGATGAGGAGGCACTAATGATGCTGCACTGATATGTGGCACTGATGGGCACTGATAGGCAGCAATGACAGGCACTGATAAGCGGCACTAATGGGCACTAATAGGTAGCACTAACTGGCAGCACTGACTAACAGCACTATCTAGTGGCACTGATAAGGGGCACTGACTGGCGGTATTGACGGGTACAAATTGGCAGCACTGCTGGGCAGCACTGTTTGGCACTGATGGGCAGCACTGCTGCGCATCAATGTTGGGCACCGATTGGCAGCACTGTTGAGCACTGATGGGCAGCACTGATAATCAGGGCCCTGATAATCAGTGCCCTGATTATCAGTGAAGATGTCTGCTTTGACAGTTGCAGGTTACCGGCAGTACTTTCCTCACGCTGTGACAGCGTAAGGAAAGTACATCTGATAACTGGCAAGTGTATTTACGTAGTGGTCAGCTATGATTGGCCTTTTACCATGTCATGTGGTCATCTGTGTCCAAAGGACACACAGATCACAGACAGAGCCAGGTGCACTCCGCTGGGAGTGGGCAGGGGGCGCGTTCTGAGAAGACATCATATGACACCCTCCCAGAACTGGACAACCGCGCTGTAGCCGTCATTTGGCTATAGCGTGGTAAGGAAGTGGTTAAAAGAGAACATTTTCCATGGCTGAGGGCTGCTCTCCAAGACCTAGACTGGGAGGAAATATTATCATTGAACAATGCAGAACAAAAATAGGAAAGTTTAAAATTGACTGTATGCAAACACACTGCAAAATACAGTACTTTATAAACCCATTGGCAAAAAGTTTAACAGGCTAAAAATAAAACCCATGTGGCCAATGTCCATCATTATAAATAATAAGAAATGGGCATTTAAAAATATAAAATTTAAGAATTACTATCATCATTTGAATGTTACAAAGGATATAACAAAATATATAAAAAGGAAATAAAGGCCACAAAAATTCAAAGGTTGTAAAAGAGAGTGGGACAAACCTCCAAAAATGTTTCAGATATATTGATAGTAAAAAGATCAGGTCTGAACATACAGGCCTTTTGCAAGATAATTTAGAGTTAGGGACAAAGAGAAGGCAAATTATTAAATACCTTTTTCAGCTCTGTGTATACAAAGGAAAATTTGGGAGCTCAAGTTTTCAATGGGTATAGTATTGACAAAACAATCATAATGGCTCATAACTGATATGGTCCACAAACATTTAGACCAGAGATCGGCAACCTGTCAATCGTGATCTACCAGTCGATCCCCACCAGGTGACTGGTATATCATGATCTTGGCTTGCGGACCATGAGTCATATGGAAGCAAAGGCATCTCACCTGCTGCTTCTTCCATAGTTTTGGAGGTGTCAGGTGAAGTAATATTGACTACACTTTTGCCCCTCTGTATACCTGCCTTAACTGTGAGGCAGAGTGCAGTGCCACAACAAGCAGTGTGTGCCTCAGTTGGCTGAGAAGTAGGAGATTAAATGTGGATGGGGAGCTGTGGACAGACCTAACTCCCCCCAGGGGATGCCAGGTGAGTATCAAGACAGACTGAGCTACTTTGGAGGGCTGTACCCTGCTCTGAAGCTGTCTGTAGGTTATTGTACAAAGGGGGATATCATATTACATGGGAAATGTGAGAGGGGCCCCTCTCTGTCTTCATCCCAGGGGTCCCTCTCTGTCCTCATCCCATGGGATCCCTTTCTGTCCTCATCCCAGGGGTCCTTATCCGTCCTCATCCAGGAGTCCTCTAAAAAAGCAACTATGATAGGGGGCTCAGGACAGTAAGGGCTTGTTAAGTTTTTTTGGGAGTAAAACCCATAGTTGAGCCCTGTTTTTACCACCACCCCCCAAACTGCACACCCTTTAGCTGCAGTGGCTAGGGGGTGTACACATGTCATGGCCACAGCAGGAGTTATACGTCCTGTCATTCTGGGCAGTAGCTCCCATTAAGTGTGACCCATTCAAGTGAATGGGGCCACTCTGCAAGCACCCTGCAACCTTGTGGAGGACAGAGACCAAGTAGTTAAAGCAGGCAGTGTGGAGGAGTTGTATTGCTTCCTCACCACCTGATTTAACCCCTTTGACCCTACACTAGCAATATTGGGTATCTTGTTAGGATATTTACCCTGCAGCTGCCCCTTCCTTTTCTAGGTCTGACCTGTACATAGGATTTTCAGTAACCGATAGAGATAAATTAAACTGAGTTTACTGAATCAAAGACTCTAGATTTTGCTAATTTAGCTGTTTAGAGGAAATTTGCTTAACCAAAAAAATCTACATTTTCCTATTTAGAAGTTTTAAACTCTTTATTTTGCTTTAGTGAGAAAAAAAGACGTGAAGAATTTGTATACCGAAGTTCACTCATTACAGGTATTAGTACCACATGAAACACAGCTGGAAATGAATAATACAGGATCATTAGGGGGACTAATGTATATGAAGTGCCTGACATGAACCACAAATAACCCCAACACCTATTGCAGGTCCATCAGGCTCTTCACATTAAGACCTGGAATACATGTCTCTCAAAGTGATACTAAAGTCTTGTTTTTTTTTTCTTAATAATAACAAACATGTCATACTTATCTGCTCTGTGCAGTGGTTTTGCACAGAGTAGCCCCGATCCGCCTCTTCTCAGGTCCCGTGCCAGTGTTTCTTGCCCCTCCCTCCTCTCCATGCCCCCATAGTAAGCTGTGCACTCCAGAGCCACTGCCCCTCATGTCCATTCACACAAAGAGCCATGGCTCAGCCAATCAGGAATGCATCCCTGGAGAATCAAGGCTCTCATGGACATCTCTGATTCAAGAGGGGGCTCAGGTAAGTGTTAAGGGGGTGCTGGGGAGACTGCCACACAAAAAAGGTTTTTTACCTTCATGCATTGAATGATTGAGAAAGGTGTTATGACAAGGTGAACTAAAAGGTTTCTTCAATTTGGGAGCATCTTGTTCTTACTAATGGTGATATACCTCGGCCAATGTGAACAATAAAAAGAAGCATGCAGAAAGTCAAATGTTACTATAAGGTAGAATGGCATGAAGTAAAAGAGGGAGTGTCGAGGGCAAGAGAGAAGGAAAAATAAAGGGGTACATTGAATCCAGATAAGGTCAAAAAACAAAATTTAACAAACATCTGCCATATCACCGTTTTTGCCAAGAACGTATGCTTTAAAAGGTAGTCATTTTTCTTTGTTTGAGAGTTTATTTGTGTACTTTTACTTTAATATTTTTTGGTGTTCTGTTTTTCCTGTATTTTGTTTTCTGTGAAAACACAAAATAACAAGGTCAGGATGGCTACATAAAAAAAGCTTAAATAACACTGTAGCTATTTAATGCCCTTTGTAACCTTAAAAACCACCATCATTTAATCTTTTCTGTTGAAGCTAGCACATTTTGTCAAACATAGTAAACTTTCACCAAGATTTCCTGATTTTTCATGGTATGTCTGAGGAATAAATACTAAATTCCACTAACGTCCAGTGGCCATACATTCAAGTAGTAGTTGAAGTTAAAATGCATTCAATGAATTTTAGGAATGAATGAATTTATTGTTTTATATCTGCTAGGATATCAGTGTTGAAGCCAAACTCCATAAAAAGATTTTTATCTGATTTTGGATAGAGCTGTCAAAAGTTAAAACCTCTGTCAAGTATTTATTTCTGTCTGTGTGTCTAATGGGGGGGCATTTACAATTACTTCCAATCCTTTCCAGGAATTAAAGGAAAATCTCTCCAATGTGAAAGAGTTAGAACTTCTGAGAATGTTCTAATTACCTTCCATACCTTTCTGATCTGGTATCAACCGGTCCCCCCCCTATTTTTGTACTGGTGTCATAGGGACAGCAAATGAGTGAAAATCTGCCAATGTGGTCACAGACAGAAATTAATTTAACTCTTCTCCACCCTATTCAATATTAAAAAATAATTTTGTATGTTGTTCACATGTGAAGCAAGTGAGACACATTTATATGTTATCACTGATTATAGTGCATTGTTCTGACCTCTGCTGGCAAACTGAAGAATAACTGCATGTTTATATTTAAAGTCCGAGCACAAAAATACGCTACATTAACTGCTGAACGTGTGACTGTCTTGGGGCTAGAGTAGTTGAAAGGTAAAGGTCAGTAAATGTGAGACAGTTATTGGAAGTATACAGTTACAACAGTCCCTTTCTTAGCCAATTTTGGTTATGTCAATCAATAAAATTCAAATTTTTAGCTGTCTGTGTCCAATTTAGGAGATTTTCACTTACTTCTCATCTTAGAGGTGTAACAGAACCTTGATGGAAATCTCTAAATAAAGACCAGGCAGTTGTCACCTGAACAAACCCCCATTGGAGGGTTTACCCTGCATTTGTGTTAGGGTGATTTTAAATTTCTTTGGATCACTCTCAGTCTCAAATACAGTGGTCATTAAGACAAATATAGGTAAATCAGGACCCAGACAGCAATAACAACCTGACAGAGGTTCCAGCCCTTTCACACTCTATCCACATTTAAAAAAACAATCTAGCTTTAGAATCACATTAAATAATACAGTACCTGGGGATTTTAACCACCTCCCACCTCGCCTACAGTAAATAGGCAGATGGGCAGGAGCCACATTATTCCGGTCTGGATGTCATATAATGTCCTCCCAGTTTTGCACCTCAAGCACACCCTAGGGGCTGCACAGCGGCACGATTTGTCCCATTGTCACCGGACACAGCAATCAAAGCGATCATATGTCAAATGTACACAACGGCGTTCATTCATAGCCATTCATTGTGTAGCCATTCATTGTGTACTGTGATCTCTGTGATTGGTCACAGATAGTGCAAATCACTATGAACTTATGCCATGTGATAGCTGTGGCCAATCGCAACTATCAAAATTGTACATAATGGTGCATGAATAGATGCCATTCAGAAACATGATTGCTTGTAACACTGATCATCACTGTTAAAAGCAATCATAGTGTAAAACAAAATCCTGATCACCGCCCAGAGTAGTACACTGTTAGTATTGTGACACTGTACTGCTCTGGTCACAGTATGTAAAAAATGGCAAAAAAGGAGAAACAATTGTAAAAAAAAAAAAGGCAAAAAAATGTAAATACTTTTTTTTTTACATACTGTCACCAGTCAGTATCCCTGATCACCACCACACCAGTCATATGATGACGCTGTAATGCTCTGGCAACAGTATATAAAAATAATTATTAAAAAAAATAATAATTTTATTTAATGTCTTAATTTTCCAAAAAATTGTTACAAAACATTACAACTTTAAAAAACTTGCTATGCCTCTTACTAATACCTTGGACTGTCTACTTTACAAAAAGGGGTAATTTGGGGGGTATTTGTACTTTCCTGGTATTTTAGGGCCTCAAGAAATGAGATGAGGCTGTCAGTACATCAAGGTTTATCAGTTTTCAAAAATATGTTCCATGGTTTGCAGTCTCTATAACTTTTACACAGACTAAATAATATATACTCGGGCAGCACAGTGGCTAAGTGGTTAGCACTTCCACCTGGCAGTACTAAGGGTGTCGGTTCGAATCCCAAACATGCCACCACCTGCCTGGAGTTTGCATGTTCTCCCTGTGACTGCGTGGGTTTCCTCCGGGTACTCTGGTTCCATCCCAGACTCCAAAGACATGCTGGTAGGTGAATTGGCTCCTATCTAAATTGGCCCTAGTATATGTATGTAGGTGAGTTAGGGACCTTAGATTGTATGCCCCTTGAGGGTTAGGGACTGATGTGAATGTACAATATATATGTAAAGTGCTCTGTATATTGATGGCGCTATATAAGTACCTGTATTAAATAAATAAATAATGATTTGGGTTATTTTCACCAAAGAAATTTAGCAGAATACATTTTTTGCCTACATTTATGAAGAAATATTATTTATTTGCAAAAATTTTAAAACAGAAATATAAAAATGTTTTTTTGTTCAAAAAGTTTGGAATTTTTTCATTTATATATATATATATATATATATATATATATATAAAAACAGTGGAGATTACATTGCACCACCATTTCTCCTGGACTCTGCTGTACCATCTTTGGATCCAGGACCAGTATGGCAGGAGTTGGCAGGTGGAACAAAGGGAGATCATTGTGCAAAAATAAGTTGATTTCCCTGAATAAACACAGAACTGATGTGTAGTACGTCATTTCTGGGTTTGGCTGATGATTTCTCCAACTGTTTTTACTATTTACTGTTCATTATTTTGGGCCAGTTTTCCTTTCATAATAAAAATAAATTGGAGATACCTGTATCCATTACCATTTACTTCAAAATATAGATACAATTTATCCAGAAAAGAAAGGTATAATTTACCTAGTTACACAAGTAGTTGTGATTATACCTACAGTTTTTCTAACTCGTGCCAAAGTCGCAAAACTGCATTCAGGCATTAAGATTATTTTACCTTCAGGCATTAGAGAGTTAATAAAATAACAACAATAACAACAACAGCATGGGTCTCTCTAAGCACCCTGATCCTGATGCACCCAGAAAAAGGGGGTATTGGGTGTGTGCTCCCCCTCCTAAACCATACCAGGCTACATGTCCTCAACATTGGGTGAGTACTTTGCAAGGGGAAGCAGCCACACCCCCTTTCCAGACACTTTGTTCCATTGTTGATGGGGACAAGGGTCATCCCCACATCCTTTCACTCAAAAGGGATGCAAGAGTCTTTGGGGGGGGGGGTTGCTTAATCCAAATCTGGAAGCCCCATTTAAAATAAGGGGGCAACCAGACATCAACTACTCCCAGGTAAATGAGTAAGGGGTATTTATCATTTAGTCTTGGCCATTTTTGGTCAATTACATCACCTGGGAAACTTTCCCCTTTGTTTGAAGGGGCTGGGACAAGGATTCATGTAATTCATTGTACAGTAAGTAAAGCAACAGGATTGGATGTGCTCGTGATTGACATGTTTTTTCTTTGTTAGGTCAGCAGCTGGCATTGTTCATCTTGATTTATGTGGATTTCCATCACTGGACAATGTGATTGATGTTGGAATTACTTTTTTTTTTTTTTAAATAAAAGCACTTCTAAAAATCTGTGTTTTTATTGACTTTTAACTTTTTTTGTGTGAATGAGTAGAGGTACTATGTACCTCTTACTCATTCAACTGGTTAGCAGTATCTGGGGACCCCCTTATTGTTAAAGGGGGATTTCAGATTCTGATAAGACCCCCACAACTATTGAGTCTTGTTTTTTGTGTGGGGTTGTTCCTTATTTCCCTATTTCTTTTTGCATGGGGTCACCCATGACATCCATACCAGATCCTCATCAAGAGTAACGGTCTGGTATGTATTTTTAATGGGGACTGCACACCAATTTGTTTGGGTGGAATCCCCCATTAACATCTATACAAGACCCTCATTTAGGTTAAGGATCTGGTATAGAGGGAATGAATCTCCAGCCATTTGTTTACAAGCAGAAGTATAGCAGCTGGGAGCTGTCAGTTGCTGGTAGTGTTTCAGTTTTGCTGCATTAGGTTGTATACAGTACATTGTACTCTTCACAGGCATCCCCAGGCATATTATTTAAAGGACTTTTGCAATTTCAATGTTGCATCCAAATCACTGTTCCCTTTTTTATTTTTTTGGGGGGGCATGTTCCACAGGGCAGTGTCAGGCCAACCATTTTTATCATAGAAATATTTTACATTGTTTGTATCTATATGTATTAACAAAGAGAATGGTTTAACTTTATATTTTGGGTGCATAATTTACTCAGGGGTCACACTTATAAAGTCCCATTATCCATTTCACTTTTGTTCTAGCAATTTAAGACTAAACTAATTAATTGAAATTATTTTCTGTTTATTTTGGATTATATGAAATTCTTGTTTTCAAAGAGTAATTAAATAACACATTTATAAATATGTCATGCATTTTCTTTCCTGAGGAAATAAAGTAGAAGCCATAAACATCAGCTGTGAGGTACACAAGTTTTAGCAGTCTGTGGGTCTGTATCTTCATGTATACTTTTAAATCCCAGTACTTGATATACTTTAAGCATAATGCCTATTACTGTGTGTATCTGAAACCTTCATGACTGACAGAATTAATTTTAGTAATTAAACAACATTTTTTAAAAGTAAATCAATTGTGTACATTTTAGAACTCAAGTAATATCTTTTTTCAGATACAGTGACCAAGCTACAGAAAAAGAAAATGGTTGTAAACATGATTTGATAGAGTACTGTATATACAGTATATTGCCTGTAACATTTTTAAAACAATTCATAATCATTTCATACATTTCAACAAATGAATTCCATATATATTATATTTCTAAAAGCCATTCTTACCTTTAGTCAGTCTTCAGGTGCAGTTATCTTGGGATGGGATACTTAGCCACAGAAGTTATTTCAGTAGTGTAGTTCCAACTTTCTTCTTTCCTATGTATTTTTAGATTACAATTTGGTTACATTTGGTGTTATCATTTTATTAAACAGCATACAAACATGAACAAATGAGTTTTGTCTTTACTTACAGTACATTCAGCATGCCCATGAGTTTAATTACTGTTGAAAACATCCTATCAGACATAACACAAAAGAACTCCAAAGAATCAGAATGCAGAAACTATTCAACTTGCTGACTAACTTTGCTCTCTGTGTTATTTACCAAACTACACAAAGAGAATGCTGGCCATTCAAAATACATTTCAAAACTCTTTTCACAGAAAGTGACTGAACAAATGGTCCCATGTCCTAAAGCTGCAGCTACATCCCCTGTGAATCCTGCTAATAGCTGTGGGGAATGGAACTGAGTGACACCATCACAAGTCACAATAGTACACTTTTGTAAACAACTTGGAAATGGGAAAGTAACTTGCCTTTCTGAATATTTAGTTTTATCTGCAATCCTCAGCGTTAAACGTGTCACTTGACTGTTTCTGAAATGTTTCCCTCTTCTCATTGTGATTTTTATTCCATGCATGGTACAACTTTATAACATAGGGACATATTTATAAATCAGTAAATGTGATATTTACCAAATATTCAGATGGTTAATCATTCCTTGCAATTTAAAACATCTGCACCAGGAAAGTCACCTGCAGTCAATATTCAGTGAGATTTGCATTCATTGTTTTATAAATATATCCCTCAGGCCCCTTTCACATTATTGCATCATGAATGCACAAAGGTGTCTGTAAGAGACCACACGTTACCTGTGATGGTGCAATGAAGTGCCATTTAAGGCACCCCCAACACACCTTGTCAACAGAGGTGAGCTGTACAACAGTGTACAACAGATCTCAATGGGGAAAAATATCATGCTGGATATCTATAATGATATGGACTAGGTAATATGTTAGGAATGTAAGGATGCCCCATCATTTGATGGAAATTAAAATGATAAACCTACAGAGGACTGATTTCAAAGACACCCAAAAAATTTAGGTGAAAAAATGATGCAGCATTTTGCTGAAATTTCATTACAGCAATGCAAAATGGTACTCAGTAGTTTACATGGCCCCCACATGCTTGTATGCGTGCCTGACAGCATTGGGGCATGCTCCTAATGAGATGATGGATGGTGTCCTGGCCTGGAGTATTTCCTCCCAGATCTGGACTGGAGCATCACTGAGCTCCTGGACAGTCTGAGGTGCAACCTGGTGCAGTCGGATGGACCGAAACATGACATCCCAGAGGTGTTCTATTGGATTTAGGTCAGGCGAGCATAGGGCCAGTCAATCGTATCAATTCCTTCATCCTTCAGGAGCTGCCTGCATACTCTCACCACATGAGGTCGGGCATTGTCGTGCACCAGAAGGAACCTAGGACCCACTGCACCAGCGTAGGGTCTGACAATGGGTCCAAGGATTTCATCCCGATCACTAATGGCAGTCAAGGTGCCATTTTCTAGCCTGTAGTGGTCTGTGTCTCCCTCCATGGATATGCCTTCCCCAACCATATGCCTGACCCACCACCAAAACGGTCATGCTGAATGATGTTACAGGCAACATAACGTTCTCCATGGCTTCTGCAGACCCTTTCATGTCTGTCACACGTGCTCAGGGTGAGCCTGCTCTCATCTGTGAAAAGCACAGGGTTCCTGTTGTGGACCTGCCAATTCTAGTGTTCAATGGCAAATGCCAATCAAGCTCTATGGTGCCGGGCAGTAAGCACAGGGCCCACTAGAGGATGTCAGGCCCTCAGGCCACCCTCATGAAGTCTGCTTCTGATTGTTTGGTCAGAGACATTCACACCAGTGGCCTGCTGGAGTTCAGATTGCAGGGCTCTGGCAGTGCTCATCCTGTTCCTCCTTGTAAAAAGGAGCAGATACCGGTCCTCTTGATGGGTTAAGGACCTTCTACGGCCCTGTCCAGCTCTCCTAGAGTAACTGCCTGTCTCCTGGAATCTCCTCCATGGTCATGAGACTGTGCTGGCAGACACAGCAAACCTTCTGGAAATGGCATGTATTGATGTGCCATCCTGGAGGAGTTGGACTGCCTTTGCAACCTCTGTAGGGTCCAGGTATCACCTCATGCTACCAGTAGTGACACTGACCCTAGCCAAATGCAAAACTAGTGAAAAACAGACAGAAAAAGATGAGTAGGGAAAAAAATGCCAGAGGCCTCCACCTGTAAAACCATTCCTGTTTTGGGGGTCATATCATTGTTGCCCACCTAGTGCACCTGTTGTTAACTTCATTAACACCAAAGCAGCTGAAACTGATTAGCAACCCTCTATGCTACTTAACTGACCAGATCAATATCCCAGCAGTTTAAATGACTTGATGCTATACTCTGATTAAGAAGTGTTCCTTTAATTTTTTTGAGCAGCCTATGTTTTGTTAGAGCGGTAGTACATGAACTTAGACTCTTGAACCCAAATATTGGGGTCTGTGATAACTTAAGTTCTCAAGAATGTGAAGCCCTAAATGAATTATGTATGATTACTGATCTTTTTGTTTACAAACAATTTTATTTTTCAAGGAATAGACTGCAGAACAAATACTGTTTCACACAATACATACAGTAATAACAAAGCACATTTGAATTGTACAATTCAGAAAGGCACAATCTTGTAAGAAAGATAAGAAGAGAGAGAAAGAAAAAGAGGATAGATTGTCAGTATGTGAGATGGGGAAACAGCTCTCATTGTTTGAGCACTGTTTGTGTGGAGTAAATTAAATGTTCTGGACTGACATTCTGAGGTTTAGCCACAAGATGCCACTGTTTTCCTAACACAGCCTCAGACTGCATAGATATTTCTATATTCATGAAGAGGTGGGGTTTTCACTCAGAGTTGAGAGAACAGGAAGAAGGTAGAGAGAGGAGCCATGTTTGGAGGATGGTGAATGAAGGAGCCGAGTGAGCAGAGAATCTGATGGCATTCAGGTGTGAGAGCATCCCTCAGTAACCAGAGCTGCAGCTAAGTGAAGCTGATCAAGTCCAAGACCCTGATCCTGTTTAGAGAAAGGAGGATTGCTGCCAGGAATGCTGATGAGAGCAGAGGAACAAAGCAACATACACTGCGATACTGCATGCTTGTTGGAGAGACATTTGTTCTGTTCCGAGTCACCAGCGGATGAAAAGCAGACCCGGGTCGGTAAGATCGTGCACGCACCTCATTTCAGTGTTGGCGCCTAGAGACTGAGACCAGGCCTATAGTTAGTTTGTTAGGGTCTCTGTTTGTGTCAGGCCACAAGTGTAATTACTGATCATTGGAAGGACTTCATAACTTAAAGCCACATTTCACACTGGAGAGCTGATAAAATCCCACAAACTCAAGCCAGACTGGCGTTTTGCTCAGAAGGAATACTCAGGCACGTGCTACAGGACCAGTTATGGGAGGGGGGATACTGTAGATTTGTGTAAGATTGTAAGCTGTTGTGCTGCACCGCAGGCTAGCCCATACCATACACCCATACACTGATTCCTGCTCTTTTAGGGTAATAATGGGTAAGGTGTGGCAGCTTAGTTGTGCCCGCCAGTAAGTAAATTATTACACTTTCTACCTTCATCCATCAGAAGGCGCCGTGCTGTGCAGCACAAGGGTCTCAGCCTTTGGGCTGGGTGTATGTAAATGTATTGTATGTTCTCAGCATTTGTGGTTGTGTTTATTTGCCACATCTAAGTAAAATTCTGTTGTGGCAAAAGCTGGTGTTGGGGTTGCTTTCCTCGTCTGTGACTTCACTGTATCCTGGGGAGCCCACCCCGGTACACGGCTTTCAACTACATGAGAAATATAAATGAGAATGTAGGTTGAATGATATATCTATCAACAGTACACGCCAATCACCCTTCAAATGAAATGTCTTTAGTCATGTAATAAATGTCTATGAACCCTCTATGATTCCCATTTTCTATCAAATAAGTGCATCTTATCCAGTAGAGTATAATGAATCCGCTCCATGAGCATCACAGCATCAACTCTATGTAAAACGGAGGCCAAGGGTACAGTGATAGATTTCCAATGTAGGGCAATAGACCACAAAGTGGAAATACAAATAGTATGTATCAATCTCATGACATCATCAGAAATCCCCAGGATACGAGCACCCAATAGACAGGACTGTATAGTCAGACATACTGGGACACACGCCAGTGAAGTAGCTACCTCAGACATCCTGCGCAACACCAAGGATAAAGTTGGGCAAGCCCAAAACGTATGAACCAAAGTACCGGTGAGGGCACAACCCCGGAAACATAAGGGGGATGTTTGTGGGTACAATAACTGTAGTCCTGATGGGGTATAATACCATCTAGTTAATACCTTGAGGGCAGTATCATGGACAGAAAGGAATCTAGAACTCTTACATATGTTATCCACCATAGAATCCCAATCCTCATCCGAAAAGGTGATACCACTATCCACCTCCCCAGAGATAAGACCCTTACCCCTAGGAGAGTCACGGCTAATACGCTCAAAAAACGAAATCGAAGATGAGGGTATGAGGCCAAAATGTGAGTTAAAAAAAGTCTGATCTGTCGATAACGATGGTACTCACGAAGCGGAACATCAAAAAGTACGCGCAGCATATCAAAGGTAATATGAGATCCTCCTCTTTGAAAGTCAGATAACCTAATAAAGGATCTATCATACCACCAACAAAATGCCTGAGGAGAAGAAAACGCTGTACCAAAGTTGGGGTCACCAAAAAACGAAACACCTGGAGAGACAGAAGAGACAAGATTCAACTTAAGTTTATATTTGGACCAAAGTGTCAATGAATGGGCCACAATAGAATTATAAAAAGTTAACGATTGAGGGGGGATTCTGGACCATAAAATACCGGGTAAATAAAATGGACGTATAGATTGAGATTCAAATCTAATCCACGGGATCTGAGAATTAACAGTCGCCCATTGTGATATTTGTGCGAAACGGGCTGAAAGGTAATATAGCCAAAAATTGGGAAGGCCTAGGCCTGCCGTCCGTTGTGACTGGTTCAAAACCGATGAGGTAAAACGTGGACGTTTATTACACAAGAAAAAATTATTAATGATCCGCTGAAAGTGATCTAGAAATGTTTTCAAAACAGGGACTGGGAGTGCTCTAAATAAATAAAGTAGTTTAGGCAAAATATTAATTTTGACTGCCGTGACTCTGCCCAGAAAGGAAATAGTGTAACCATGTCAAATCTTCAATAGAGTAGAAAGGCGCAACACACATGATGGATAATTAGCAGCAAACATACCTGAGTATCTGGGAGTGAGGTTGATACCTAAATAGGAAATCCGATCCGTGGCCCAACGAAGGAAAGAAGGAAAGAAGCTACGGACAGATGCACTTAGGGAATCAGGAACATTAACAGGCATAATCACTGATTTAGTAAAATTGACAGTAAGACCTGATACTATAGCAAAGCCGTTCAATACCGTGCATAGATTAGGCAATGAGATTAGCGGGTTGGTGAGAAAAAGCATAACATCATCAGCATACATACATATTTTGAAATGTGAAACTAATAATGGGTAACCAGAGATATCCGAATGTGATCTAATTGCAATTGCCAAGAGTTCCAATACAAGTGCAAATAGTAAGGGTGAGAGTGGACATCCTTGACGGGTACCTCTACCCAGGAAGTCTTATCCTTGTTTTGGGAGAGTCATATAAGGCATGTATACCAGACAAAAACTCGTTATTGAAACCCATTCTCTGCAGGAAAGAAAACAAATAAGACCAAAGGACACTATCGAAGGCTTTGTTAATATCCAGACTCAGTAACAAAACTTCTTTAGAGTGCAAATTGGCATCCTGAATAACATTTAAAGTAAGGCGAATGTTGTCAGTGATAAATCTGACCGGGATAAAGCCCGATTGGTCTGGAGAGACCAAAGAGGAGATAATAGAGGCCAACCTATCTGCCAAAATACGGCTAAATATTTTCAGATCATTGTTCATCACTGAGATTGGCCTATAATTTTGTGGTAGATGGTGGTCTTTCAGTGGTTTACGTATTAAAGACATGTTAGCCAGTAGCATCTCCTCAGGGAACCTACCTCCCTGCAAAACATCAATAAATAAAGTCATCAAAAAGGGAGCCAATGTAGGGGCAAAGTGTTTATAATAATTGGCAGTAAATCCATCAGGACCCGGTGCGTTGGAGCTTTTTAATCGCATGGGTTATTTCCTCCAAAGTACAAGGGGCATTGAGAGAGGCTATCTGAGAGGGTGTGATGGTAGGGAGGGGTATAGAATCCAACCATGAGTCGGATGGTGAATCAGAATTCGACTGTAGGGGAGCTAATAGGTTGGAATAAAAATTGTTAAAAATACCCAGGACTTCTTGAGGAAGAGAGGAAAGAGCGCCAGAGTTAGTGCGTAACTTATAGATACGTGGGGGTCGCAAAGAATGGTTCAATTTCCTTGCAAACATAGTGGATGCTGAGTTGTTATGTAATAAGAATGAGGCCTTTGACCAGAGGAGAGCTTTTTTAGTTTTTTGAGAAAGCAAAGTATTTAATTCTAAACGCTTTTGTGACAATATCTGTTTGTTGAGAAGATATGGATTACCAATGTGAACTCTATAATGTGCTTCCAATTCTCGAGCAAGTTTCAGAATTTTCTGCCACCGTTCTCTATTTCTGGAAGAAGCCATGGAAATAAGGCGGCCACCTAGGATTGCCCTATGAGCTACCCATAGTGTGGCTGGGGATGTATTAGGAGTAGTGTTGGACTGAAAGTATTCCTGAATGGAAGCGACCACCTCCTGGCGAGAGTTAGTATCAGTGAGCATGGAATCATTAAGTCTCCAGGAATAGGGGGTAGGTGCCAACCCTATAAATGTGATAGATAAGGTTACAATATTGTGATCCGAGCAGGGGCTTAAGTGAATGCAGGCTTTCCTAGAATTGGCTAGCAAAATGGGGGTGCAATAAATATAGTCCAATCTAGCATAAGAGTCATGTGGGTGAGAATAGAATGAATAATCTCTGACTCTACATTATGCGCCCTCCAGGAGTCCACCAACTGGAGAGCATCCAGTTTTTTAGTAAGAGATTTTGGAAAAGCTTGGGAGGATTGCGAGGATGAGCTACGGTCCAAAAGAGGGTTTGCTACCAGGTTAAAATCACCGTCCACTAATAGATGGGGGGACAAAAACCTATCCAGAATTTTGAAAAATTGAGAAAAAAAGAAAGCCTGCGCCGAATTCGGTGCATAGATATTAGCGATCGCAAGTTCACGACCCAAGAGGGTGCCTTTAATGATAATAAACCTACTATCTGGATCACAATAAACATATTGAACGTCAAAGGGAAATGAGTTGTGCAAAAAAATGGCTACTCCTCTACTTTTAGAAGAGTGGAAGGTGCAGAACCCCTGTTTGTGGGATTTACAAAAATATGTCGAATGTTTAGCGGCTGCAAAATGGGTTTCCTGCAGTAAAATAATTTTAGCCCCTAGACGCTTATATTGAAGAAAGGCTGTTTTGCGCTTATTTGGTGAATTAAAACACTGGACATTATGCGAAATACACTGGATTACCATGGTAAACAAAAATTATATCTATCAGCATAAAAGTATTCATTGGGAAGACATCTCTTATTATTATTGGTCTAGACCAGTGGTCGGCAAGCCGCGGCTCGCGAGCCACATGCGGCTCTTTACCCACTCTAATGCGGCTCTTCTGTGTGCCGGGCGCCTGCTCCCCTCCCTCCTCTCGGTCGGCCGCTCCCCTGCCTCCTCTCGGTTGGCAGCCCCAAAAGTCCGCGCGGACCTTTTAATTCGGCCCGCGGATGTGGCTGTCAGGATGTGTGTAGGCGGGGCAGCGTGCCGAACGTGAGGGGAGGGGAGCTAGGCTCCTCTCACAGTCCGCCCTGAAGACCCGAGCGGCGCGGGAAGACAGCGAGAGGAACGCAAAAGGTAAGTGAATTGACACGGGGGACTTGGCTTACTAGAAGGGGGGGGGGGGGGGATAGTACTGTGGGGGATGAAATACTATATGAGGGATGAATTACTTTATGAGGGATGAATTACTATATGGGGGGATGAAATACTATATGAGGGATGAAATACTATATGAGGGATGAATTACTATATGAGGGATGAATTACTATATGAGGGATGAAATACTATATGAGGGATGAAATACTATATGAGGGATGAATTACTATATGAGGGATGAATTACTATATGAGGGATGAAATACTATATGGGGGGATGAAATACTATATGAGGGATGAATTACTTTATGAGGGATGAATTACTTTGAGGGATGAATTACTATATGGGGGATGAAATACTATATGGGGGGATGAAATACTATATGGGGGGATGAAATACTATATGAGGGATGAATTACTATATGAGGGATGAAATACTATATGAGGGATGAAATACTATATGGGGGGATGAAATACTATATGAGGGATGAAATACTATATGAGGGATGAATTACTATATGAGGGATGAAATACTATATGGGGGGATGAAATACTATATGGGGGATGAAATACTATATGGGGGATGAAATACTATATGGGGGGATGAAATACTATATGGGGGGATGAAATACTATATGGGGGATGAAATACTATATGAGGGATGAAATACTATATGAGGGATGAAATACTATATGGGGGGATGAAATACTATATGGGGGATGAAATACTATATGGGGGGATGAAATACTATATGGGGGGATGAAATACTATATGGGGGATGAAATACTATATGAGGGATGAAATACTATATGGGGGATGAAATACTATATGAGGGATGAAATACTATATGAGGGATGAAATACTATACGGGGGATGAAATACTATACGGGGGATGAAATACTATACGGGGGATGAATTACTATATGGGCGATGAATTACTATGGGGGATGAATTACTATGGGGGATGAATTACTATATGGGGGATGAATTACTATATGGGGGATGAATTACTATATGGGGGATGAATTACTATGGGGGATGAATTACTATGGGGGATGAATTACGATGGGGGATGAATTACTATATGGGGGATGAATTACTATGGGGGATGAATTACACTATGGGGGGTGAATTACTACAGTATATGGGGGATGAATTACTATGGGGGATGAATTACTATATGGGAGATGTATTTTCAGTTTTAAAAATGTGGCTCTCAAAATAAATTTCAATCATGGTTTTGGCGAGATTTGGCTCAGTTGAAAAAAAAGGTTGCCCACCACTGGTCTAGACAGTAGAACATACAGATCCACAAAAGACATGGCTATAGCCTGCTGTATCAATGCATGGAATATCCAAGCCCCAAGATGGGTGCCGGGACATCCACAAACCGGTGCAAAAGCAAAATCATGTACCAAAGCTATGAAAGAAGGAAAAACATAAAGCCATAGAAATGGGTCTTTAAGAGCTCCTATAATTAAGAAGATTGCTAATAAACATGGAACAGGTGGGCTATTTGCCATACCTGAAAAAACATAATAATCAAACGTTAAAGGGCCAATCGGGCCCAAACCCTGTCGCCGCAAAACACGGAAAACAGAGCAGTCACCCCACAACCGGGCGGTGACATCTCTGGCCATGTCAGGCGGCAGGGTGGGGTCACGCGTCCAAGAGTATTGGAAACATTAACATACGGGCGGTGTGATAAAGGTCTGAAGACCTTTGTTAATCATTGTTACACATCCAGAGATAACTGAAGAAAAGCAAACATTACACTCAGAAATGTATAGGTATCTCAGGATTGACCAAAAAGACATCTAGAGGATGTATGAGATACAAATGAGCAAAATCCTTTTTTTTCCGGTTCCTGCCTGATTCTCCTTCTGGTTCTTGTCGGATTCTCCTCCTGTCCCTTCGTGGAGATGGAGTGTGCCAAATAGGGGACACCCGAGGAGTGGATGGTAGACGCTGAGGTGAAGGAGTGTCCACCAGGCCTAATTTAACCAGGATTTCTCGGCCTTCAGGAAAAGATGTAGCTACGTATGTGCTACCATTGTGTGAGACTATCAGCTTAAAGGGGAAGCTCCATTTATAACGGATACGAGCCGAAAAAAGGGTAGATGTGATTTCCTTCATTTTCCTGCGTCTCTCCAACGTGGCTGGAGAGATATCTGGAAATATTAGCAATGCTGAGCCCTCAAAAGTGATCATTGAAGTGTTGCGGGCAGCCCTGAGAATATCTTCTTTGGTCAGAAAATCCTTCATACACAGGACAATGTCGTGAGGTGGTTTATCATTAGGGGGTTTTGGGTGCAGAGCTCTATGGATGCAATCACACACAAAGGATCCAACATCGTGATCCGGGAGGAGGGACTTAAATAACTTAAGTGTGGCATGAGAAAGATCAGTTACAGTCTCTGGGACTCCCCGAATATGTAGATTAAGCCTGCAGTTACGATTGCCTGCAGCTGCGTAAAGGCGGTTTGTAAATGATTGGGATCTCTAGAGAGCTCTCCATAAGCAAGGCTGAGCTCATCGTGGTTTGTTTCTAAACAATCAGTTCTGGAGCCCAACGCCGCCATTTCCTGAGAGAGAACGCTTGTGCTCTTGTGGAGTTCCGATTGGAACTTGGCGGCCAACTTGGTGTACCTGATTTCCAGACAAGACTCCAAGTCACCCTTTGTAAGTTGCTGCGCATTTTCACTGTCATGAGCTGAAAGATGGGCTGCGGTATCCTGTATGAAACCTAAAGGAGATGCTCGTTCAATGATATTCTGAGACATGCTGCCAATCTCTTGCGTTTTCGTTAAATACGTTGTAAGGGATTTTTGAGCATTACCCCTACCCTTTTTCTTAGTGGCATGCAGAAACTCTCCTGGGGGTGATCAATTGAAACTTTGTAGAACCAGGGATGGTAATGACCCCAGGGGAGCTATAACGCCCGGTACTGATGCGAGAATATAGTTACATAGATGCAAACAGGTTTCCAAGCCCCACTTCTATATTGTAAAAATGAGATTCAGCATATGGGTCTATGCGGATAGAAGCTGTGTGATTCGAGGTAATAGAATGCAAGAGATCGGCTGATTCAGGATCTCCAGGGCCCCAGAGCCCAAAGCCGGTCAAAAGGGGCATATGAAGGCCAGACACCCATCTCCCAAGCAGCTGCAGGACACCACAAACCTCCGGGCCCAACAGAGGCCACAACCACCCTGTAACAGGCCCCAGACAACCGGCACAGGCCCAGGGGTCCCGGTGGGGGATCTGATGGGACTGGCAGCACTACCCCTGCTGGCTGTACTCACAGTTAGGGTGGATGGTACTGAGAGCTGAGGCCTGATGTTGCTGTTGCAGGCCGCGGCAGGCCTCAACAGGCCGGATACGTTGAGCGGTGCAGAGAGGGGCCAAAATCGATTCCCACGGTAGGCTGCAACGGACCTCGAGTATCCGTGACCGCCGAGGGGGACCAAAAACACTCCGCTCCCCTCTCTCAGGTACAGCAGGGTCAGGGAGGGCTCTGGTGCCTGCTGATGGCTCTCCACTGTCCAAATGGCCGCGGATGAAGATGCAGGGAGCCGGAGCTTACGATTATGCGGCCGCTCTGGTCGCCATCTTGGACACGCCCCCATGATTACTGATTTTATTGTCAAAACTGCTGACAAGGGTCCCCCCTTAAAATATTGTATTATGGATAGGAGTATATTATCTAACTATGTGTGAATGTATACTGACAAATAGGGGTTGCTATACCCTTGTTGCTTCAATTAACATGGATTTCGACAAAAATTATTTTTTTGATATTATTGATTGTGTTTTCAGGAATCAAATAATTGATAAAGAAACAATGAAATACTTAAAAGTTGATTTTCTGAGGATCCAGGTCTTTTACACACTCCCTAAAATCTATAAATCCATACAGGATCTACCTGGGCATCCTATAATCTCAGGGCAAGATTCCCTTATGGAGCTTGTAAGTGAATGTATAGACCGTATCCTCCAGCCATTTGTGACCAATCAACCTTTCTATGTGAGAGACACTCTACAGTTGCCATCACTATTACATGACTTAATGGACCCTGAAAATACTCTGTTGTTGGCTTTGGATATAGAAGCCCTGTATTTGTCTATACCGCATTTCAGGGGATTACAGGTGGCAGATAAAGTTCTTAAAACATGAGCTTTGAGAAAATTGGAACATAACAGATTTGTTGTTGAACTTTTACAGTTCTTGCTTACCCATAATAAATTTGAATTTAATGGCTGTTTTTTTTTGCCAGGCACAGGGAACTGCTGTGGGTATTAGATGTGCTCAAGCTTATGCCAATGTTTACCTGGGAGACTAGAAAGCATAGCTTCTTGGTAGAGATGGGGCATTGTCGTTGTACCTGTTCAAGATTTTGCCCTGGTACAGGTACATTGATGACATCCTGTTTTTGTGGACAGGTACTAAAAGTGAAGCTCTGGATTTTGTTACAAGCCTTACTATGAATGACTATAATGTCCGGTTCACCAGTGAATGTGATGAACATTAGGTTACATTTCTGGATTTGGTGATACAGTTGGGTGAAGACCACATGATTAGGGCTAAGCTACAGGTGAAACTTGAAAAATTAGAATATCGTGCAAAAGTTCATTTATTTCAACTTAGAAGGTGAAACTAATATATGAGATAGACTCATTACATGCAAAGCAAGATAGTTCAAGTTGATTTGTCATAATTGTGATGATTATGGCTTACACCTCATGAAAACCCCAAATCCACAATCTCAGAAAATTAGAATATTGTGAAAAGGTGCAATATTCTAGGCTCAAAGTGTCCCACTCTAATCAGCTAATTAAACCATAACACCTGCAAAGGGTTCCTGAGCCTTTAAATGGTCTCTCAGTCTGGTTCAGTAGGAATCGCAATCATGGGAAAGACTGCTGACCTGACAGTTGTGCAGAAAACCATCATTGACATCCTCCATAAGGAGGGAAAGCCTCAAAAGGTAATTGGAAAAGAAGTTGGATGTTCCCAAAGTGCTGTATCAAAGCACATTAATAGAAAGTTATGTGGAAGGGAAAAGTGTGGAAGAAAAAGGTACACAAGCAGCAGGGATGACCGCAGCCTGGAAAGGATTGTTAGGAAAAGGCCATTCAAAAGTGTTGGGGACTTTCACAAGGAGTAGACTGAGGCTGGAGTCAGTGCATCAAGAGCCACCACACACAGACGGATCCTGGACATGGGTATTCCTCTTGTCAAGCCGCTCCTGAACAACAAACAACGTCAGAAGCGTCTTACCTGGGCTAAAGAAAAACAGACCTGGTCTGTTGATCAGTGGTCCAAAGTCCTCTTTTCTGATGAGAGCAACTTTTGCATCTCATTTGGAAACCAAGGACTTAGAGTATGGAGGAAGAATGGAGAGGCCCACACTGCAAGATGCTTGAAGTTCAGTGTAAAGTTTCCACAGTCTGTTGATTTGGGGAGCCATGTCATCTGCTGGTGTTGGTCCACTGTGCTTCATTAAGTCCAGGGTCAACGCAGCCGTCTACCAGGAGATTTTGGAGTACTTCATGCTTCCTTCCGCAGACAAGCTTTATGGGGATGCTGACTTCATTTTCCAGCAGAACCTGGCACCTGCCCACACTGCCAAAAGCACAAAAACCTGGTTCAATGACCGTGGGATTACTGTGCTTGATTGGCCAGCAAACTCGCCAGACCTGAACCCCATAGAGAATCTATGGGGCATTGCCAAGAGAAAGATGAGAGACATGAGACCAAACAATGCTGAAGAGCTGAAGGCCGCTATTGAAGCATCCTGGTCTTCCATAACACTTCAGCAGTGCCACAGGCTGATAGCTTCCATGCCACGCCGCATTGAGGCAGTAATTGCTGCAAAAGGGGCCTAAACCAAGTACTGAGTACATATGCAAGCTTATACTTTTCAGAGGTCCGATATTGTTCTATGTACAATCCTTGTTTTATTGATTGCATGTAATATGCTAATTTTCTGAGATTGTGGATTTGGGGTTTTCATGAGCTGTAAGCCATAATCATCACAATTATGACAAATCACGGCTTGAACTATCTTGATTTGCATGTAATGAGTCTATCTCATATATAAATTTCACCTTTTAAGTTGCATTACTGAAATAAATGAACTTTTGCACGATATTCTAATTTTTCGAGTTTCACCTGTATATAGAAAACCAACTTCTACTAACAGATTTCTGCATGCAGACATCTTTCACCCAAAGTCACTTCCTGTGGAATATGAGGTGGCAAGTAGGTTTGTACCCAAGCACTTGCAGTTCATTTTTAGAAAGGTGTGTTCTTTGGGAGACCTACTTATCTACAGCAATATATTTTGGAGCCCCTCCCCTTTTGGAAGATATAAAGGTATGTGTAGACACTAGATGTAAAACGCAATACATGAGAACCGGACTTCCGGTCCATGGCTCCGTGCCAGAAATGACTTTTTACATCTAATGTTAATGTGAGTGTTTATTTGCCTATTCGCCTTTTTATCTAATGAACAGTATTACTTTATTGGAGGCAATTTGTTTTTTCTTCCCTGGGGATCCCAGATTGGAGTAGAGGAAGTGGAGGTGCCATTATCGGAGCGGAGGTTATACTGCTGATGGAGAAAATTTACAGTGTGACCAGTTGCCACCATCTAGAGTCCATTTATGGAAATGCAGCCAAGCACTTATGACCTGTACAGTATTTAGTTATATAGGTCCTGGTATCCAGGTGAGTGGCCATTCCTACATGTGATGGTGGTGTTTATCACACAATTGATTGATTCTGGATCATTGAAGGATAGTTGTCGGGTGAAGCATAGAATTAACTATTTGGATCACTTACACATACAGTATATGTATATGAACTTTTTCATGGACACATTGATTATTTGATTATTATACTAATATTGAATGTATGCACTTATTTGAGATGTTTTATTGAGTAACGCAACACTTTAACATTGTATCATTAGAATAGGTAACATACCAATCGTAAGTTTTATATTTATGCTTTTGTTATTTTTGTAATTTTGGAACTATTTGGGCTTGGGTACATGCCTGGGTAATAGCCTATAATTAACAGTACCAAATGTGGCCATTAGAGATGAGCGAAGTATTCAAAAATTCGATTCGACTGATTCGGCGAATTCGTGGAAAAATTTCGATTCGAGTCCAATATATTCGCTGTGAATTTAACTTAAAAAAGGGTGTTTCTAGGCTTCAGAGAGACTTAATATTAGTGCTGAACACTGTACCTTTAATTTAAATGCCCTTGGAGTCTGCTGGGGAAGAGAAATAATACTGTCAGTCAGTATGACATGCAGATGAGTGCCGTCGATCTTAGAATCACCGCACACTTCACTCATTTGGGCAGTCACGGGGCCAAAACCAGAGTGTGGAGCCACAGTGTGGCGGTGGAGGCAGCAGCAATGGGAGGCCATACAGCACCCTATGACAAAAATGGAAACCACCAGCAGTGTGAGGAGACCTGAAAGTGGCACATGGCAGAGTGTGGCGATAGAGACAGCAGCAATGGGAGGCCGTACAGGGACCCATGACACACTCTGGACCTGGCAGCAGCATGAGGAGGCGGTACAGGGGCCCATGGCAGATTACGGGCCTGGCAGCAGCATGAGGAGTCGGTACGGGGGCCCATGGCAGATTACGGGCCTGGCAGCAGCAATGGGAGGCCGTACAGGGACCCATGACACACTCTGGACCTGGCAGCAGCATGGGGAGGCGGTACAGGGGCCCATGACAGATTACGGGCCTGGCAGCAGCATGAGGAGTCGGTACGGGGGCCCATGACACACTCTGGACCTGGCAGCAGCATGAGGAGGCGTTACAGGGGCGCATGACAGATTACGAGCCTGGCAGCAGCAACTTGGACAGGAGGACGTTCAGCTTCTGCACCGTCTGGTGCGTGCTCGCAAACTGTTGTCTCTTGGAAACGGATTCCAAGAAAGACTGCTGACGGAATCCGTGAAGAGGAGTAGCAGGAGAAGGAGCATCTGAACGAGCGGAATATGCCAACAAGCGACAACAGGGGCCCATGACAGATTACGGGCCTGGCAGCAGCATGAGGAGTCGGTACGGGGGCCCATGGCAGATTAGGGGCCTGGCAGCAGCTATGGGAGGCCCGTAATCTGCCAGCACCCTATGACAAAAAATGGAACCCACCAGCAGTGTGAGGAGACCTGAAAGTGGCACATGGCAGAGTGTGGCGATGGAGACAGCAGCAATGGGAGGCCGTACAGGGACCCATGAGAGACTCTGGACCTGGCAGCAGCATGAGGAGGCGGTATAGGGGCCCATGGCAGATTAGGGGCCTGGCAGCAGCTATGGGAGGCCCGTAATCTGCCAGCACCCTATGACAAAAAATGGAATACACCAGCAGTGTGAGGAGACCTGAAAGTGGCACATGGCAGAGTGTGGCGATGGAGACAGCAGCAATGGGAGGCCGTACAGGAACCCATGAGAGACTCTGGACTTGGCAGCAGCATGAGGAGGCGGTATAGGGGCCCATGGCAGATTAGGGGCCTGGCAGCAGCTATGGGAGGCCCGTAATCTGCCAGCACCCTATGACAAAAAATGTAACACACCAGCAGTGTGAGGAGACCTGAAAGTGGCACGTTTGGGGCATGATTCATGGCGGATTTAGTCAGTTGTGTCAGGAACTGGTGGTTTGAAATCCAGACTAATCCACGCCTGATTCATTTTCACAAACGTCAGTCTCTCCACACTTTGGGTGGACAGTCGTGTCCTCCGCGGAGTTGCAATACCTCCTGCCGCACTAAACACGCGCTCCGATGCCACGCTACTGGCCGGGCATGACAGCCTTTCAAGGGCAAATTCAGCTAGTTGGGGCCAAAGGTCAAGTTTCGTTGCCCAGTAGTCAAGGGGATTGTCTACCTCGGTTGGCAGGGTGCTGTCCAAGTAGGCCTAAGCCTGTTGTTTGAGGTCCTGCTCCAGGTCCACCTGATGCTGCTGCTGCTGCTGCTGCGGCTGGTTAGTAGTTTCCTCACTGCGCTGGTGAAGAAAGCTACTCATCATCGACTGCAGACTGAGGCAGCCGCTGCTGGTGGAGCTGCCACTGCTCCTACCACCCCACCCCTCCCCTGCTGCCATGGCAGCGGAACGCGAGCGCACAGGGCCCACAGTGTCTGAGGATGGACGTTGGCGCAGACAGGCAGAGACCAGCTGACTACATAGGTGGTTTTTATAGTACGTTATTTTGGCCTCCCTCTCAGCAGGTGTGAAAAAGGCCACCATTTTTGAACGGTAGCAAGGGTCCAACAAGGTGGACAGCCAAAAGTCATCCCTCTGTCTGATGGTTATTATTCGGCTGTCGCTACGCAAGCAACCGAGCATGCTATGGGCCATTTGTGCCAAGGAATGCGAGGGACTCCCTGCCTCCATCTCCACAGCATACTGCCACGGTGCGTCTGGGTCCTCTGTCTCCTCCTCCTCCTCCTCCTCTACCAGATGCTCCTGCTCCTCCACTCCTGTCCGCTGAGTGGAAAAACCACCCATTTCACTCAATAATTCCTGAGCACCAATGTCCTCCTCTACCTCCTCCTCTTCTTCCTGTCCTGCCCCCACAGGGGTCATGTGGCGTTGAGATCTGTGCGCCACGTCTACCGCACCCTGACCAGCCATTGTTAACAGCATTTGTTCCAGGACGTGCAACAGAGGAATGACGTCGTTCATCCCATAGTCCTGCCGACTCACGAATAGCGTGGCCTCCTCAAAGGGCCTGAGCAAGCGCAGGTGTCACGCATGAGCTGCCAATGGCTGACATCTAAGTTACACAGGGAGTACCTTTATCCGCTTTTAACATCAGGAAATCTGTGATGGCCTTTCGCTGTTCGTAAAGGCGGTCTAACATATGTAGGGTTGAATTCCACCTTGTTGCAACGTCACAGCATGAGGAGTCGGTACGGGGGCCCATGGCAGATTACGTGCCTGGCAGCAGCAACGGGAGGCCCGTAATCTGCCAGCACCCTATGACAAAAAATGGAACCCACCAGCAGTGTGAGGAGACCTGAAAGTGGCACATGGCAGAGTGTGGCGATGGAGACAGCAGCAATGGGAGGCCGTACAGGGACCCATGAGAGACTCTGGACCTGGCAGAAGCATGAGGAGGCGGTATATAGGGGCCTATGGCAGATTAGGGGCCTGGCAGCAGCTATAGGAGGCCCATAATCTGCCAGCACCCTATGTCAAAAAATTCAACACACCAGCAGTGTGAGGAGACCTGAAAGTGGCACATGGCATGAGACACTGTGGACCTGGCAGCAGCATGAGGAGGCGGTATATAGGGGCCCATGGCAGATTAGGGGCCTGGCAGCAGCTATAGGAGGCCCGTAATCTGCCAGCACCCTATGTCAAAAAATTCTACACACCAGCAGTGTGAGGAGACCTGAAAGTGGCACATGGCAGAGTGTGGCGATGGAGACAGCAGCAATGGGAGGCCGTACAGGGACCCATGAGAGACTCTGGACCTGGCAGCAGCATGAGGAGGCGGTATATAGGGGCCTATGGCAGATTAGGGGCCTGGCAGCAGCTATGGGAGGCCCGTAATCTGCCAGCACCCTATGTCAAAAAATTCTACACACCAGCAGTGTGAGGAGACCTGAAAGTGGCACATGGCAGAGTGTGGCGATGGAGACAGCAGCAATGGGAGGCCGTACAGGGACCCATGAGAGACTCTGGACCTGGCAGCAGCATGAGGAGGCGGTATAGGGGCCCATGGCAGATTAGGGGCCTGGCAGCAGCTATAGGAGGCCCGTAATCTGCCAGCACCCTATGTCAAAAAATTCTAGACACCAGCAGTGTGTGAGGAGACCTGAAAGTGGCACATGGCAGAGTGTGGCGATGGAGACAGCAGCAATGGGAGGCCGTACAGGGACCCATGAGAGACTCTGGACCTGGCAGCAGCATGAGGAGGCGGTATATAGGGGCCTATGGCAGATTAGGGGCCTGGCAGCAGCTATAGGAGGCCCATAATCTGCCAGCACCCTATGTCAAAAAATTCAACACACCAGCAGTGTGAGGAGACCTGAAAGTGGCACATGGCATGAGACACTGTGGACCTGGCAGCAGCATGAGGAGGCGGTATATAGGGGCCCATGGCAGATTAGGGGCCTGGCAGCAGCTATGGGAGGCCCGTAATCTGCCAGCACCCTATGTCAAAAAATTCTACACACCAGCAGTGTGTGAGGAGACCTGAAAGTGGCACATGGCAGAGTGTGGCGATGGAGACAGCAGCAATGGGAGGCCGTACAGGGACCCATGAGAGACTCTGGACCTGGCAGCAGCATGAGGAGGCGGTATATAGGGGCCTATGGCAGATTAGGGGCCTGGCAGCAGCTATAGGAGGCCCGTAATCTGCCAGAACCCTATGTCAAAAAATTCTACACACCAGCAGTGTGAGGAGACCTGAAAGTGGCACATGGCAGAGTGTGGCGATGGAGACAGCAGCAATGGGAGGCCGTACAGGGACCCATGAGAGACTCTGGACCTGGCAGCAGCATGAGGAGGCAGTATAGCGGGGCCTATGGCAGATTAGGGGCCTGGCAGCAGCTATGGGAGGCCCGTAATCTGCCAGCACCCTATGTCAAAAAATTCTACACACCAGCAGTGTGTGAGGAGACCTGAAAGTGGCACATGGCAGAGTGTGGCGATGGAGACAGCAGCAATGGGAGGCCGTACAGGGACCCATGAGAGACCCTGGACCTGGCAGCAGCATGAGGAGGCGGTATATAGGGGCCTATGGCAGATTAGGGGCCTGGCAGCAGCTATAGGAGGCCCGTAATCTGCCAGCACCCTATGTCAAAAAATTCTACACACCAGCAGTGTGAGGAGACCTGAAAGTGGCACATGGCAGAGTGTGGCGATGGAGACAGCAGCAATGGGAGGCCGTACAGGGACCCATGAGAGACTCTGGACCTGGCAGCAGCATGAGGAGGCGGTATAGGGGCCCATGGCAGATTAGGGGCCTGGCAGCAGCTATAGGAGGCCCGTAATCTGCCAGCACCCTATGTCAAAAAATTCTACACACCAGCAGTGTGTGAGGAGACCTGAAAGTGGCACATGGCAGAGTGTGGCGATGGAGACAGCAGCAATGGGAGGCCGTACAGGGACCCATGAGAGACTCTGGACCTGGCAGCAGCATGAGGAGGCGGTATATAGGGGCCTATGGCAGATTAGGGGCCTGGCAGCAGCTTTAGGAGGCCCGTAATCTGCCAGCACCCTTCGTCAAAAAATTCTACACACCAGCAGTGTGAGGAGACCTGAAAGTGGCACATGGCAGAGTGTGGCGATGGAGACAGCAGCAATGGGAGGCCGTACAGGGACCCATGAGAGACTCTGGACCTGGCAGCAGCATGAGGAGGCGGTATATAGGGGCCTATGGCAGAATAGGGGCCTGGCAGCAGCTATGGGAGGCCCGTAATCTGCCAGCACCCTATGTCAAAAAATTCTACACACCAGCAGTGTGTGAGGAGACCTGAAAGTGGCACATGGCAGAGTGTGGCGATGGAGACAGCAGCAATGGGAGGCCGTACAGGGACCCATGAGAGACTCTGGACCTGGCAGCAGCATGAGGAGGCAGTATATAGGGGCCTATGGCAGATTAGGGGCCTGGCAGCAGCTATAGGAGGCCCGTAATCTGCCAGCACCCTATGTCAAAAAATTCTACACACCAGCAGTGTGAGGAGACCTGAAAGTGGCACATGGCAGAGTGTGGCGATGGAGACAGCAGCAATGGGAGGCCGTACAGGGACCCATGAGAGACTCTGGACCTGGCAGCAGCATGAGGAGGCGGTATATAGGGGCCTATGGCAGATTAGGGGCCTGGCAGCAGCTATAGGAGGCCCATAATCTGCCAGCACCCTATGTCAAAAAATTCAACACACCAGCAGTGTGAGGAGACCTGAAAGTGGCACATGGCATGAGACACTGTGGACCTGGCAGCAGCATGAGGAGGCGGTATATAGGGGCCCATGGCAGATTAGGGGCCTGGCAGCAGCTATGGGAGGCCCGTAATCTGCCAGCACCCTATGTCAAAAAATTCTACACACCAGCAGTGTGTGAGGAGACCTGAAAGTGGCACATGGCAGAGTGTGGCGATGGAGACAGCAGCAATGGGAGGCCGTACAGGGACCCATGAGAGACTCTGGACCTGGCAGCAGCATGAGGAGGCGGTATATAGGGGCCTATGGCAGATTAGGGGCCTGGCAGCAGCTATAGGAGGCCCGTAATCTGCCAGCACCCTATGTCAAAACATTCTACACACCAGCAGTGTGAGGAGACCTGAAAGTGGCACATGGCAGAGTGTGGCGATGGAGACAGCAGCAATGGGAGGCCGTACAGGGACCCATGAGAGACTCTGGACCTGGCAGCAGCATGAGGAGGCGGTATATAGGGGCCTATGGCAGATTAGGGGCCTGGCAGCAGCTATGGGAGGCCCGTAATCTGCCAGCACCCTATGTCAAAAAATTCTACACACCAGCAGTGTGTGAGGAGACCTGAAAGTGGCACATGGCAGAGTGTGGCGATGGAGACAGCAGCAATGGGAGGCCGTACAGGGACCCATGAGAGACCCTGGACCTGGCAGCAGCATGAGGAGGCAGTATATAGGGGCCTATGGCAGATTAGGGGCCTGGCAGCAGCTATAGGAGGCCCGTAATCTGCCAGCACCCTATGTCAAAAAATTCTACACACCAGCAGTGTGAGGAGACCTGAAAGTGGCACATGGCAGAGTGTGGCGATAGAGACAGCAGCAATGGGAGGCCGTACAGGGACCCATGAGAGACTCTGGACCTGGCAGCAGCATGAGGAGGCGGTATAGGGGCCCATGGCAGATTAGGGGCCTGGCAGCAGCTATAGAAGGCCCGTAATCTGCCAGCACCCTATGTCAAAAAATTCTACACACCAGCAGTGTGTGAGGAGACCTGAAAGTGGCACATGGCAGAGTGTGGCGATGGAGACAGCAGCAATGGGAGGCCGTACAGGGACCCATGAGAGACTCTGGACCTGGCAGCAGCATGAGGAGGCGGTATATAGGGGCCTATGGCAGATTAGGGGCCTGGCAGCAGCTATAGGAGGCCCGTAATCTGCCAGCACCCTATGTCAAAAAATTCTACACACCAGCAGTGTGAGGAGACCTGAAAGTGGCACATGGCAGAGTGTGGCGATGGAGACAGCAGCAATGGGAGGCCGTACAGGGACACATGAGAGACTCTGGACCTGGCAGCAGCATGAGGAGGCGGTATATAGGGGCCTATGGCAGATTAGGGGCCTGGCAGCAGCTATAGGAGGCCCATAATCTGCCAGCACCCTATGTCAAAAAATTCAACACACCAGCAGTGTGAGGAGACCTGAAAGTGGCACATGGCATCAGACACTGTGGACCTGGCAGCAGCATGAGGAGGCGGTATATAGGGGCCCATGGCAGATTAGGGGCCTGGCAGCAGCTATGGGAGGCCCGTAATCTGCCAGCACCCTATGTCAAAAAATTCTACACACCAGCAGTGTGTGAGGAGACCTGAAAGTGGCACATGGCAGAGTGTGGCGATGGAGACAGCAGCAATGGGAGGCCGTACAGGGACCCATGAGAGACTCTGGACCTGGCAGCAGCATGAGGAGGCGGTATATAGGGGCCTATGGCAGATTAGGGGCCTGGCAGCAGCTATAGGAGGCCCGTAATCTGCCAGCACCCTATGTCAAAAAATTCTACACACCAGCAGTGTGAGGAGACCTGAAAGTGGCACATGGCAGAGTGTGGCGATGGAGACAGCAGCAATGGGAGGCCGTACAGGGACCCATGAGAGACTCTGGACCTGGCAGCAGCATGAGGAGGCGGTATATAGGGGCCTATGGCAGATTAGGGGCCTGGCAGCAGCTATAGGAGGCCCATAATCTGCCAGCACCCTATGTCAAAAAATTCAACACACCAGCAGTGTGAGGAGACCTGAAAGTGGCACATGGCATGAGACACTGTGGACCTGGCAGCAGCATGAGGAGGCGGTATATAGGGGCCCATGGCAGATTAGGGGCCTGGCAGCAGCTATGGGAGGCCCGTAATCTGCCAGCACCCTATGTCAAAAAATTCTACACACCAGCAGTGTGTGAGGAGACCTGAAAGTGGCACATGGCAGAGTGTGGTGATGGAGACAGCAGCAATGGGAGGCCGTACAGGGACCCATGAGAGACTCTGGACCTGGCAGCAGCATGAGGAGGCGGTATATAGGGGCCTATGGCAGATTAGGGGCCTGGCAGCAGCTATAGGAGGCCCGTAATCTGCCAGCACCCTATGTCAAAAAATTCTACACACCAGCAGTGTGAGGAGACCTGAAAGTGGCACATGGCAGAGTGTGGCGATGGAGACAGCAGCAATGGGAGGTCGTACAGGGACCCATGAGAGACTCTGGACCTGGCAGCAGCATTAAGTGGCGGTATATAGGGGCCTATGGCAGAATAGGGGCCTGGCAGCAGCTATGGGAGGCCCGTAATCTGCCAGCACCCTATGTCAAAAAATTCTACACACCAGCAGTGTGTGAGGAGACCTGAAAGTGGCACATGGCAGAGTGTGGCGATGGAGACAGCAGCAATGGGAGGCCGTACAGGGACCCATGAGAGACTCTGGACCTGGCAGCAGCATGAGGAGGCAGTATATAGGGGCCTATGGCAGATTAGGGGCCTGGCAGCAGCTATAGGAGGCCCGTAATCTGCCAGCACCCTATGTCAAAAAATTCTACACACCAGCAGTGTGAGGAGACCTGAAAGTGGCACATGGCAGAGTGTGGCGATGGAGACAGCAGCAATGGGAGGCCGTACAGGGACCCATGAGAGACTCTGGACCTGGCAGCAGCATGAGGAGGCGGTATATAGGGGCCTATGGCAGATTAGGGGCCTGGCAGCAGCTATAGGAGGCCCATAATCTGCCAGCACCCTATGTCAAAAAATTCAACACACCAGCAGTGTGAGGAGACCTGAAAGTGGCACATGGCATGAGACACTGTGGACCTGGCAGCAGCATGAGGAGGCGGTATATAGGGGCCCATGGCAGATTAGGGGCCTGGCAGCAGCTATGGGAGGCCCGTAATCTGCCAGCACCCTATGTCAAAAAATTCTACACACCAGCAGTGTGTGAGGAGACCTGAAAGTGGCACATGGCAGAGTGTGGCGATGGAGACAGCAGCAATGGGAGGCCGTACAGGGACCCATGAGAGACTCTGGACCTGGCAGCAGCATGAGGAGGCGGTATATAGGGGCCTATGGCAGATTAGGGGCCTGGCAGCAGCTATAGGAGGCCCGTAATCTGCCAGCACCCTATGTCAAAACATTCTACACACCAGCAGTGTGAGGAGACCTGAAAGTGGCACATGGCAGAGTGTGGCGATGGAGACAGCAGCAATGGGAGGCCGTACAGGGACCCATGAGAGACTCTGGACCTGGCAGCAGCATGAGGAGGCGGTATATAGGGGCCTATGGCAGATTAGGGGCCTGGCAGCAGCTATGGGAGGCCCGTAATCTGCCAGCACCCTATGTCAAAAAATTCTACACACCAGCAGTGTGTGAGGAGACCTGAAAGTGGCACATGGCAGAGTGTGGCGATGGAGACAGCAGCAATGGGAGGCCGTACAGGGACCCATGAGAGACCCTGGACCTGGCAGCAGCATGAGGAGGCAGTATATAGGGGCCTATGGCAGATTAGGGGCCTGGCAGCAGCTATAGGAGGCCCGTAATCTGCCAGCACCCTATGTCAAAAAATTCTACACACCAGCAGTGTGAGGAGACCTGAAAGTGGCACATGGCAGAGTGTGGCGATAGAGACAGCAGCAATGGGAGGCCGTACAGGGACCCATGAGAGACTCTGGACCTGGCAGCAGCATGAGGAGGCGGTATAGGGGCCCATGGCAGATTAGGGGCCTGGCAGCAGCTATAGAAGGCCCGTAATCTGCCAGCACCCTATGTCAAAAAATTCTACACACCAGCAGTGTGTGAGGAGACCTGAAAGTGGCACATGGCAGAGTGTGGCGATGGAGACAGCAGCAATGGGAGGCCGTACAGGGACCCATGAGAGACTCTGGACCTGGCAGCAGCATGAGGAGGCGGTATATAGGGGCCTATGGCAGATTAGGGGCCTGGCAGCAGCTATAGGAGGCCCGTAATCTGCCAGCACCCTATGTCAAAAAATTCTACACACCAGCAGTGTGAGGAGACCTGAAAGTGGCACATGGCAGAGTGTGGCGATGGAGACAGCAGCAATGGGAGGCCGTACAGGGACACATGAGAGACTCTGGACCTGGCAGCAGCATGAGGAGGCGGTATATAGGGGCCTATGGCAGATTAGGGGCCTGGCAGCAGCTATAGGAGGCCCATAATCTGCCAGCACCCTATGTCAAAAAATTCAACACACCAGCAGTGTGAGGAGACCTGAAAGTGGCACATGGCATCAGACACTGTGGACCTGGCAGCAGCATGAGGAGGCGGTATATAGGGGCCTATGGCAGATTAGGGGCCTGGCAGCAGCTATGGGAGGCCCGTAATCTGCCAGCACCCTATGTCAAAAAATTCTACACACCAGCAGTGTGTGAGGAGACCTGAAAGTGGCACATGGCAGAGTGTGGCGATGGAGACAGCAGCAATGGGAGGCCGTACAGGGACCCATGAGAGACTCTGGACCTGGCAGCAGCATGAGGAGGCGGTATATAGGGGCCTATGGCAGATTAGGGGCCTGGCAGCAGCTATAGGAGGCCCGTAATCTGCCAGCACCCTATGTCAAAAAATTCTACACACCAGCAGTGTGAGGAGACCTGAAAGTGGCACATGGCAGAGTGTGGCGATGGAGACAGCAGCAATGGGAGGCCGTACAGGGACCCATGAGAGACTCTGGACCTGGCAGCAGCATGAGGAGGCGGTATATAGGGGCCTATGGCAGATTAGGGGCCTGGCAGCAGCTATGGGAGGCCCGTAATCTGCCAGCACCCTATGTCAAAAAATTCTACACACCAGCAGTGTGTGAGGAGACCTGAAAGTGGCACATGGCAGAGTGTGGCGATGGAGACAGCAGCAATGGGAGGCCGTACAGGGACCCATGAGAGACCCTGGACCTGGCAGCAGCATGAGGAGGCAGTATATAGGGGCCTATGGCAGATTAGGGGCCTGGCAGCAGCTATAGGAGGCCCGTAATCTGCCAGCACCCTATGTCAAAAAATTCTACACACCAGCAGTGTGAGGAGACCTGAAAGTGGCACATGGCAGAGTGTGGCGATAGAGACAGCAGCAATGGGAGGCCGTACAGGGACCCATGAGAGACTCTGGACCTGGCAGCAGCATGAGGAGGCGGTATAGGGGCCCATGGCAGATTAGGGGCCTGGCAGCAGCTATAGAAGGCCCGTAATCTGCCAGCACCCTATGTCAAAAAATTCTACACACCAGCAGTGTGTGAGGAGACCTGAAAGTGGCACATGGCAGAGTGTGGCGATGGAGACAGCAGCAATGGGAGGCCGTACAGGGACCCATGAGAGACTCTGGACCTGGCAGCAGCATGAGGAGGCGGTATATAGGGGCCTATGGCAGATTAGGGGCCTGGCAGCAGCTATAGGAGGCCCGTAATCTGCCAGCACCCTATGTCAAAAAATTCTACACACCAGCAGTGTGAGGAGACCTGAAAGTGGCACATGGCAGAGTGTGGCGATGGAGACAGCAGCAATGGGAGGCCGTACAGGGACACATGAGAGACTCTGGACCTGGCAGCAGCATGAGGAGGCGGTATATAGGGGCCTATGGCAGATTAGGGGCCTGGCAGCAGCTATAGAAGGCCCATAATCTGCCAGCACCCTATGTCAAAAAATTCAACACACCAGCAGTGTGAGGAGACCTGAAAGTGGCACATGGCATGAGACACTGTGGACCTGGCAGCAGCATGAGGAGGCGGTATATAGGGGCCCATGGCAGATTAGGGGCCTGGCAGCAGCTATGGGAGGCCCGTAATCTGCCAGCACCCTATGTCAAAAAATTCTACACACCAGCAGTGTGTGAGGAGACCTGAAAGTGGCACATGGCAGAGTGTGGCGATGGAGACAGCAGCAATGGGAGGCCGTACAGGGACCCATGAGAGACTCTGGACCTGGCAGCAGCATGAGGAGGCGGTATATAGGGGCCTATGGCAGATTAGGGGCCTGGCAGCAGCTATGGGAGGCCCGTAATCTGCCAGCACCCTATGTCAAAAAATTCTACACACCAGCAGTGTGTGAGGAGACCTGAAAGTGGCACATGGCAGAGTGTGGCGATAGAGACAGCAGCAATGGGAGGCCGTACAGGGACCCATGAGAGACCCTGGACTTGGCAGCAGCATGAGGAGGCAGTATAGGGGCCTATGGCAGATTAGGGGCCTGGCAGCAGCAATGGGAGGCCCGTAATCTGCCAGCACCCTATGTCAAAAAATTCTACACACCAGCAGTGTGTGAGGAGACCTGAAAGTGGCACATGGCAGAGTGTGGCGATGGAGACAGCAGCAATGGGAGGCCGTACAGGGACCCATGAGAGACTCTGGACCTGGCAGCAGCATGAGGAGGCGGTATATAGGGGCCTATGGCAGATTAGGGGCCTGGCAGCAGCTATAGGAGGCCCGTAATCTGCCAGCACCCTATGTCAAAAAATTCTACACACCAGCAGTGTGAGGAGACCTGAAAGTGGCACATGGCAGAGTGTGGCGATGGAGACAGCAGCAATGGGAGGCCGTACAGGGACCCATGAGAGACTCTGGACCTGGCAGCAGCATGAGGAGGCGGTATATAGGGGCCTATGGCAGATAAGGGGCCTGGCAGCAGCTATAGGAGGCCCTTAATCTGCCAGCACCCTATGTCAAAAAATTCAACACACCAGCAGTGTGAGGAGACCTGAAAGTGGCACATGGCATGAGACACTGTGGACCTGGCAGCAGCATGAGGAGGCGGTATATAGGGGCCCATGGCAGATTAGGGGCCTGGCAGCAGCTATGGGAGGCCCGTAATCTGCCAGCACCCTATGTCAAAAAATTCTACACACCAGCAGTGTGTGAGGAGACCTGAAAGTGGCACATGGCAGAGTGTGGCGATAGAGACAGCAGCAATGGGAGGCCGTACAGGGACCCATGAGAGACCCTGGACTTGGCAGCAGCATGAGGAGGCGGTATAGGGGCCTATGGCAGATTAGGGGCCTGGCAGCAGCAATGGGAGGCCCGTAATCTGCCAGCACCCTATGTCAAAAAATTCTACACACCAGCAGTGTGTGAGGAGACCTGAAAGTGGCACATGGCAGAGTGTGGCGATGGAGACAGCAGCAATGGGAGGCCGTACAGGGACCCATGAGAGACTCTGGACCTGGCAGCAGCATGAGGAGGCGGTATATAGGGGCCTATGGCAGATTAGGGGCCTGGCAGCAGCTATAGGAGGCCCGTAATCTGCCAGCACCCTATGTCAAAAAATTCTACACACCAGCAGTGTGAGGAGACCTGAAAGTGGCACATGGCAGAGTGTGGCGATGGAGACAGCAGCAATGGGAGGCCGTACAGGGACCCATGAGAGACTCTGGACCTGGCAGCAGCATGAGGAGGCGGTATATAGGGGCCTATGGCAGATTAGGGGCCTGGCAGCAGCTATAGGAGGCCCTTAATCTGCCAACACCCTATGTCAAAAAATTCAACACACCAGCAGTGTGAGGAGACCTGAAAGTGGCACATGGCATGAGACACTGTGGACCTGGCAGCAGCATGAGGAGGCGGTATATAGGGGCCCATGGCAGATTAGGGGCCTGGCAGCAGCTATGGGAGGCCCGTAATCTGCCAGCACCCTATGTCAAAAAATTCTACACACCAGCAGTGTGTGAGGAGACCTGAAAGTGGCACATGGCAGAGTGTGGCGATGGAGACAGCAGCAATGGGAGGCCGTACAGGGACCCATGAGAGACTCTGGACCTGGCAGCAGCATGAGGAGGCGGTATATAGGGGCCTATGGCAGATTAGGGGCCTGGCAGCAGCTATAGGAGGCCCATAATCTGCCAGCACCCTATGTCAAAAAATTCTACACACCAGCAGTGTGAGGAGACCTGAAAGTGGCACATGGCAGAGTGTGGCGATGGAGACAGCAGCAATGGGAGGCCGTACAGGGACCCATGAAAGACTCTGGACCTGGCAGCAGCATGAGGAGGCGGTATATAGGGGCCTATGGCAGATTAGGGGCCTGGCAGCAGCTATAGGAGGCCCATAATCTGCCAGCACCCTATGTCAAAAAATTCAACACACCAGCAGTGTGAGGAGACCTGAAAGTGGCACATGGCATGAGACACTGTGGACCTGGCAGCAGCATGAGGAGGCGGTATATAGGGGCCCATGGCAGATTAGGGTCCTGGCAGCAGCTATGGGAGGCCCGTAATCTGCCAGCACCCTATGTCAAAAAATTCTACACACCAGCAGTGTGTGAGGAGACCTGAAAGTGGCACATGGCAGAGTGTGGCGATGGAGACAGCAGCAATGGGAGGCCGTACAGGGACCCATGAGAGACTCTGGACCTGGCAGCAGCATGAGGAGGCGGTATATAGGGGCCTATGGCAGATTAGGGGCCTGGCAGCAGCTATGGGAGGCCCGTAATCTGCCAGCACCCTATGTCAAAAAATTCTACACACCAGCAGTGTGTGAGGAGACCTGAAAGTGGCACATGGCAGAGTGTGGCGATAGAGACAGCAGCAATGGGAGGCCGTACAGGGACCCATGAGAGACCCTGGACTTGGCAGCAGCATGAGGAGGCGGTATAGGGGCCCATGGCAGATTAGGGGCCTGGCAGCAGCAATGGGAGGCCCGTAATCTGCCAGCACCCTATGTCAAAAAATTCTACACACCAGCAGTGTGTGAGGAGACCTGAAAGTGGCACATGGCAGAGTGTGGCGATGGAGACAGCAGCAATGGGAGGCGGTACAGGGACCCATGAGAGACCCTGGACCTGGCAGCAGCATGAGGAGGCGGTATATAGGGGCCTATGGCAGATTAGGGGCCTGGCAGCAGCTATAGGAGGCCCGTAATCTGCCAGCACCCTATGTCAAAAAATTCTACACACCAGCAGTGTGTGAGGAGACCTGAAAGTGGCACATGGCATGAGACACTGTGGACCTGGCAGCAGCATGAGGAGGCGGTATATAGGGGCCCATGGCAGATTAGGGGCCTGGCAGCAGCTATGGGAGGCCCGTAATCTGCCAGCACCCTATGTCAAAAAATTCTACACACCAGCAGTGTGTGAGGAGACCTGAAAGTGGCACATGGCAGAGTGTGGCGATGGAGACAGCAGCAATGGGAGGCCGTACAGGGACCCATGAGAGACTCTGGACCTGGCAGCAGCATGAGGAGGCGGTATATAGGGGCCTATGGCAGATTAGGGGCCTGGCAGCAGCTATGGGAGGCCCGTAATCTGCCAGCACCCTATGTCAAAAAATTCTACACACCAGCAGTGTGTGAGGAGACCTGAAAGTGGCACATGGCAGAGTGTGGCGATAGAGACAGCAGCAATGGGAGGCCGTACAGGGACCCATGAGAGACCCTGGACTTGGCAGCAGCATGAGGAGGCGGTATAGGGGCCCATGGCAGATTAGGGGCCTGGCAGCAGCAATGGGAGGCCCGTAATCTGCCAGCACCCTATGTCAAAAAATTCTACACACCAGCAGTGTGTGAGGAGACCTGAAAGTGGCACATGGCAGAGTGTGGCGATGGAGACAGCAGCAATGGGAAGCCGTACAGGGACCCATGAGAGACTCTGGACCTGGCAGCAGCATGAGGAGGCGGTATATAGGGGCCTATGGCAGATTAGGGGCCTGGCAGCAGCTATGGGAGGCCCGTAATCTGCCAGCACCCTATGTCAAAAAATTCTACACACCAGCAGTGTGTGAGGAGACCTGAAAGTGGCACATGGCAGAGTGTGGCGATGGAGACAGCAGCAATGGGAGGCCGTACAGGGACCCATGAGAGACCCTGGACTTGGCAGCAGCATGAGGAGGCGGTATATAGGGGCCTATGGCAGATTAGGGGCCTGGCAGCAGCTATAGGAGGCCCGTAATCTGCCAGCACCCTATGTCAAAAAATTCTACACACCAGCAGTGTGTGAGGAGACCTGAAAGTGGCACATGGCAGAGTGTGGCGATGGAGACAGCAGCAATGGGAGGCCGTACAGGGACCCATGAGAGACTCTGGACCTGGCAGCAGCATGAGGAGGCGGTATATAGGGGCCTATGGCAGATTAGGGGCCTGGCAGCAGCTATGGGAGGCCCGTAATCTGCCAGCACCCTATGTCAAAAAATTCTACACACCAGCAGTGTGTGAGGAGACCTGAAAGTGGCACATGGCAGAGTGTGGCGATAGAGACAGCAGCAATGGGAGGCCGTACAGGGACCCATGAGAGACCCTGGACTTGGCAGCAGCATGAGGAGGCGGTATAGGGGCCCATGGCAGATTAGGGGCCTGGCAGCAGCAATGGGAGGCCCGTAATCTGCCAGCACCCTATGTCAAAAAATTCTACACACCAGCAGTGTGTGAGGAGACCTGAAAGTGGCACATGGCAGAGTGTGGCGATGGAGACAGCAGCAATGGGAGGCGGTACAGGGACCCATGAGAGACCCTGGACCTGGCAGCAGCATGAGGAGGCGGTATATAGGGGCCTATGGCAGATTAGGGGCCTGGCAGCAGCTATAGGAGGCCCGTAATCTGCCAGCACCCTATGTCAAAAAATTCTACACACCAGCAGTGTGTGAGGAGACCTGAAAGTGGCACATGGCATGAGACACTGTGGACCTGGCAGCAGCATGAGGAGGCGGTATATAGGGGCCCATGGCAGATTAGGGGCCTGGCAGCAGCTATGGGAGGCCCGTAATCTGCCAGCACCCTATGTCAAAAAATTCTACACACCAGCAGTGTGTGAGGAGACCTGAAAGTGGCACATGGCAGAGTGTGGCGATGGAGACAGCAGCAATGGGAGGCCGTACAGGGACCCATGAGAGACTCTGGACCTGGCAGCAGCATGAGGAGGCGGTATATAGGGGCCTATGGCAGATTAGGGGCCTGGCAGCAGCTATGGGAGGCCCGTAATCTGCCAGCACCCTATGTCCAAAAATTCTACACACCAGCAGTGTGTGAGGAGACCTGAAAGTGGCACATGGCAGAGTGTGGCGATAGAGACAGCAGCAATGGGAGGCCGTACAGGGACCCATGAGAGACCCTGGACTTGGCAGCAGCATGAGGAGGCGGTATAGGGGCCCATGGCAGATTAGGGGCCTGGCAGCAGCAATGGGAGGCCCGTAATCTGCCAGCACCCTATGTCAAAAAATTCTACACACCAGCAGTGTGTGAGGAGACCTGAAAGTGGCACATGGCAGAGTGTGGCGATGGAGACAGCAGCAATGGGAGGCCGTACAGGGACCCATGAGAGACTCTGGACCTGGCAGCAGCATGAGGAGGCGGTATATAGGGGCCTATGGCAGATTAGGGGCCTGGCAGCAGCTATGGGAGGCCCGTAATCTGCCAGCACCCTATGTCAAAAAATTCTACACACCAGCAGTGTGTGAGGAGACCTCAAAGTGGCACATGTTTGAGGCATGATTCATGGCGGATTTAGTCAGTTGTGTCAGGAACTGGTGGTTTGAAATCCAGACTAATCCACGCCTGATTCATTTTCACAAACGTCAGTCTCTCCACACTTTGGGTGGACAGTCGTGTCCTCCGCGGAGTTACAATACCTCCTGCCGCACTAAACACGCGCTCCGATGCCACGCTACTGGCCGGGCATGACAGCCTTTCAAGGGCAAATTCAGCTAGTTGGGGCCAAAGGTCAAGTTTCGTTGACCAGTAGTCAAGGGGATTGTCTACCTCGGTTGGCAGGGTGCTGTCCAAGTAGGCCCAAGCCTGTTGTTTGAGGTCCTGCTCCAGGTCCACCTGATGCTGCTGCTGCTGCGGCTGGTTAGTAGTTTCCTCACTGCGCTGGTGAAGAAAGCTACTCATCATCGACTGCAGACTGAGACAGCCGCTGCTGGTGGAGCTGCCACTGCTCCTACCACCCCACCCCTCCCCTGCTGCCATGGCAGCGGAACGCGAGCGCACAGGGCCCACAGTGTCTGAGGATGGACGTTGGCGCAGAAAGGCAGAGACCAACTGACTACATAGGTGGTTTTTATAGTACGTTATTTTGGCCTCCCTCTCAGCAGGTGTGAAAAAGGCCACCATTTTTGAACGGTAGCGAGGGTCCAACAAGGTGGACAGCCAAAAGTCATCCCTCTGTCTGATGGTTATTATTCGGCTGTCGCTACGCAAGCAACCGAGCATGCTATGGGCCATTTGTGCCAAGGAATGCGAGGGACTCCCTGCCTCCATCTCCACAGCATACTGCCACGGTGCGTCTGGGTCCTCTGTCTCCTCCTCCTCCTCCTCTACCAGATGCTCCTGCTCCTCCACTCCTGTCCGCTGAGTGGAAAAACCACCCATTTCACTCAATAATTCCTGAGCACAAATGTCCTCCTCTACCTCCTCCTCTTCTTCCTGTCCTGCCCCCACAGGGGTCATGTGGCGTTGAGATCTGTGCGCCACGTCTACCGCACCCTGACCAGCCATTGTTAACAGCATTTGTTCAAGGACGTGCAACAGAGGAATGACGTCGTTCATCCCATAGTCCTGCCGACTCACGAATAGCGTGGCCTCCTCAAAGGGCCTGAGCAAGCGGCAGGTGTCACGCATGAGCTGCCAATGGCTGACATCGAAGTTACACAGGGGAGTACCTTTATCCGCTTGTAACATCAGGAAATCGGTGATGGCCTTTCGCTGCTCGTAAAGGCGGTCTACCATGTGTAGGGTTGAATTCCACCTTGTTGCAACGTCGCAGATCAGGCGATGATGTGGAATTCCGTTCTGCCGCTGCAGCTCAAGGAGGGTGTGCTTTGCGGTGTAGGAATGGCTGAAATGCATGCAAAGTTTACGTAACATTTTAAGGATGTCTTGCAGTGGGATGGTGGATTTTAGGAGCCGCTTGACAACCAGATTGAACACGTGAGCCATGCATGGCGCATGGCACAACCTTCCTTGACGCAGAGCAGACACCATGTTCTTTCCGTTGTCGGTCAACATGGTTCCGATTTTCAGTTTGCGCGGAGACAGCCATCTGTCGATTTCTCTGTTCATTACACTCAGAAGTTCCTCCCCTGTGTGACTACGTTCGCCTGGACCTGGCAGCAGCATGAAGAGGCGGTATAGGGGCCCATGGCAGATTAGGGGCCTGGCAGCAGCTATAGGAGGCCCGTAATCTGCCAGCACCCTATGTCAAAAAATTCAACACACCAGCAGTGTGTGAGGAGACCTGAAAGTGGCACATGGCAGAGTGTGGCGATGGAGACAGCAGCAATGGGAGGCCGTACAGGGACCCATGACAGACTGTGGACCTGGCAGCAGCATGAGGAGGCGGTATATAGGGGCCCATGGCAGATTAGGGGCCTGGCAGCAGCTATGGGAGGCCCGTAATCTGCCAGCACCCTATGTCAAAAAATTCAACACACCAGCAGTGTGAGGAGACCTGAAAGTGGCACATGGCATGAGAGACTGTGGACCTGGCAGCAGCATGAGGAGGCGGTATAGGGGCCCATGGCAGATTAGGGGCCTGGCAGCAGCTATGGGAGGCCCGTAATCTGCCAGCACCCTATGTCAAAAAATTCAACACACCAGCAGTGTGTGAGGAGACCTGAAAGTGGCACATGGCAGAGTGTGGCGATGGAGACAGCAGCAATGGGAGGCCGAACAGGGACCCATGACAGACTCTGGACCTGGCAGCAGCATGAGGAGGCGGTATATAGGGGCCCATGGCAGATTAGGGGCCTGGCAGCAGCTATGGGAGGCCCGTAATCTGCCAGCACCCTATGTCAAAAAATTCAACACACCAGCAGTGTGAGGAGACCTGAAAGTGGCACATGGCATGAGAGACTGTGGACCTGGCAGCAGCATGAGGAGGCGGTATAGGGGCCCATGGCAGATTAGGGGCCTGGCAGCAGCTATGGGAGGCCCGTAATCTGCCAGCACCCTATGTCAAAAAATTCAACACACCAGCAGTGTGTGAGGAGACCTGAAAGTGGCACATGGCAGAGTGTGGCGATGGAGACAACCCACCGACTGTTTTGCTCGCTGCCAAGCTGCCACCCTCTTCTCCTGATGATGCGGAAGCAATAGCCTGATGACGACGAGGCTGCCAAGTGCGATCAGCCTCATCATCATCAATTAGGGTCTCCGCCTCACTACTAGCCCCCTCGGCTGCGTGTGGGTCAGGAGACAGACCTGTCTCTACACCGGCTACCGAGCCACTCTCCTCGCCACTACTTCTTCGCCTGGCTGCTGAAGAGGCGGATGTCTCCCCCCGTTCCTGACCGCCCTCTGTTAGCTCTTCCTCACTGTACTGGATGACACCGGGAGCACTAGCCTCTGGCTGCGAATAGTGCTGCCTCGACCCCTTCCTCTGCTGCCACGTCTGCTCGCTCCTAAAACATTGCCTCCTCTGCCACTCCTCTGCATGTTGTCTGACATACTCTTTAATTAAATGATTCTGTGTCCCTGAGTAACAATTCTGTGGCCCTAAGTAACGGTTCTGTGGCCCTCAGTAACAGTTCTGTGTCCCTGAGTAACAATTCTGTGTCTGTGCGAGTAACAATTCTGTGGCCCTAAGTAACAGTTCTGTGGCCCTCAGTAACAATTATGTGTCCCTAAGTAACGGTTCTGTGGCCCTCAGTAACAATTCTGTGTCCCTGTGTAACAATTCTGTGTCTGTGCGAGTAACAATTCTGTGGCCCTAAGTAACAGTTCTGTGGCCCTCAGTAACAGTTCTGTGTCCCTGAGTAACAATTCTGTGTCTGTGCGAGTAACAATTATGTGGCCCTAAGTAACAGTTCTGTGGCCCTCAGTAACAGTTCTGTGTCCCTGAGTAACAATTCTGTGTCTGTGCGAGTAACAATTCTGTGGCCCTAAGTAACAGTTCTGTGGCCCTCAGTAACAATTCTGTGTCCCTGAGTAACAATTCTGTGGCCCTAAGTAACGGTTCTGTGGCCCTCAGTAACAATTCTGTGTCCCTCAGTAACAATTCTGTGTCTGTGCGAGTAACAATTCTGTGGCCCTAAGTAACAGTTCTGTGGCCCTCAGTAACAGTTCTGTGTCCCTGAGTAACAATTCTGTGTCTGTGAGAGTAACAATTCTGTGGCCCTAAGTAACAGTTCTGTGGCCCTCAGTAACAGTTCTGTGTCCCTGAGTAACAATTCTGTGTCTGTGCGAGTAACAATTCTGTGGCCCTAAGTAACAGTTCTGTTGCCCTCAGTAACAATTCTGTGGCCCTAAGTAACGGTTCTGTGGCCCTCAGTAACAATTCTGTGTCCCTGTGTAACAATTCGGTGTCTGTGCGAGTAACAATTCTGTGGCCCTAAGTAACAGTTCTGTGGCCCTCAGTAACAATTCTGTGTCCCTGATTAACATTTCTGTGGCCCCAAGTAACAGTTCTGTGGCCCTCAGTAACAATTCTGTGTCTGTGCGAGTAACAATTCTGTGTCTGTGCGAGTAACAATTCTGTGGCCCTAACAGTTCTGTGGCCCTCAGTAACAATTCTGTGTCCCTGATTAACGTTTCTGTGGCCCCAAGTAACAGTTCTGTGGCCCTCAGTAACAATTCTGTGTCTGTACGAGTAACAATTCTGTGTCTGTGCGAGTAACAATTCTGTGGCCCTAAGTAACAGTTCTGTGGCCCTCAGTAACAATTCTGTGTCCCTGATTAACGTTTCTGTGGCCCCAAGTAACAGTTCTGTGGCCCTCAGTAACAATTCTGTGTCTGTGCGAGTAACAATTCTGTGTCTGTGCGAGTAACAATTCTGTGGCCCTAAGTAACAGTTCTGTGGCCCTCAGTAACAATTCTGTGTCCCTGAGTAACAATTCTGTGGCCCTAAGTAACGGTTCTGTGGCCCTCAGTAACAATTCTGTGTCCCTGTGTAACAATTCTGTGTCTGTGCGAGTAACAATTCTGTGGCCCTAAGTAACAGTTCTGTGGCCCTCAGTAACAGTTCTGTGTCCCTGAGTAACAATTCTGTGTCTGTGCGAGTAACCATTCTGTGGCCCTAAGTAACAGTTCTGTGGCCCACAGTAACAGTTCTGTGTCCCTGAGTAACAATTCTGTGTCTGTGCGAGTAACAATTCTGTGGCCCTAAGTAACAGTTCTGTTGCCCTCAGTAACAATTCTGTGGCCCTAAGTAACGGTTCTGTGGCCCTCAGTAACAATTCTGTGTCCCTGTGTAACAATTCTGTGTCTGTGCGAGTAACAATTCTGTGGCCCTAAATAACAGTTCTGTGGCCCTCAGTAACAATTCTGTGTCCCTGATTAACGTTTCTGTGGCCCCAAGTAACAGTTCTGTGGCCCTCAGTAACAATTCTGTGTCTGTGCGAGTAACAATTCTGTGTCTGTGCGAGTAACAATTCTGTGGCCCTAAGTAACAGTTCTGTGGCCCTCAGTAACAATTCTGTGTCCCTGATTAACGTTTCTGTGGCCCCAAGTAACAGTTCTGTGGCCCTCAGTAACAATTCTGTGTCTGTGCGAGTAACAATTCTGTGTCTGTGCGAGTAACAATTCTGTGGCCCTAAGTAACAGTTCTGTGGCCCTCAGTAACAATTCTGTGTCCCTGATTAACGTTTCTGTGGCCCCAAGTAACAGTTCTGTGGCCCTCAGTAACAATTCTGTGTCTGTGCGAGTAACAATTCTGTGTCTGTGCGAGTAACAATTCTGTGGCCCTAAGTAACAGTTCTGTGGCCCTCAGTAACAGTTCTGTGTCCCTGAGTAACAATTCTGTGTCTGTGCGAGTAACAATTCTGTGTCTGTGCGAGTAACAATTCTGTGGCCCTAAGTAACAGTTCTGTGGCCCTCAGTAACAGTTCTGTGTCCCTGAGTAACAATTCTGTGTCTGTGCGAGTAACAATTCTGTGGCCCTAAGTAACAGTTCTGTGGCCCTCAATAACAGTTCTGTGTCCCTGAGTAACAATTCTGTGTCTGTGCGAGTAACAATTCTGTGTCTGTGCGAGTAACAATTCTGTGTCTGTGCGAGTAACAATTCTGTGGCCCTAAGTAACGGTTCTGTGGCCCTCAGTAACAGTTCTGTGTCCCTGTGTAACAATTCAGTGTCTGTGCGAGTAACAATTCTGTGGCCCTAAGTAACAGTTCTGTGGCCCTCAGTAACAATTCTGTGTCCCTGATTAACGTTTCTGTGGCCCCAAGTAACAGTTCTGTGGCCCTCAGTAACAATTCTGTGTCTGTGCGAGTAACAATTCTGTGTCTGTGCGAGTAACAATTCTGTGGCCCTAAGTAACAGTTCTGTGGCCCTCAGTAACAGTTCTGTGTCCCTGAGTAACAATTCTGTGTCTGTGCGAGTAACAATTCTGTGTCTGTGCGAGTAACAATTCTGTGGCCCTAAGTAACAGTTCTGTGGCCCTCAGTAACAGTTCTGTGTCCCTGAGTAACAATTCTGTGTCTGTGCGAGTAACAATTCTGTGGCCCTAAGTAACAGTTCTGTGGCCCTCAGTAACAGTTCTGTGTCCCTGAGTAACAATTCTGTGTCTGTGCGAGTAACAATTCTGTGTCTGTGCGAGTAACAATTCTGTGTCTGTGCGAGTAACAATTCTGTGTCTGTGCGAGTAACAATTCTGTGGCCCTAAGTAACGGTTCTGTGGCCCTCAGTAACAGTTCTGTGTCCCTGTGTAACAATTCTGTGTCTGTGCGAGTAACAATTCTGTGGCCCTAAGTAACAGTTCTGTGGCCCTCAGTAACAATTCTGTGTCTGTGCGAGTAACAATTCTGTGTCTGTGCGAGTAACAATTCTGTGGCCCTAAGTAACAGTTCTGTGGCCCTCAGTAACAATTCTGTGTCTGTGCGAGTAACAATTCTGTGTCTGTGCGAGTAACAATTCTGTGGCCCTAAGTAACAGTTCTGTGGCCCTCAGTAACAATTCTGTGTCTGTCCCTGAGTAACAATTCTGTGGCCCTAACTAAAGTTTCTGTGGCCCTAAGTAACAATTCTCTGGCACTCAGTAACAATTCTGTCTGTCCCTGAGTAACAATTCTGTGGCCCTAATAACGTTTCTGTGGCCCTAAGTAACAATTCTCTGGCACTCAGTAACAATTCTGTCTGTCCCTGAGTAACAATTCTGTGGCCCTAATAACGTTTCTGTGGCCCTAAGTAACAATTCTCTGGCACTCAGTAACAATTCTGTCTGTCCCTGAGTATGAATTCTGTGGCCCTAACTAGCATTTCTTTGTCCCTAAGTAACGATTCTGTGGCCCTAATTAACAATTCTGTGTCCCTGAGTAATAGTTCTCTGTCCCTAAGTATCGTTTCTCTGTCCCCAAGTATCGTTTCTGTGGCCCTAACTCTGTCCCTGTCCCTAATACAGAGCGGTCTGCCTCTGTTCAATGACTGCAGGCAAATGAAGAATTCCAAAATGGCCGCTATTTATAGCTCGACCATTACACAGTGCTAGCTGGCTGGCTGCTGATTGGCTGATGCGATCACATGTCGTTGAGGAATGCATTATGGGTCAGCGCGCTTTGTCTGCGCGCCTTCCCAGACATCCCCGCTCCGTCGCCGCACATGTCAGCCGCCATTTTCGGAAAAATTTCGATTCGCGCGTCCGAATTAGGCTATTTTTCGGATTCGGCGCGAATCGAAATTTTTCCGATATTCGACTCGAATTCCACTTCGGCTACTTCGATTCGCTCATCTCTAGTGGCCATCTTTGTCTTTCATGGTTATACAGATATATCAGCTACTATCAATAGTATGAAATGTGGCCATCAAAGTTTCTGCTACATTTTCTGTTTTCCATTGTTATATTGCTACACTGCTAATTATCTACAATAAATAGTACCAAATGTGGCCATTCTCGTTTTCTATTGTTATATTTTTAAAGTGTAGTTATCTACTATTAACAATACTAAATATGGCCATTCATTGTTATATTGGTATATTGGTAATCATCTACTATTAACAGTACCAAATTTGGCCATTTCTATTAATAGTACCAAAAATGTCCATTTCTACGTTTTATTGTTATTTTGACAAGCGCATACTAGTAATAGTACTAAATACTGCCATTTATTGTTATATTGGAATATTAGATAGCATCTATTATGTCCATTCATTGTTATATTTGTATATTGACATTAACATTGCCAAATGTGGCCATTTCTGGTTTTCATTGGTATATTTGTAATCGCCTAATATTAAGAGTACCAAATGTGAACATTTCTATTATCAGTACTAAATGTGTCCATTTCTTTTTTTTATTGTTATATTGGCATGTGCCTACTATAAACAGTGCCAGTTGTAGCCATTCTGTTTTTCATTGGTATATTGGTTATGGCCTACTATTAACAGTACTAAATGTGGCCATTTCTTCATTTCCATTGTTATATTGGTACACCGGTAATGACCTATTATTAACATTATTCATAGTATTAAATGTGGCCATTCTTGTTATACTGTTAAGGGTAAGCGCCTACTATTAACAGTACTTGATGAGGCCATTCATTGTTATATTGGTATGTTGGAAAGCACCTATTATTAGCTGTAGCAATTGTGGCAATTTTTGTTTTCCATTGGTATATTGGTAATTGCCTGCTCTTAACAGTACCACATGTGGTCATTTCTGCTTTCCATTAGTATATTTGGACTACCCTACTACCAACAGTACTAAATTTGGCAACTTTAGATTTTTTATTGCTACATTGGCAATCTCCTACTACCAAATGTGGCCAATTCTGTTTTTCATTGGTATATCGGTAATTGCTTACTATTGCCAGTACCAAATGTGACCATTTCTATTAACAGTACTAAATATGGCCATTTCTTTTTTTCATTAGAATATTAGGACTCGCCACGACTAACAGTACAAAATATGGCAATTTCAGGTTCTCTATTGTTACACAGGTACATTGGAAATTATCTACTATTAACAGTACAAAACACTTGCCTATTGGGCACTTTTACCCCCTTCCTGCCCAGGCTCATTTTCAGTGCTGACGAACTATGAATGGTAATTGCGTGGTCATGCGACACTGTACCCAAATGAAATTTGTATCATTTTTTGAGACATATAGAGCTTTCTTTTGGTGGTATTTACTGAGGCTGCACCGATATGTGGCACTGATGGCCACTGACAGGTGGCACTGAAGGTCACTGATAGACGGCACTGACTGGTGGCACTGATGGATACTTCTGGGACTGCACTGATGGACACTGTTGGGGTTGCACTGATGTCCACGTGGGGCTGCACTGATGTCCTCTGATGTGTAAATATACTAGCTGATATCTGGCTCACCTTTCTCCTCACGCTGTGACAGCATGAGGAAAGTGCAGCTGATAACTGGCAACTGTATTTACATTGTGATTAGCTGTGTCATTGGACACAGCTTATCACATGATAATAGGGCGCTGTGATTGGCCCTTTACCGTGTCATGTGATCAACTTTGTCCAAAGGACACAGCAATCTCAGAGCTTGCCGTGGGAGTGCCCAGGAGGCGCAGTTCTAGAGGACATCATATGACACCCACCCAGAACTAGACGACCGCGCTTTAGCCATCATTTAGCTATAGCCTGGTTGTCAAGTGGCTAAACATGGCATGTTTGGTTTTTACTGTTATATTAGTGCCTTCAAGGGCTGTAGTAATAGGGCCGCCACTGTTTATACACATGGGCTGCATGCATCATGACTTCACGGTGTGGGTGATAATGTCATGTGTGTCATGATGTCATGCTGTTTTGGCACCCATGGTGGCCATTTTGAGACCATTATTTATACAGTCAACCCAACATTTTAAAAAGAGGTCATACCTCTGGCAGCTGGCGTGACCAGTGAGACTGGTCAGGTTCACCTTTTCTCCCCATTTACAGCACTTTGGGGAGGCTACCCTGAGTTCCCTTTCAAGATGGACCAGATTAAATATACCTCATAGATGGACCAGACCACGCATGCCTCGCAGGATGAGTTGCACCACATGTGCCTGACCTGGATGGCTAAATATCTCCCTTCACTTCTCACAGAAATGTGAGCACTTGGACTGTATGCTTAGCTGTGTCTCCCATATATCGCAACAACCAACATGTGCTATGTGGCATGCTAGCCTTATAACTTATAGTAAACTCTGGTGAGAGGACTGCTGTTGCTAATTGAGAAGGGCTGTATCCTCCACACTGAGTAGTTGTACACATGGTGGACTTACCTATATTTATTTCAATGACTGGCAAGAGCAGCGGGGAGCTTTCTGATTCCGATTCTGATTTGGACTACGAGTTCGTTTTAAGCATTGGGTCTGCTACAGAATTGGAGGAGGAGGAGGAAAGTGTGCCCACCAGATAAAGGTGTTCTGGTGAGGAACAGGCTACCACAAGTAGTGCAGCGGCATCCACAAGGAAAGCAGTGGCATGCACCAGAAATGGAGAACCTCAAAAAAGGCCAAGTACTAGTGGGGTACCACCTCAGCCCCAAATGGTTATGACTTATTCTGCTCTTCCATATGCCCCTCAAAACCCCCTATGGCTTCCCCCTAACTCTGGAACAGCTAACATCCCCCCTATTACTGCCCAGTCAGGAGTCCAAGTGAACACAGAAAATTTACCCCCGATTGATTTTTTTATTTAATTTTTACCGATGACTTACTAAATTCAATTGTGTACCAGTGCAACCTCTATGCCCAACAATTCATAGCCAACAACCTAGATTCAAGTTGTGCCCATCCCTACGAATGGAAGCAGTTAACAATAAAGGAAGTTAGAACCTTTTTGGGCCACACATTTGGGCTCACAAAAAAAAATGACCATCACATGCCAATTTACTCATCAGTCATGCCCAGAACAAGATATTTAATGATCATGCGGTTCCTCCATTACAACGATAACACCCAGTGCCCTCCCCAAAATAACCTAGCATATGAGAAATTGTATAAAATTCGGCCACTTCTTATTTTTTCTCCAAGAAATTTGCCCAATTATTTGTCCCGGACAAAAATGTCTGCATGGATGAGTTGTCCCCTTCACTGGCAGGCTGAGCTTCAAGCAGTTTATCCCGGCATAAGGGCCCGATTTGGGGTTTAACTCTATAAATTATGCGACAGAGCCACGGGGTACGTGTATGTCTTCCTTGTGTACAAAGGAAAGGACACCGAGCTGCATCCCCCTGAATGCCCAGATTATATTGGAGCAAGTGGAAAAAACATTTGGGAGCTGTTTCCACTCACAGAAAAAGGTTATCATCTCTATGTTGATCATTTTTACACCTGCTTGCCCCTTTTCCACAATATTCACCAAAAGAAAACACTTGAATGTGGCACCATGAGAGCTAGTAGGAAGGGCATCCCGCAAAGAATGGTGAACACAAGACTACAGCGACGTGAGAGATGTGAGTCTGTGAGTTTGCAGAACGAAAAGATATTGGCTATGAAGTGGAGGGACAAACGAGACATCTACATGCTCTCATCAATTCACAATGACACCCACGTGCAAATCACCAGAAGAAATGGCACAATCCAAAAACCAGAATGTGTCCACAATTAAATTTGTTCATGAGGGGAGTCGACTTCAATAATCAGATGATCCAGTCCTATATTTCTGTAAGAAGAAACCACCATTGGTACAAAAAAGTTTCCATTTATTTTTTCAATTTGGCTATTTATAATACATATATGATCAACCAAAAATCCACCAAGACACCCATGTCCTTTCTTTGGGTGTGCTCCAGAAGAAGCATTAGACGAGACACCAGTTTTTATTGTCCCCAGTGTCCTTCTCAACCAAGCCTCTGCAAAGGTGACAGTTTCCATCGTTACCATACTTCTGTACAATATTAGTGAAGGATGGTAAACGTAATTCTGAATTTCCTGTCATTCACTCCTTATGCCTCTGCTTGCTCCTGAACTGACCCTGGACTGTTATTTGACCATGCCACTGTCTGCTGCCTAAACTGACCAAACCTCTGCCTGTCCTTGAACTGACCCTGGCCTTTTTATTGACGATGCCTCTGCTTGCCGATTGAACTATCAACCACGTTTCTGCTTGCCATCTGAACTGGACTGATCTTCTGCCTTGCTACTGTAGCAGTAGGATTCAAGATAACAAAGGGGTCTCACATATGTGAGGGGCTTCAGAATAGTTTTTTGGAGTGGAGAAAACTACATTTTTGTTTTTTATGGGTTTTGTAATTCCAGAAAGGTCTGTTAGTCTGGAGGCTTTCGAATAGATGGGTGGGACAAAGCCTCTACCCCTGTGCCCACGTCTTACCTGACTGAGGCCCTAAGCCTGATATTTCTTCCTAAACACCAAAGCAGCAGCGCTTCACTCAAAATTACTAAAATGTAAAACATATGCGCAGGGGCAGACTGACAACTCATGGGGCCCCCGGGCAATAGGGGATCATGGGGCCCCTGTGTCCTTGCCCAAACTCAAAAAAGCCTATGAAAAAGGTACCAGGGGCATCTCATGGGGCCCCCTACTGACCCCGGGCCCTCGGGCAGTGACTGAGTTTCCAAATGGTCAGTCCGCCCCTGCATATGCGCATCCTAGTGCTACTATTAATAATACGTATCAAAGTACTGAAGTAAAATATATAAAATAAGTATATCAATCAATGTCAGTTTCATAAACAAGTCCATAAACAAGTGAGAAAAATATGAAAGAGGTCAGAAAAAAAGTTCATACATATACTTCTTCAAATGTGCATAGTTCACTTAGAAAAAATATAAAAAATACAAAAACTTCTTAATTGATGATTTTGTGTGAACAAACTTTCAGAAATGTGCTCCCCCACTGTTTATGCTCTCACAAATATATGACCAAACCATTAGGTAAGGTTATATAATCCTTGTGTCCCTTTAAATGGGTCAGAGTATGGATTATTATTATTATACAGTATTTATATAGTGCCAACAATTTGCTCAGCGCTGTACATTATAATGGGAGACAGTGCACGAGACAGTACAGTAACAATACAGTACAATACATGAGGGATTCGAGGGCCCTGCTCCTTGGAGCTTACAATCTAAGATCTAATCTGGATGAGATGGTATTTTGCTGTTTGGGGTCCTCCTTTGTTCAATGGAAAGGCTCTCCTTCCACGGTGGTTTATGTAGAGGAATAATCAGATCATAGTGTGATATCCTTTTAAAACCGTTTTATTGTTAAAAGAATAGCACTAACATATAATCTGTATGTAAAACTGCTTTGTGCACAAAATGTATCCTCCAGATTTTTTTCAGTGGTGAAAAACCTAAACTTGCCAGCTGGTGTCAGTATGGAATCATCAAGCGCCGTGACGTCAAAGTCCCTTCCCTACGCGTTACACCACCAGTCTCGTGGCTTCATCAGGGGTAAAATTTGTTATGGCTAAAGTTCTGCTTTAATGCATTCTCTGTGCTAAGGTAAAAAACCTTCTGCATGCTGCCTTCCCCGCCAGCCCCTCTTATACTTACCTGAGCCTGATCTCAATCCAGAGATGCTCACGAGAGGGATGCACAAGAGGTTCTCCCAGCTCTTTGCCTCCTCATTGGCTCAGACACAGCTGTGGGGGCCATTGATTCCTGCTGCTGCCAAGTCAATCTCAGCCAGTGAGGAGGGAGTGTGTGGCACTGGCGGAGAACCCCAGAAGAGGAGAATCAGGTCTGCGCTGTGCAAAACTATTACACAGAACAGGTAAGTGTGACTTGTTTGTTCTTTTCAAAAAATACAATTTTAACCTTCACAATCACTTTAATGTTTTATTAATCCGCACCAGTAAACAGACTTGTTATTTGGCATTGCACATCACAACATTATCAATGCTCATTAATGTATTTCTTGTTTTTATTGTGATCTCATTAACAAAGGATTCTGACTGAGGCAAATTGATGGCAGAGCGCTCATTGTTGGTCTGAATTTCAATTTATGTAATAGCTGGTGTCCAGAATCCTCAAAAGAACTTCATAATATGAGGCAGGCGTGGCTTCCTGCAAAATGCCCTAATCATAATAAAACAATATGTTTTGATCCAAACCAAATAAGCAGATACAGATACTGTATATAGTTGTTCATTTTATGTACATGTAGTGCTACCTCCTGAAGAGCCACTGGTTTTGGGTCCCCCTATTTCCTGCACAGCCAGGCAACATGTATTTTTCCAACTTCCATTCAGAGTCAGTAACCAGTCCATGGGCTTGTTTTTGTTGTTTTATTTGGGGTAAACAAATTGGATAGGGTCCAGTGGTATATATATGCCCAACTAGACATGAAACAATAACTCTGAGGATAAACTTCCTAAATTCTGTACAAAAAGGATGGATCCTGGACATTCTACTCAGTCTCTTGACAGATCAGTAACACAGTCTCTGTACGGAGCACTTGGTCCCCTCTTTATATGAACCTCTTCAGACCACAGCTGGTTGTCTTGAAGAGTATCCCAGTGCAGAAGACTTGCAGCCGCAGGGAGAACTGATTGGGTATGGCACCTATATGCCTTCTCTCTTGTAGGTCCCAAGGGTGAGAAGGTACTCACACTATCCTTGTGTCCTGTAAGTTTTAGTAAACTGTTTTCAGGCCTTTCACTGAGCTAGTTTCTTTCCAAGTTTGCAGGCTGTCCTTCCTCAGTGTACTGTAGGGCAGTGGAGCTCCCTCTGTCAACTTCTTCCAACCTTCAGCCTGGAGGCAGAACCCCACCTTCTCCAGGGTCCCCTCCCAGGCTACACAGTAACACACCTCAGCACTCCATCTTCCACCAAATCCCCTGCTGGCCAGGCTCTCTCATATTTATGGGTTGATTAGGCCACCTTGCCAGGCCTCCTGCCCAGGGATTGGCCAGATTCCCATAAATATACAGATCAGCACCTTCTGGCCTCAACCTACTAGCTTTTAGAAACTTCTCCAACCTTCCAGAGCCAGGGGGAGGTACCAGAGGCCTAACATATAGAGCCCTTCAGCCTGTCCTAAAGTAAATTCACTGACTAACACCCAGGCTTCTAGAAAGCTTCTAACTACACCACAAATTGTGTACACCAAAGGGCACTACAAACATTTTATCTTGTTTTTTTTCACTTGCATTAACCTAATAAAGCAAAAATTAAATGTAAACAGTGCACTGAGAGTCTCTTATTCTGACCGAAATTCAATCCATCTATAGGCAGACTGTTGTACTGAAGTCAATCAATTGATCGATTTTGAGAAGTTGGATGGTGTAAAATTGCTAAATGATGACCACACAGGAACAGCATCGACTTGCAGAGAAGCTTAATTTGCCAACAAAAGGACAGCAGAGAGTGCCAGACTACGTGCAGTATGGGCACAGGTTTATAAAAAGACAATTGGTAACTCACATTTAGATGAGAGATAGTCTCTATGATATAGACGATTGCTCTCTATAGGTCCACAAGGTCGATGGTTAGGATGTTTCAGTGGCCACCAGCAGGATCAGATGTCACTGCAGGATGAGCCAGGCAATGTAGAACCAGGCTGGAACACACAGGGACACTGGGTATGAAGTGATGTCACTACGGGCAGAACAGGAAGCAGAGGGGTGTGGTTACAGGTTTCAAAGCCCTGCAGCTTCTTCCTCAAACCATGCAGTGCCATGGAAGCCATGCAAATATATACCAACTCTAGGAGGGGCCAGCAAGGGGACTGGAATAGTAGACTATATACAATGGGAGATTGATCCTTAATGCACAGAGGGGGAACTGCAGAGTGCAGACAAACAAATAAAACCCAAACATTGTACAAGCTTAGCTTTTGGGGAGTTAACAAGGAATCTACATATTTACCTACAGCTTGGTCATTGTTTCTGCTTTTCCGTTGTTTTTCCTTGTTCACCAGTTTATGAGTGAGAAGCTTCGGTCTTGCTCCATTTGCTTGTCTTAAGCTTAATTTGCCAAAATCTTATGATACCTTACTTTTGTAAAGGATACAACTTCAATTTAATTCCACAAAAAAAGTTGCCATTGAAATATTTAGATCTACCTGTAGGTGGAGACAAATAAGCATTACTTGAACTGCATGGTTATTTTAAGGCGCATTACTAAATTTAAATGAAATGAACCTGAAAAAAATTGCTGTTAGGTTTTTTTTTTTTTTTTGGTAGAATAGAATTTGTATGTTCTTTCGGCCAACAAAACTCATTTATCTGTATGCTAGCAGTTGTTAATATTATACACTGGCTGTGCTGCATGCAAAGTACATGGTCTTTAAGGCATCTATAAGATGCTAAAGAGTTGAGCCAAGTGCCTTGGTATTGCAATTATATTGCACATGTGAGGGATTTGCATCATGAGTGCTACTCAGTGGCCAAGGAAGGATGACACCAAAAGAATCTGAAACAATGGCAAAGTTAACAGAGTGTGGAGCTGTCATCACTGTATTTGCACATCAACATATTGAAATGAATCTGCACTGTAATAACACGTGTGGCTGCTGGCAAACAAAGTTTGATATACCCAAACTTAAAAACATACAATATTATGAAATGTTGCAGCGCCACTGAATATAACAAAAACACACAAACAAATAAACAGTGTTCAATGTGTCAAACATGAAGTCTCTCTTAAATCAAAGTCCATTTAGAAGTCTATTCAGATAAAAAAAGATCTTCCACCATTCAGTAGATCTTTGTAGTGTAATAAAAACATTGAGAGACACCACCTTAATCAAGTACACACTGACCAGACCATAAGCTGAAATGAACAGGACCACCATCAAGGCAGGACAGCCTATACACATGTAGGGGGCCTATGCCCCAACCAATGAGTTGTTGCTTATGTTTAGTAGCAAGTACAACTCGTTGGTATGGGCCCGGGCCCTTGGCTATCACAATGCTTGAGGTTTTGGATTACGCCCATCAAAAAATATAATATTATAAAACAGCATATAAAAGCATATAAAATGTATATACTTTTATATGATTAGATTGATTTATACTGTTTATTATGTATGGGGTGTAACCTATTTACCAGAAGGCTGCTCATCCATGTAGGAATATTAATGACATTGGATATATGGTCCTATCTATTATCTGATTTGCATATACAGTATTTGGGATGTTTCTGTTCCGATTCAGCCTTTTGGCAGTGTGGCTGAGAAGCCTGTCGCCTCCTATAGGTGGGGTAAAGTGGACTACAAAAATATGGCTGATGTCAGACACTAGAGAACCCTTAAAAATGTCCATTAAAAAAAAACTAGTCGGGACAGAGTATTAGTGCTAACTTCACATTGCTGTACAATTCTGTGTTGTCAGCTGCTCCCTAAGTGAGTTTTTACTGTTTTTTTACTGTAACATTATTTTAACTGGATGACTACAGTAAACTTATTTAACCTCCCTAGCGGTCTGATTATGTCAGTATTTCTGTGCTCAAAGTGGTACATTGTTTTCAATGGAAATATGTTGTTTTTTTATTGTAGGCCTGTAATTCTTAGGAATAACTCACTGAAATCCGTCCTAACAAGAGTCTAGTAAACATCCCGAGTATGATAAAATCTGAAACACAAAATAATAAATTATAATATAATAAATAATCATAAAAAATAATAATATAATAATACATTTAATTCAATAATATAATAAAACCAAAAACACTGAAATTTGAAATATAAGAGCCAAGTTCGCACATCACTGAGCTTAGTCGCAAAATCATTTTTAGTGTCTGATGACGAATTTCCCCACGAATCATTAGCACTCAATTCTGCAAGTAGTTCTGATTTACTATCGCTGTTCTCTAGCTGGTCTAAAACCACTTTTGACCTAAAGGGACGCTTTTTGGACGCCATGGACATTTCTCAGTTTCCAGGCAGAAAGAATAGTAAAAATGCAGGCAGGGCACAGGACAAAGCACTAGGGACAAAATGTATGTGAAATGGTTTGATACAGTAATGTTATGTGATTTTAGTGTATTGAGTGAATGTCACTTTTGAAATTTTTGAATTTGCCGCCAGTTCCATCCCCCGTACGTCCCATACGTCCCGACACTTGCAGGGAACAGAACCCAGAAGACGGATGTCGTCATCGGCCGGAGGACATGCCATGCAGGACAAGGTAAGTGCAAGAGGGAATACCTGAGCAACGCTGCAGGGTAATCCCGAGAGTAGCTCAAGGTTACTGCTTCTGGTACTCAAAGTTAACCCCGAGCTACACTCGGGAATACCACCAGGGAGGTTAAACTACTACACTATCACTGGCTTTCTGTTGGCTCCTTGGTGAGCTCTATCTGTTCCAGTTGGAATTGGATTTTGCTGCTGTCTAAGAGGAGTGATTCTAGAGTGCATACACCTAGGGAGGATTTGTGCCTGACAAACATGCTGTGGCTGCTGTACCTATTACAGCCTTTGGTCTTTGGTCTGTTGAGTGTGCATTTGATTAAGGTTGCACTCTGTTTTCATTACACTACAAGGATCTACTAGATGGAGGAAGATCTTTTTTATCTCAATATATATGGACTTTGGCCCTTGTTCACACTGAATGCGGTTTTGAAATTGCACAATTTCAAAGATGCTGGTCAGTGTGATTTCATGTGTAGCTTGCCTGACATCTGCATGACTTCATGTACAGATGTCTATGCAAGTTGCACATGAAATCTCTAAAAATAGTGCAAGGACATTTTTTCAAAATTGGTTCTGCACTGTAAAGTTGGAGTTACACCAATTTGAATGGTTCTTTAGGCACAAATAGGGTACGACTTGTCATGCGATTTGGAACTGTCAAGTGGCTAAACCGTTATTTTAGATCTTTATTTGTATACTGACTGGGTAATTCATAAGATTTTGGAGAACCGTCCACATTTTGCCATACCTTTAATTTTTTTTAAATACCCTGGAGCAAGGATAGGCAACCTTTTTTTTTAAAGAAAAGAACTAGCAAGGCCAACTAAATAGTAAGGAAAACTTACAAAAATATAATGCAACAAATTTCACTGTAAAAATCTAACTTAGCCTACCTAAAAGTGGACAGTGTCTGTCATTAGAGCAGTGGACAGCATCTGGACAGTGTCAGTAGGGCAGTGGACAGTGTGTGGATCTTGTTAGTAGAGCAGTGGATGGTGTATGGACAGTGTCAGTAGGGAAGTGAATGATATGTGGATATTGTTAGTAGGGCAGTCAATAGGGTAGTGGACAGTGTGTGGACCGTGCCAGTAGGGCAGCGGATGGTGTCAGGAAAGCAGTGGATGTGTCAGTAGAGCAGTGGATGGTGTCAGTCAGCAGAGCAGTGGACGTTGTCAGTAGGGCAGGTACGATGGAGTTAGTAGAGTGTGGATGGTGTCATTAGGGCAGTGGATGGTGTCAGTAGTTTTTTATTATTATTATTTTATTTATTTTTTACCATTCTATTAATTCTTTTTTACAAATTTACTTTTTATTATTTTCTTTACAATTTTTTTAGGAGCTCCATTGGGAGGCTTTGGTGAGATATCAGGAGTCTAAACAGACCTCTGATGTTTCATTTTTGAGACAGAAAAGGGAAATTGAGGACATAGCACTCAATCTCCATCTCTGCAGCCTCAGCTGCACAGGATGAATGAACAAGAATAGCTCTGTACAGGGCTTCCCATTCATTCACAGACCACATTCATAGTAAATAAATTCATAGTAAATAAAGTTTACAATGCTTCACTTATGAATGGACACAGGAGCAATCGGTACCGATCACTGACTGTGTTAATTCAGAAAAGGAAGAGACCAGTAAATTACATATTTACCGGCCCCTTCCCCACTCTCCATTCTGAAACATCCCCCACAGCAGCCGGAGGAAGAGAAGGAGGGGAAAGACGATAAACAGTAGGCATAATCTGAACAGTGAGCAAAACACTACAACAGTGATAAACAGACAGAACTGACTCACTTAATCAATGTGTGCTCGGCAACTGACAAGGGTTTGAAGGGAAGTAGAAAGGGGCAGTGACTAAGCACAGAGAGAAGCTTGGAGGCATGTGGTATGTTCCATTGCCCAACAACCAGGAAGTAAGCCTGCAGGGGAGGAAAGGTGCCACTTCCCAGACACAAGCTGACACGAAACACAAGCTGGCACTGGGAGGAGAGACAGTGGACTTGCAGAGAGCCAAAAATGTTGGTGGCCATTAATGTAAAGTTAAGTGTCTGAGCCTCCTTACATCAGGGACTTCCAGACCCTTAGAGGCTTGTTTCTCTAAATGGAACTTTTTCTTATAGAACATTCAGGGTGAACTGCGAAGGCTGGGATTCTCCTGCAAGACCACTTTTCCAATGGTTTAGGAACTGAAGTGAGTTCCTGACCCTTCTGGAGCCCTGGATGTTTTGTACCTCATACTCTTTCTGCCCATTGACTAGTAGAGAAGATCTATAAGCCTTGGTACTCTGAGGATACACAGTTTTTAGCGAAGAGACATGAAACATATTGTGGCTTTTTCAGAGAGCAAGACAGCTCAAAGGTAATAAAAAACACATGGTTATTTTTATGAATAATCCAGTATGAATCAATGAACCTGGGTGTGATTTTTAGTGAATTCATGAGTTGGGTCAAGGTGATCATCAGCAAAGATTTTCTGCAAGGATGCTGCAGATGTTAGATTGCTGTAGACAGCATTCCAAACTTGGGCAAAGTTTTGGATGAGCAAGGTAGTACAAAGCACATTGGGCAACAAATTGGAGAATGAGCAGAGGGTTTTTTAAACTGCCAAATGAAGAAATAATGTATTTGGGAAAGGTGATTCATGATTGTTGAAAAAACACTTAGAGTACAGAGTTTAGCATAGATTGAATGTTTCTGGAGTTTGGATGAACCAATGTAAACCTGTCTGACATGTTTGCAAAGATAGGAGGAGAACATGAAAATGTTATGCAGTTAAACCACTTAAAGTTTGCCAAAATATTGCTGGAAAATATGTCTGATGATGGTAACATTTCAGAGGCCAAAGCATTATCAAAAACTCGCATTGGCTCTCATAAGTAATGAAATCTGTTTTCCACTCATCACCCAGGAGAATGAATAAGATTGCAGGCTCCCCCCAAGTCTAACTTGGAGAAAACCCAAGCCCCTTGATTTCAGTTAAACAGTCCTGTGATTTAACAAAAAGGAATCCTGCACCTGCAGAGGATGTTAATGGGTGTATAAAACCATTCCTAAGATTCTCCTCTATAAAAATCCAATATTAACAGGTTGTCAGAATTGGATAGAGGAAAGGCATGACCTGGATGGAGTAGCACCTGATAAAAAAAACCCAAGGGAAAATATCTATTAGGAGGTAGGACAGATGTGGCTTTCTCACTGAAGACATATACATTTTCTGAATAAAAAACAGGAAGGGAAGTGGTACAGAAGATGGCAACATAGACGTACTGCTGTAGACAGGACTTAAAGCATGATTAGGACCACAACTGAATTTAACCATGAGACCGGTCAATTTGAGGATGTAAAGTTAGGGTAGGGATCAATAGGTAGACTTGCAAGATATAATGTAAAAGAAAATCTTCTACTAATACAAAGCCCAATTCTTAGGGTGAAGCCTTGAGTATGTTGGGTTACTGGTCCAGGTGAAAATGGGGAGTTGTCAAAAGCAACTAAAGAGAATGAAGATTCCACCAGGATATGCAGGATCTGCATTCTGGGCATTCAGTCTGCTTTCCACACATTCCTCCCTGGGTACATACTGCCTTAACCATTAGTACACTTGGTACTTTAACTCTTTTCGACTGCTTGCAGCTTCTCATGGAGCTTAACAGGTTGCTGGCAGTGGGACTAGATGGTGCGCCTGTTCATTCTGCCCACACCTAAACACCAGGATCTCATGCACTCAGATTAAACTCCCAGTGTGCATGAGGCTTATGCTGTTGTCATATCATCCATCATGTGTTAAATGTTTATTTGTAAAACAAAACTTGTATACAGTACATACAGTAAACAGTTAAAAACTTTAAAACTGACCCTAAACTATTTGTGTTTCCCTTTAAATGTAATTAAACTCTGAATGGTGATACCTGCAAAGTTCTTTGAGGTATCTGCTGAGGAAAGCAGGAATAGGAACCATTTGATGGGGGATAATGTAAGAATTCTTGAGATAAAAGATTGGGGCTTTCTATTGTTAAATATCCATTTCATGTTAGAAAAATACCAGCTCCATGAGATATTTGTGAATTGAACATTTTTGCGGGAAAATAATCTTCAGCAAAAATAAGGAATGCAGTTAAAATAACTCATGTATGTTTGTGAACTGACCCTGAATGCAAAAGATGCCCAAGAAGGCTCACAGCTAACCTAACATGCTGGAGAAGCACTAGAGGGCACTAGTTCACCAGTACATATACAATATGCTAGTTAGTATAAAGGCCTATTCAAAACTGCAGATGGATTACTTTAACCCTATATATGATGGGCATACACTACTGTGCAAACGTTTTAGGTAGGTATGAAGAATGCTGTAAAGAAAGAATGCTTTCAAAATATATATTGTAATGATTTATTTTTATCAAATAACAGAATGGAAAGTAAAAGAACAGAAGAGAAATTCAAATCAATATTTGGTGTGACCACCCTTTTTCTTCAAAACAGCATAAATTCTAAGTATACATGCACACAGTTTTTGAAGGAACTCAGCAGGTAGGTTGTTCTAAACATCTTGGAGAACTAACCACACATCTGTGGATGTAGGCTGCCTCAAATCCTCCTGTCTCTTCATGTAATCCCAGAGAGACTTAAAGCGGAGCTCCACCCAAAAGGGGAAGTTCCACTTTAAGGACTGTTCCCCCGCTCCCCATTAAGGATTGGCACCTTTGGGGAGCACTTAACCAAATTTGACAGGTACCCGCTCCCACTTCCGGTCCGATTGCCTAGGCGATTGGAAGCAGGTGTCCTCTCTCCCTCCCTCCTTGTAGTCTTTTGGGACACGTGACAGGTCCCAGAAGACTACAGGACCATTCATGAAGCGCAGCGCTACTCATGCATGCGCAGTGGGTACCCGGCTGTGAAGCCGCAAGCTATCACAGCCGGGTGCCCACACTGAAGATGCCGGCCTCCTGGAATACAGGTCGGCCAGTGAAACGAGCTGCGGGGGACACACCACGGGACCGAGGGACAGGTAAGTGGCTGTTTTTTAAAAGTCAGCAGCTACAGTTTTTGTAGCTGCTGACTTTTATTTTTTGATAGGTTGAGTGGAACTCTGCTTTATTGATGTTAACATCAGGGCTCTATGAAGCCCAAACTATCACTACCAGGACTCCTTGCTCTTCTTTATGCCGAAGATAGTTTTTAATGACATTGGGTGAATGTTTGGGGCCGTTGTCCTGCTTCAGAATAAATTTGGGGCCAATCACACGTCTTATCACACATCTCCCTGATGGTATGGCATGATGGATGAGTATCTGCCTTTATCTCCATGGATTGAGGACACCATTGATTGGGCAAAGTTGGGGACCATAGTCACAGTGATTGGCTAAGGAAACCTAATGCAGCAAATGAAGGACACATCGTGCTTACTTCCCTTGAACATTAGAAAATGTCCAGCAGTGCCTTCAGCACATAACTGGTAGAAACCAGTAAGACCCAGGTACACCCATCTACTGTGCAGAGAACTCTGTCCAGAAGTGGTCTTCATGGAAGAATTGCAGCCAAAAAGCCAAACCTCTGACGTAGAAACAAGGCTAAACTGCTCAACTATACACATGAACATAGAAACTGGGGTGCAGAAAAATGGCAGCCGGTGCTCTGGACTGATGAGTCAAAGTTTGAAATACTTGGCTGTAGCAGGATGTAGTTTGTTCATGAAGGGCTGGAGAGCAATACAATAATGGATGTCTGCAGGTAACAGTGAAGTATGGTGATGGTGGAGGATCCTTGTTTGGGGCTGCATTTCTTCAAATTGAGTTGAATATTTGGTCAGGATCATCAGTGACCTTAATGCTGAGAAATACAGGCATATACCTATCCATCATGCCCAGGGTTGGACTGACAACTCCCCCAGGCAATAGGAAATCATGGGGCCCCTGTGTCTTTGCCCACCCTCAAACCACACCCAAAAAAGCCTATAAAAGGTACTGGGGCTTCTCATGGGGCCCCCTACTGACCCTGGGCCCTCGGGCAGTGCCTGAGTGCCTAAATGGTCATTCCGCCCCTGATGCCATACCATCAGGGAGGTGCGTGATTGGACCAGAATTTATTCTTCAGCAGGACAACGACTCCAAACATGCAGCCAAGGTCATTAAGAACTATCTTCAGTGTAAATAAGAACAAGGAGTCCTGGAAGTGATGGTTTGGCCCCTGCAGAGCCCTGATCTCAACATGATGGAGTTTGTCTGGGATTACATGAAGAGTCAGAAGGATCTGAGGCAGCCTACATACACAGAAGATCTGTAGTTTGTTCTCCAAGAGGTTTGGAACAAGCTACCTACCGAGTTCCTTTAAAAACTGTGTGCAAGTGTAGCTAGGAGATTTGATGCTGTTTTGAAGGTAAAGGGTAAAGTGTGAAGGGTGGTTGCACCAAATATTGATTTGATTTGAATTGCTCTGCTGCTCATGTACTTTCCATTCTGTTAATCAAGAAAATAAACAATTACAATATATACTTTTGAAAGCATTCCTACTTTACAGCATTTCTTCACACCTGCCTAAAACTTTTGCACATATACAGGTGAAACTCGAAAAATTTGAATATTGTGCAAAAGTACATTTATTTCAGTAATGAAACTTAAAAGGTGAAACTAATATATGAGATAGACTCATTACATGCAAAGCAAGATAGTTCAAACCGTGATTTGTCATAATTGTAATGATTATGGCTTACAGCTCATGAAAACCCCAAATCCACAATCTCAGAAAATTAGAATATTGTGAAAAGGTGCAATATTCTCAGCTCAAAGTGTCCCACTCTAATCAGCTAATTAAGCCATAACACCTGCAAAGGGTTCCTGAGCCTTTAAATGGTCTCTCAGTCTGGTTCAGTAGGAATCACAATCATGGGAAAGACTGATGACCTGACAGTTGTGCAGAAAACCATCATTGACATCCTCCATAAGGAGGGAAAGCCTCAAAAGGTAATTGCAAAAGAAGTTAGATTTTCCCAAAGTGCTGTATCAAAGCACATTAATAGAAAGTTATGTGGAAGGGAAAAGTGTGGAAGAAAAAGGTGCACAAGCAGCAGAGATGACCGCAGCCTGGAGAGGATTGTCAGGAAAAGGCAATTCAAAAGTATTGGGGACTTTCACAAGGAGTGGACGGAGGCTGGAGTCAGTGCATGAAGAGCCACCATCACACAGACGGATCCTGGACATGGGCTTCAAATGTCGTATTCCTCTTGTCAAGCCGCTCCTGAACAACAAACAACGTTAGAAGCGTCTTACCTGGGCTAAAGAAAAACAGATCTGGTCTGTTGCTCAGTGGTCCAAAGTCCTCTTTTCTGATGAGAGAAACTTTTGCATCTCATTTGGAAACCAAGGACCCAGAGTATGGAGGAGGAATGGAAAAGCACACACTGCAAGATGCTTGAAGTTCAGTGAGAAGTTTCCACAGTCTGGGTTGATTCGGGGAGCCATGTCATCCGCTGGTCTTGGTCCACTGTGTTTCATTAAGTCCAGGGTTAACGCAGCCGTCTACCAGGAGATTTTGGAGCACTTCATGCTTTCTTCCGCAAACGAGCTTCATGGGGATGCTGACTTCATTTTCCAGCAGGACTTGGCACCTGTCCACACTGCCAAAAGCACAAAAACCTGGTTCAATGACCGTGGGATTACTGTGCTTGATTGGCCAGCAAACTCGCCAGACCTGAACCCCATAGAGAATCTATGGGGCATTGCCAAGAGAAAGATGAGAGACATGAGACCAAACAATGCTAAAGAGCTGAAGGCCGCTATTGAAGCATCCTGGTCTTCCATAACACCTCAGCAGTGCCACAGGCTGATAGCTTCCATGCCACGCCGCATTGAGGCAGTAATTGCTGCAAAAGGGGCCCAAACCAAGTACTGAGTACATATGCATGCTTATACTTTTCAGAGGTACGATATTGTTCTATGTACAATCCTTGTTTTATTGATTGCATGTAATATTCTAATTTTCTGAGATTGTGGATTTGGGGTTTTCATGAGCTGTAAGCCATAATCATCACAATTATGACAAATCACGGCTTGAACTATCTTGCTTTGCATGTAATGAGTCTATCTCATATATTAGTTTCACCGTTTAAGTTGCATTACTGAAATAAATGAACTTTTGCACGATATTCTAATTTTTCGAGTTTTACCTGTATGTATATATATATATATATACACACACTATATTGCCAAAATTATTAAGATGCCTGCCTTTACACACACATGAACTTTAATGGCATCCCAGTCTTAGCCTGTAGGGTTCAATAGTGAGTTGGCCCACCCTTTGCAGCTATGACAGCTTCAACTCTTCTTGGAAGGCTGTCCACAAGGTTTAGGAGTGTGTCTATGGGAATGTTTCACCATTCTTCCAGAAGTGCATTTGTGAGGTCAGGCACTGATGTCAGACGAGAAGGCCTGGCTCTCAGTCTCCGCTCTAATTCATCCCAAAAGTGTTCTGTCAGGTTGAGGCAGGCCAGTCAAGTTCCTCCACCCCAAACTCACTCATCCATGTCTTTATGGACCTTGCTTTGTGCACTGGTAGTCATGTTGGAACAGGAAGGGGCCATCCCCAAACTGTTCCCACAAAGCTGGGAGCATGAAATTGTCCAAAATGTCTTGGTATGCTGACCCCTTAAGAGTTCCCTTCACGGGAACTCAGGGGCCAAGCCCAACTCCTGAAAAACAACCCCACACCATAATCCCCCCTCCACCAAACTTTACACTTGGCACAAAGCAGTCAGGCAAATACCATTCTCCTGGCAAACACCAAACCCAGACAGAGAAGTGTGATTCATTACTACTGAGAACACATCTCTATTGCTCTAGAGTCCAGTGGCAGCATGCTTTACACCACTGCATCCAACACTTTGCATTGCACTTGGTGATGTAAGGCTTGGATGCAGCTGCTCGGCCTTGGAAACCCATTCCATGAAGCTCTCTACGCACAGTTGTTGTGCTAATCTGAAGGTCACAGGATTTTTTGAGATCTTTAGCTCTGCAGATGGTGATGTCTGCGCACTGTGCGCTCCAACATACGCTGACACTGCTCCGTTATTTTAAGGGCCTACCACTTTGTGGCTGAGTTGCTGTTGTTCCCAGTTGCTTCCACTTTGTTATAATACCACTAACAGTTGACCGTGGAATATTTAGTAGCAAGGAAATTTCACGGATGGACTTATTGCACAGGTGGCAACCTATCACGGTACCACTCTTCAATGCAATGAGCTCATGAGAGCAACCCATTCTTTCACAAATGTTTGTAGAAGCAGTCAGCATGCCTAGGTGCTTGATTTTATACACATGTGGCCATGGAGGTGATTGGAACACCTGAATTTAAGGATTTGGAGGGTGTCCCAATACTTTTGGCAGTATACTGTATATATGTGTGTTTTGAATGAATTGTGCTAAAATAGAAACAGATAGGAATTGTAAGGGGATACAGCCACTAGGGGGAGACAAGCCCCACCAGACAAAATCTTAGTGGCTATACAGCTATTAGTATACAATGCACAAAATGTATTTGTAACCAACATAACATCCTGCTGTGGATACAAAAGAGGTTAGTGGGCATAAAGTACAAGTTGCAACTGTTTTCTTTTTTATTGCTTGTAATCAGGGAACAAAGGAGCTTAACATTTAAAGGACTTAAAACAATTTTTGAAATCATATTAACATGTGAAGGCTTATATAAGATGTGTTTTGGATTGGGTTTAATTGGGTTTGGAAGTACTTAAAATATATGTAGAAATCCAATGTTTTTTCACTTTGGAGAGAGTAGGAAATGGTTTCAACCTGTCAGACTTTTTTGCCATCTATTTACTATAAGGAAGATTTCATTTAAAGTGTATGTAACTCTAAAATACCCTTATGTAGCGCTACCCTTTCAAGGGCCACTGAGTTTTTGGGTTCTCATAAGCTCTGCACAGCTAGGCAACATGCATTTTCCAGTACTCAGTAAAACAGTTCTTGAGTTTGTTTTTTTTTTGTTTTTATTAGGGGGTAACAACTTGGATGGGGTCTAGGGGTATATGGAATGCCCAAAGAACCGTACAAATTCCAAGATCTAAAGTGAAGTAGTCCCAGTGAGAACTAGTTGGGTATTACACTTAACCGCCCTCTCCCTTCTTTGGCCAAGGGGGTGTTGGAGTACTCACACTGTCCTTTTCCTGTAGCTTAATGGGTTGCAGCTGCTTTCAGGCCTTACGCTGGGCTGGCTCCTTCCCTACTGACAGGCTGTCTTTCCTAGTAGACTGTAGGGTAGTGTAGATCCTTCTGTCCAGCTCCAGCCTATAGATAGACCCCTCCACTGGGGCCCCCTCCCAGGCTCTGCGCACCAGCACCTTCCTGAACTCCATCTTCCATCTGACTCCAACAACTCCTCAGCTGCTCAGGCTCTCCCATATTTAAGACCAGTGCCAGAGCTTTCTAGAAGAGTGGGAGGGCTCCAGAAGCGCTGACCTGTAGCGCCTCCCAGCTTGATTTGAGGTAACCACACTGCCTCAATCCCAGGCTGACTCATCCCAGGCTTCCAGCAAGCCACTAACAAAAAAAAATAAATCATGCCTAAACTAGAGGGCGCTACATCGATTATAATTATTATGATTTTCCACAATCCCAGTAAACATTTACGTTGCAGTCTTTTTATTTTCTCTAACTGCTAATATAGATTAAACATCTGCTGATTCTGCCACTGTTTTTGTCATTATCTTGTTTTTTGTGTTGTTCTGACCATACTAATCATGACTGCAAACATGTGGTAGCATGGTCAGATTGCATGCTTTGTTTACTTTATCAGGAACCACAGGATGCCATACCTACACACAATGTGCCTGAAGGTCCATTGTTCATGTATGATATCACAGGCTGGAATGCCCTCTGTTCTGTCCTGCTTGGAATTGCTGTCAGCAGCTCCTGTTGGATGTCACACTGTCAGTACATGCTTGGACATAGTATTTTATGTAGAGACCAATCCTTTGCTGAGCGTGAGTGACCTTACCTGTAACACTCTACCTTCAGCAGCTGGAAATTGTGTCACTCTCTGTATAAGGTCTCCTCTCTACAGTAACATGACTCCATTTCAGGTAGGGTTGAAAAAACTAAGCAGTACTGGCATCACACGGGAGGCTTTAGAAAGCAATACCTCCCCAGACACAATTCTGTGCTGCAGCAAAATAGCTTCAAATATAATCCCTAGAACCACGCATACATAGCAGCACTTATAAACTATGGAAGAACGGAGATTGGGCGCAGAAGTTTGTTTGGAGAAGAATTGTTTGCTAAAACATACTTAAGATATTAATAAACATTTATTATTTTGCAGCATAAATCCCCCCAAAAAATAAAAATTGATTTTCTGTCAATGAATAAGTTCATTACAATAATTAAATGGCGCCACTAATGGACTCAACCATCATCAAGTGAAGACAATGGATGATTTCTGACAGACATCTTTACAAATTCCATTTATTAATTTTTCCTAAAATGAAAAGAAAACACATAAATAGACCCAGTTAAAATTCTAACCCTCATGCCCCCAGATTAAGTGAGTATATGAGTATATAAATATATATGTTTCTGTGCAGTACTTACAGTCAAATACAGTTATGTAAACATTTAGCCAGAATACCATCTTCCATATTAATGAATAGAATGATGCAAGGGGCAATAGAAACAGCTGCAAGGCAGAGGAGACAGCAAATGGAACACGAATGTCCCACTCGGTCCAATCTCCCCCTGCATGCATGCAATGGATGGTATATAGACTCTGTGTGGGGGTCACAGTATAGGTGGACAATTGTATATCCCGAAGAAGGCCTGTGGATTAGAAGTTTTAGACTATTTAGAAGATTTAAACAATCATGGCCAGATTGATAATCACGTGTGGAACAGTCCATTGTAAAACAGATATATGAATCAAGGTCTGAGTGTGCGCAAAATAGAGATCACTGTAGGCATTTCACAACTCTGAAGGAACATTTCCTTTAAAGCCCCTGCCACACTTCCATGCATTCCTTCAATTCACCAGGATTGCAAGAAAGTGTGGCTAAAGCTTTAAAGGAAATGTTCCTTCATAGTTGTGAAATGTCTACAATGATCTTTTGCAGCACTCAGACCTTTATCCATATCACTTTCTGCTTAGTACTCAGTGCCATCTGTCTTTCTTAGCAGCAATAAGCTGAGGTATTGCAGTTGCATGATTCCAGACCAGGGGTGGACTGACCATTTGGGCTCTCGGGCACTGCCCGAGGGCCCAAGGTCATTAGGGGCCCCATGAGATGCCCCTGGTACCTTTTATAGGCTTTTTTGGGTGTGGTTTGAGTGTGGGCGAGGATACAGGGGCCCTGTGATCCTCTATTGCCCGGGGGCCCCATGAGTTGTCAGTCCACCCCTGTTCCAGACAAAACGTTTCTGCAAAGGTATTTAGCGCTAGTTTATGACAATGAATGTGGTGTTTTTATGTACATACAATTCTACTGATATAATCTTCTACCTGGTTTTGGGTATTAGTTTTGTACAGATGCTTTCAGTATAACTATAGGCAAAACTTAATTTCGGATAAAGTGGAGAGCCCCTGTTTCACCCTATTTGCCCTGTTTACCATTAGCACCTACAGTAAAAGTAAAAGAAAACCCCATGTTTTGGGTTGTCACCAGAACAGGAATAAAGGAGAAATGTTACAATTGGGATATTAGTTCTGGAGACCCTGATGACAACCAGAGATTCCCTCACTCTTGAGGGACTTTCTGTCATTTACTGTTTTGGTTTAAACAGCAAGTAAAGGGAAATCTCCCCAGTGGGACAAAGATGGCAAAAATAAATAATCTGAGGGATTTTAAACCACCCTTACTCTATCCAAAATGAAAAACAGTTGTGCCTTTAGTTCCCCTTTATGAGGATGTATCTCCAATGTGAGTACAATACCCTCTTAGCTGTTACCAGAACGAGACGATTTCCCCTCTATTCCAGTTTTGTTCACAGCTCACAATTGTGGATTTTCACCAGGGCAAACAGGGTGAATCTTACTGAAAAAAAAACAAAAAAAAAAACAGAAGGTGTTCTAACCAGGGAAGGACTGACAACTCATGGGGCCCCCGGGCAATAGGGGATCATGGGGCCCCTGTGTCCTTGCCCAATCTCAAAAAAGCCTATGAAAAAGGTACCAGGGGCATCTCATGGGGCCCCCTACTGACCCCGGGTTCTCGGGCAGTGCCTGAGTTTCCAAATTGTCAGTCCGCCCCTGGTTCTAACCTATCACTACTTCATCCAAAGGTATAATTTTGGCTTCAGTTGCACGTTACATTTGCTAGGATACTTGTAAATAGGATCAACTGAAGTAGTTTGCACAGAAATTATTTTTCTGGCTAACCTGTATTTGTATGTACTTGCAGACAACACATTGAACAATTGATGTGGTACTCAAGGGCAAATCTTTTTTTCTTTGCATAATGAGAAAGGGGTTATAATCTCAAACTGGTATTCCTACATGTACAGTATATCTGCTGGATGTGAAGTGAAGGGAAATCTCTCCACCTGACATTTTGTAGTTTCTTGCTTTAAAGCAAGACCTCTCATTTGTAGGTGCAGGCACTGTGGAGCTTTTAATCCTCAAAATTCATAACAAATGCAGGTGAAGTCTAGTGCTTGTAAAAAATATTAAACTTTTTAAATGTCCATAGCATTACAAGAATTCTACTTTAAATTTCAGTTTTTAACAAAGAACCTAGCATACATGCAAGATAGAGATCCTGTAATTTATGTGTTTCCATTTTGTAATAATTTACTTTTATATAGGGTTTCTTGTTCTGTTGTCCCTCGCTATGCATAATTAGACAAATAAGTTACAGTGCATTGTAAGTCTTTATTACAGAACACATAAAAGAACACGTGCTGTGCAGTAGCTGTTTTTATTACAAAAACATTCACCAATGTGAGAATACACCAGCCAAATGTGTTTAATTGTAAGTAAATGTATTCCTTTTACATTGCTTAACAGAGATCTATACTATATATATATATATATACACACTGTATATTATATATTTATGGGTGGCACAGTGGCTTAGTGGTTAGCACATCTGCCTTGCAGTAAATGGGTCATGGGTTCAATTCCCAACCATGGTGCCTCCTGCATGGAGTTTGCATGTTCTCCCTGTGCTTGTGTGGGTTTCCTCCAGGTGCTCCAGTTTTCTCCCACACTCCAAAGACATGCCGATAGGTTAATTGGCTCTTGTCTAAATTGTCCTAGTTTCATCCCTGGCCATGCGGGATCTCCTGCATGGTAGGGGTTGGGGAAAGACCTGGCAACCTACCCTGTAAAAAATAATTGCTAAGAGAATTCATGGAAAAAGTCGCTTACGAGTGACGGTCCATGCAATCGCCAAGCGTCAGATACGACTGAATGATTGATAGATAGATATTTATATGATATGTCTGTTTGTCTGTTTTAAATTAGCCATTCACAATGATAGTATGTAGGGTACCAGACATGCATAAAAGTAAGGCAGGGTATAAGAATACAAAATCTGTTGATAATTAATCAATCCGTAAACAAAAAGCAAGTGTCAAAGTGGTAACATTGCTCTTTTTCAATTTCCTAAAACAAATAAATATTTTCCCTTTGGATGAGAGCATTAAAGAATACATGTGTTTTATAGTAAGTGTTTTTAATTGTAAAAAAATTATTATTTAGTGTGAAAATTCATCAAATAATTGTATTTAGTTACAAGTAAACTTGTTATTATTGTACTGCTGCCACCAAATTAAGGCCATATTAAAATGGATGAAAATGCATCCATTGTTTTATTTTAGGTACAATTAATGATGTAACTTTGAACTGATGTTCTCTTTGGATAAACATGTTGAAAAAGCCTTCATTGCCATCTCATTGTGGCCATGTGTTTTGGCACATCATTAAAACATAGGCCCATGAGACTTTGAAAGAAAATAGAATATGTTCTTTTTGTACATAAACAGTATTTTACCATAACCATATCCTAATAAACGTATCTAATTTAGTTTGCCTCCATAAGTATAAGAAAATAACTATAAGCAGTGTAATATACATTATACAGTCAAAGCATTTGTGGCATGCCAGTATTCGAAACAACAGCACTAACCTAATAGACATAATGGTCTAATGCCTGCAAGACATCAGCTAAAGGAAAATATTACTACTAAAATGGTGAATATTCACAATAGAGTGAATTGGGAAACTACAGCTTTATTGACCACTAGACAGAGCTGAAGATCACAGAAAATATTTATTTCCTATGATCATTAAATCAGTACCTGATTCATGCCATTCTGCATGAATTAAAAGCATTCAAACCTGGAGAAATAATAACCTATAATATAAACCTAATAACCTTCCTTTTAACTCCCATTCATACAGAATTAATGTACACGCCACTTAACAGGATGAATACAGTAGGTCTCACATTACAGCCCCCTGGCAATCAAAGACCCCCTTATATCACATATCCCCCCTTCTCACATCACTGCCCCCCATATCACAGCCCCCCCTTCATATTACAGCCATCTTTATCACAAAGGCAAGTCAGAGTAGTGATTAAAGGAAAATGGGGGATCTCAACTCTCAGTGGGGTAGTTCTTGGGAAGGGTGGGTTTGTTAAGACTAATGAGTCCAGACTGCAGAATAGTTTTCCATTTGTCACATATTTAATGATATTTAAGTGGGCAGCCTATATTCTTATCAATAATTTTATAAGAGGGATCATTAATGGAGAGTTAATATCTGAAAGTCACTCCTCTTGGTAAGTGGAAGGGCATACATACAGGTTATAACAATCACTTTTTGAGCTGAAAATAGAACTTCTTGTAGAAAATAATAGGTGTCTGCTTACTTATTTGTCTTGAAGAAGACCCAACAGGTTTTTGGGATCCCAACTCATCATATAGAAACTGAATTATCTAATTTAAGTAGCCTTGGAAAGGAGGAGATGACAAAAGGCACCAGGGATAGAAAAATAATTCAGGCATAAGTGTGTGTGCGATTGGGTACAAATATTACTAACTGGTGCTCACAGCATCAAATAGATAATGTGGAGAACGTACAAAAGGGTAAGCTTAGTTGAAAAGTAGACATCTGCATTGCTTTCCATGATTTTTCATCTACACTGTTACTGCTACTGGCCCAGGAGAAGCCCCCTTTAGAATAAAGGATGGTCCCCAGAAATCAACAACCCCCCCTCTCCTGTGAATGACAACAAACAAGCCAGGTGTCCTGGGTAACATCACTGATCAAATAACAACTATGGGCTTTTTTTCAAAGTATTTTGTCAATGGTGCCAGGTGCTAGTCTGTGTGCTCCAGACTTCAGTAGACAAAATACTTCCAATGGCAGCACATCCAGTAAAATCACCTTTATTTCTTCTTATAGCACATTCCACAAAACATGAAAGGGATACAAAACTCAAGCTAACGCGTTTCACGCTACATTAGTGTTTACTCATAGCTCATGCTATACTACATACCCCTTACTTAATCACATAGGTGGTTATTCTAAAGAGGGGTTCCAGATTCCAATCCCACAGTCACCCCATTCACCAATCCCACACATCCACCAGGCCAAGAAAGTGAGGATTAGGCCCTTGGCCCTATAAACATATTGACAAAGTCTCTTCTCCCTGGTGAAAATCAATTGTCAATCTCATCACCCAGGGATAAAGATCCATTGTCAATCAAGATTAATGACATTCTGAAAAATTATGCACAAATGGGATTGTGCCAGACAATCCTCCACCCCTGCTGATAGAGAATAGTAGGTGGTGTAAAGGTGTTTTATGAAAGGACATGTAATGCCTAATTTGTGAAACACCTTGAACTGCCATGTTAAGTTGAAATTATCAAATGCGTTGATTATTAGAATTGCTTTATCATTGTGTGTATGTTATTTGGCAAACTCCAAGACCACTAAAATGTTTCTTATCACACAAATGCCTTTGGGTTATAAGTTGTGGGAACACAGAGACTCATTGTTCAACAATAATTTTGTAAAAATTCCTGTAGGACCTGGAAAGCCTAGTGTTTTTTGCTTTTTTGGCAGCAGCCTTACATAGGTCCCTGGCCTGTTGGGAAATAATGCAAAATGTTGCAGAGCATATTATAAAGGGAAAGAGTCAGATTCTCCTTCATCATCTTATACAATTTGACTGTGTAGCCATCTGGTCCTGGCACTTTGCCATTAGAGAAGTTTGTTATGATCTTAGTTGTAGTGGGGTAATGAGTGCATTTAAAACTTCAAGGTGTTTCTCTGGAAAAAGAAACAGAACCTAAAAAATGTCAGCTTCCTGTAAGCTTTTACAGTTATCAAATCTGGTAATAATTAACAAGGATTTTCACAAAAATTGCCAGGATTTTGTCAAATGAGTTGTCTAAATGTATAGATTTTCAAACCTCCATGTTGGGTTCAGGGTTGCCCATGCCTCTAAAGCCAGTGATTGTACTGTCTCTGTGTCTCCATACCTTTTGCCTTTGTTTTTAGAGGTGATTGTATTTTTAGCCAAGATTTAGCTTGTCTTATATTCTAAATCTGATTTTTATATTGTGTTGTTTTGTATTTTTTGTGCATTGAGGGAGGAGATACATCTCCCTTCAATGTATGCTTTGTCTGTTTCCTATTATAGAGTAGTATTACCTTTATTAATATTATACAGTATTTATATAGCGCTAAAAGGTTTGCTCAGCGCTGTACATTATAGTGGGGGACAGTACATGAGACAATACAGTAACAAAACAGAACACAAGGGATTCAAGGGCCCTGCTCTTTCGAGCTTACAATCTAGGAGAAAGGGGATAGTGGTACAGGAGGAAGTGGCTGTGGGGGATGGAGTGGTGGAAGGAGAGGAGGAGATCGGCTGTTAGGTGAGGGCGGGGTTGGCTTCCCTGAAGAGATGGGTTTTCAGGGTGCGCCTAAAGATGAGGAGGGTAGGTGACAGTCTGATGGATTGGGGTAGTGAGTTCCAGAGGATGGGGGAAGTCCTGGAGAAGTCCTGCAGTCGGGCGTGGGAGGTGGAGACCAGGGAGCTAGAAAGTAGGAGGTCTTGTGAGGAGCGAAGATTACGGGTAGAGTGGTATTTGGGTATCAGGTCGGTGAGGTAGTTTGAGGCAGCATTATGAATGGCTTTGTACGTCAATGTTAGTAGTTTGAATTTAATGCGTTGGGCAATCGGGAGCCAGTGGAGGGAATGACAGAGGGGGGTGGCAGAAGCGGAGCGGTTGGTGAGGTGGATGAGTCTAGAGGGGATAGTCTGGGATGAGGTAGGCCAGTGAGAAGGGAGTTGCAGTAGTCCAAACGTGAGATAATAAGGGAGTGAACGAGTAGTTTAGTAGTGTCTGGGGTTAGGAACGAACGTATTTTGGAGATGTTGCGGAGGTGGATCCTGCATTAGTTTGCCAACGATTGGACATGGGGTTGGAAGGACAGGTTTGAGTCTAGAGTGACACCTAAGACTTTGGCTTGTGGGGTGGGACTGATGGTAGCATTGTTGGTCGTGATGGAGAGGGTGGGGGGGGGGGCGCACGGGCTGGGGGGAAAATCAGGAGCTCGATTTTGGAAAGGTTCAGTTTGAGGAAATGGAGCGACATCCAGTCTGATATGTCGTTCAGTAGGTGGGTGATATGGGCGGAGACTGAAGGGGTGAGTTGAGGGGTGGAGAGGTAAATTTGCATGTCATCAGCATAGAGGTGATAGTTGAAGCCATGGGAGTATATCAGTTTTGCCGAGGGAGGAGGTGTAGATGGAGAAGAGAAGGGGCCCGAGGACAGAGCCTTGGGGGGACCCCAACAGAGAGGAGGAGAGAGGGGGAGGTGGTAGCGTTATAGGCAACGCTGAAGGAGCGTTGGGATAGATAGGAGAGCCAGGAGAGAGCGAAGTCTCTGATGCCAAGGGAGTGTATTTTATTAAGAAGGAGGGGGTGGTCGACTGTGTCGAAGGCCGCGGAGAGGTCAAGGAATAGGAGGACTGAGTAGTGGCCATTAGCTTTGGCGGTCAGCAGGTCATTAGTGATTTTGAGTAGGGCGGTTTTGGTGGAGTGTAGGGGACGAAAGCCAAACTGTAGTGGATCGAGGAGGTTGTTTTCAATGAGGTGGGTGCTTAGGCGATTGTAGACTAAGCGCTCAAGGAGTTTGGAAGTAAATGGCAGCAGGGAGATGGGTCTAAGGTTGTTCAGGTCGGTGGGGTCCAGGGAGGGGTTTTTGAGTATGGGGGTGATGTGCGCGTGCTTTAGGGGGGAGGGGAATGTGCCAGTAGAGAGGGAGAGATTGAAGATGTGGGTGAGGGAGCGTAGGATGGAGGAGGAGGGTGACTGGAGGAGTTGTGTGGGGACAGGGTCAAGGGGGAAAGTGGTGAGGTGGGCTTCTGAGAAGACCTTAGTAACCTCCTCAGTGGTAGCAAGGCTTAAGGAGCGGAGTGTTGGGGAGGTTATAGTGTCCGGGACGTTAGGTGTGGTGGGGGGTAGGGCGGTTGCGAGGTCAGAGGAGGGGAGTTTATGGGGTTATAGTGGCAGGGAGGCTAGGTGGGGAGGTAGGTTGAGCATTGGCGATGTCATTGCACTGCAGAGGAGTTGATGCTAGAGATTTCCACTAGACTGGTCTCGTTGTCATGATCTCAGACATATAGTACAGTCCTGGTACATTGGCTAGATTGTCAACAGAGGCTGGCAGGCTCAGGCTGTATTTTTTTCCACATGTGGCAGCAAAGTTCAGATATTTTGTCTTTTTTCATCCTAAAAAAATATCATAGCGCTTGGGACTGACGCTTGTACTATTGATGACTAATTCCACATTCTTCAAACGTATTAAGGAATCAACAGTTGTCACCATTCTGTAAATAAGAAAGAGGTTAGTAATAAAACAATTATTTAGCAACCCACCTACAGGGACCATACTCAGTGTTTCACGCAACATGCAGAAACCCCTGTTTATTCACTATAGAGAAGGTATCCTTATCCTCACTCTGACTACTTCCACCCCAGAAAATTTTCCTAGATCTGGATATTTGTTAGATACTATAAACTCTTAGAGGTTATTATAGGTTGTGCAGTCTTGCAGAATTCAAGGAAATCCCCTGGATTATGACTGCCCACCTACAATTTTGAAATTTCGTGAAAGGGTATAAGCCCATAAAGACAAATGATTACCTACACTTCAACAGATTTGTACATTGAAATATTATTTCAAGTTCCTTACCCAAGCTGAATGCTAAATGAGAAGCATATTTTCAAGTACAATTTTCAAATACTAATTGATATATGCCTTCTTGCCCACAAAAAAATCAAACAGTAGCTGTAACAGAGGACACCGACTACAAAATTCTCTAACAGATGTATCATACAGTATATCAGAAGAAATATATATTCTATTGAATATTACAAAAGTGCAACATCTCAGTTACAGAACGTGTTTGCTGTGCAAAGCTGAACTTGGCCAACTGTTGAGTATTTTTGGGCACATGTTTATTTTCAACATAATCATTACAAATAAGTTCACTTTCTGTTCCCTGGGGTCAATTTTCTAAGGTTCCAGTGAACTTTGAAATTTATGGAACCTGGACTCAGTGGCAAATTCCACACAAATTCTAGCATTTTCTTCATTTCAGCAACAGGTTTAGTTGCTTTATAGCTGCTGGCTGCCCACATTACAGTCCTTACATGGCATAGGGTTGGGAGTTAGTGTTTTTGGGGGTTTTTTTTGGGGGGGGGGAAGGTACGTTTTATTTTTTGTTTTTTTCAGAGTCCACATTATAAAGCTGTTACTGATACAGGCAAACAAAACCTCCAGATGTTGGATGGGCTGCACTATTGAGAAGTATAGCAAGTCTGCCTTTTTTCAGAGAGTGGCACAGGAAGTAGATGAGGGACTGACAAAGCTTTCCTCATTTTCCTTCTCCTAGGCACAGCATTTTCTGAAACTGCTGCAAATGCTCCCTCTGTCTTTCTCCTCTACCTCTGCAAATCCTGCAGTCACCCTGAAAACTCACATAAAGGAGTTGGCAGAATTATTTTAGCATGTCATCAGTTACTTGGTACAGGAGGATGTTCAAGAATTCCTCAAAATAGATGCTGAGGACGAGGAAGAGAACATAGATGGGACATCAGGTAGTTATTATCAAGAAGCAGTGATGTTCTACAGCTTACTGCCAAGTGGAGTCCAGCACTGAGGAGGGTGGCGATGATGAGGTGGCAGACAGTGTAAGGGTGCCGGATATTGGAAAGTACTGAGGGAGAGGCAGAACAGCAATGAAAGAGGATTTCATCCAGGGGCAGCAGCAACTTGTAGAGGTCTTGAGAGAGCAACTCTCCAATTCCACTGGATGGCACTGCCCTATCTTGCTGGCCACTGCTATCCCCAGGGCTGGTGCAAAGAGTTCTAGGCCTTTTTTCACACATCTGCTGCTAAAATCATTGATGCGATCTGCAGTCTCTATCTGCTGCCTATTAGCCATGGTAAAACAACCAGTTTTTGGGTAATAAATGTATTAGGAGATGCAGGAATCTTCACCAAAACTTGAGATGGAAGCAACACCTCAATGATACTAATCAGCAGCAAAAGACCTGCACTCCTCCTTTTCCTCCTGGTGCCTTGTACTTTAACCTCCAAAACGTTCTCCACGTGCATCTACTGTAACATCTGTGGCCTCAAGCGATAGGGAGGGAAGTCTTACAAGGGGTTTTAGGGGCTTAACTTATCCCACATCAAGCAGGAAAGAGAGTTACTATGGGTTCACGCTGAGTAGGGCCAAGTATAGGCTTGAATCACGCCATAAGTCTCCTAAGCCTGCCATCTCTAACAATACCCCTGACCATTCAGGTGTCTTGTCTGCAGCTGCTGGAGCAGAAATCACACCCATACCCAGCATCTCAATATCAGCTTGGCAAAACTGCTGGCTTTACAGCTGCTTCATTTTAAACCCAGCCATCAGAAGACAATCCCTGTCCTCCCTGAGGAAGGGAACGTGTATGCATCCCTGGACCATGCTGTCTGTGGCAGGGTTAACATGACCACAGATATGTGGTTCTTCAAGCATGGGCAGGGAAGTTATATCACCTTCTCAGAACACTGGGTCAGTTTGTTGACCACTGGGAAGGATGCAGAACAGAGCACACCACTGGGATTGGTGGTGCTACTTCATGTCTAGCTTGTTGATATATGTGAAAGTGCAGTTACCTCTATCACCTCATCTTCAAAGGGCTTACTTTCTGACTCTTCAGAACTGACAGTCCTCCCCAAGTGCTCCAGAGCCTATGCCATGCTTTTTTTGCAACTGGTATGCCTGCGGGAAAGGAGCCAGGGATTCTGATCGTTTTTCAGAGTCAGTTTGAGAGGTGGTTGACCCCATACTGTGACATGCAAGACCAACCTGCTGGCCAACCTTTAGTAGGGAAAATTCACACACATACTGTACTTTGCTTGGCACATGTCCTGAACCTGGTGATGCAGCAGATTAGACAGCATGTAGATAGGAAACCATATGATAACAGATTACAGGTACAAGGATGAAGTGGAAACTCTGAAATGAGAACCTTATCAAGGCTGGACCACTGGCTGGAACTTGTACAGTACGACCTATGGCTTCTGGCTTGCATTGGGGCCAGTGTGCTGTTTGAAAGGGCTTTCAGCACAACAGGAAGATTTGTGACAGAAAGATGAATTTGCTTATCCCCTTATACTGTGGGCTGATTGAACTAGTCCTGGATCAACAATCATTACAGAACCCCTGCAGCAGATGATACCAACTACATTTTTCTTTGTCATCTGACCCCCCAAAATGGTGCCTTTCACCAATACTTGCTCCTGCCACCTCTGCTGTTCTGCCACCATTACTAGCTAACGAAAAACGATTAGTTATGGACTCAACCATGATTAGTGGGTTTTTGTATTATATCTATATTAAATAATGGGGCTGGTGGTCAAAGGCACATAAACGACTCCTTTATTAGACAAAGACCTATCTAAAAACAACAGGAAACACCATACTCCACAGGTCTCGCACAATATCCACTACTAGGGGGTACCAGTGATATCAATTAGATAAACATATAATAACATTAAGTAGCTTTCTCTAAAAGGATCATGATGTTTAGCATGTAAAGTTCCAAAGTTAGTAACTGAGTCCTCTTCAATGGGATGCTCCTTGCATCATAAGATTCTGCCACTCAAAAAAAGGATGCAATAGATAAACATAATGGAGGCCCCATATGGAGATAAAAGTGTGCAGTGTAGAAGAGGATGTCCTGTTGATGCTGTAATTTGCATAGACAATAGATTGTAGATCGAATGCATGTCATTGGGGACAACCATACAAGGGTCCCAGACAGAACACCAGACCAAATGTAGTCCAGAGAAGGGAAGCGATTGTAAAAGCTGTGTATGTATACGGTATCTTCACCTCCCTCTGACGCCCAGTAATATAGGCACCATCCAGGGGAGTATATGTATACCTCCCTCATACATTAAATACATGGAGTCTGGTCCGGGTAGTAAGCAATATTAAATCCAAAAAGAGTGGCAGTAACAGTCCCTTTAATACATGATTGTAAAGAGGTTTCTCCAAAATTGGTGAAATTCAAGCATCAGAGCAGAGTCAAAGCAGGATTGAGGATACTTATCATATTGTAGACATCAATCAGAATGCTCCTAGAGACAGGGAATGCAGAAGTGGCCTTTCCTGACTGGTTTCGCCGGTACAACTGGCTGCCTCAGAGGTAGGCTCAAGTTTGTTTTACATACCTGGCTGGATTGGGGCGCCTAAAATGGCCACTTCGCTTCAACCGCACATGTGCGGAACATCATGACGCGACATAAGTGTTGACTTCACACGCATGCACCATACAATAAATACATATATACTGGCAAAACCGGCAGAAAAGTGAGGGACTCTGCAGCACCTGTTTACACCATTGCAACCGATGCTTTGCATTGCACTTGATGATGTAAGGATTGGATGCAGCGCTCGGCCATGGAAACCCATTCCATGAAGCTCTCTATGAACTGTTGTTGTGCTAATTTGAAGGCCACACGAAGTTTGGAGGTCTTTAGCTATTGACTCTGCAGACAGTTGGTGACTCTGCACTTCAGCATGCGCTGACCCCGCTCTGTCATTTTACGGGGCCTACCACTTTGTGGCTGAGTTGCTGTTGTTCCCAGTTGCTTCCACTTTGTTATAACACCACTAACAGTTTACTGTGGAATATTTAGTAGCAAGGACATTTCACAGGATGGACTTATTGCACAGATTCCAACATATCACGGTACCGGGATTGAATTCAAGGAGCTCCAGAGAGCGACCCATTCGTCACAAATGTTTGTAGAAGCAGTCTGCATGCCTAGGTGCTTAATTTTATACATCTCTGACCATGGAGGTGATTAGAACACCTGAATCCAATAATTTGGAGCAGTGTACCAATACTTTTGGTAATATAGTGTATGTGTATGTTAGTTGTTGATTGTACCCATAGTACACCCCAGAAAAAATAGTGCACATTTTTGTTTTTTTTTTATCCTGCCTAAAATACAATGACACTGATACTAATTTAAAAATTAAAAAAAAATCCTGACCAAAATAAAAAAATATTGATCCTAACCTTGACCTTTGACCTTGACCCGTACATTACCCCTGGCACTACCCTAGATCAAACCTTTTTTTATTATTATATATATATATATATTATTTTTTTTTACACACACTTTTTTTGCATCTGAAAGAATGGAGAGAGATACAATGTACTGTATACGTCTCCTTCATTCAGAGAGAGAAAACACAGGGGTGGGCTTCACAGTGACTGATCAGTGTGATTGCCAATCAGAGGCTATCACAGCTATCAGGTGACCTGAAATTGGGAGTTCCTGGTCCTGACCATTACCGCGGGACCCTGGGCTCTCAGTGAGACCCTGGTCCCTGTGCTGGGAGTGCGCCGTGCGGCGCAGTCCCAGCACAGAGACAGGTACGCAAATATGCAGACCCACGGAAAAAAGATCCAGTGGGGCCACATATTTGTGTACAGTCCGCGTGAAGGAGTTAAAATAAAACATTTAAGCTTTATAACCACTTTCAGGATAAAACCTGCCTCGTCTCTTACACTGTGGCCTAACCAAGGTGCTTACATACTGTCCAGCCGCTGTACAAAATGTGTCACTATTGTCCCTCAAATCATGCACCCTCATTTTTGATTAAGGATAAAACCTGCCTAATCTCTCTTTTATACTGCAGCCTAAAGAAGCTGCTTGCATACTGTATATCCATTGTAAATGTTTGTGGCTATTGTCTCTGAAATAATACACTCTAATGTTTAGGTCCTAAATGTGACACGACCTGCATGGAGTTTGCATTTTCCCTTTGTGCTTGCGTGGGTTTCCTCTGGGTACTCCGGTTTCCTTCCGCACTCCAAAGAAATGCTGGTAGGTTAATTGTCTTCTGTCTAAATTGGCCTAGAATGTGTATGTGTGTGTGTAAAATTTGGACCTTAGATTGTAAGTTCCTACAAAGCAGGGACAGATGTAAATGTACAATATATGCAAAGTACTCTGTATTTTGACAGTGTTATATAAATGCCCATAATAAATAAACATGATAAATGTGGGTATAGGATCATAACTTTTTTTTATGGTTGGACTGAATGGACTTTTGTCTTTTTTTCAGCCAGACTATGTAACTATGATAAAACCTGCCTTGTCTCTCCCTCTTGCATTGTGGCTTAAACAAGCTCATATACTGTATACTGTTTAGCTACTTTACAATATGTCCTGCTATTGTCTCTGAAGTAATACACTCTCATCTTTATTTCAGGATAAAATCTGCTTCATCTCTCCTTTTCAAATTGTGGACTTCCAAGCTGTTTTGTCCTGCCACTGTATAATTTGTGTGGATCTTTTCTCTGAAATAATTTACTCTCATTTTTATTTCAAGATAATTCAAACCTCGTCCATTCCTCCTACATTGCAACCTGAAAACACTAAAACCGGAGAGTGCAAAATCTAGTGCAGCTGTGCATGTTAGCCAATTAGTTTCTAAGTTCAGCTTGTTCAATTAAGCTTTGGGGGAAAAACCTAGAAACTGATTGATTTCTTTGCAGAGCTGCACCAGATTTTGCACTTTCTAGTTTAAGTAAATCAAACCCTCTGTGTACATCTTGTTCAGCCAATTTTCACTGTAGGGCTCTGAAATAATACACTCATTTTTATTTTAGGATAAATCCTGCCTCGTCTTTCTTTACATTGTGTCCCCAGCATGCTGCTTACATACTGTCCAACCACTTTAAAATATTTGTGGCTATTGTGTTTTAAATAATACTTTTAAATGTTTTATTTTCAAGATACAACTGGCCTTCTATATTGTGGCCCAACTAAGCTGCTTACATACTGTCAAATCACTAAAAAACGTTTTTGGCTATTGCTGCTCAGATCAGTGTTTTTCAACCTCTTTCCAGTCAGAGCGCCCTTGAAAAGTATTTTCTGTCTCGAGGCACCTCTGTCTAAGGCTTGGTTCGTATTACTGCATGTGGGAGAACATGCGCAAAATCACACGTGTTCCTAGTACACCAAAAATGTGCTGCTGTTTAGCAGTCACTCAGGGGTGCTACAAGTTCTTAATGGTACCCCCATGCATTGACAAGTGCGTTGCCTTTTCGCTGTGGCATGATTTAAAAGAAAATGTTCAGGTATTTTTCTTCTGCATTTATGCAGGTAGGGCAGCCCACTAAAATGAATGGGCTGCCCTACAAGCAGCACACAGCCACAAAGATGTGAACTAAGGGCTCATTTACACATGAGGATGGGTGACAGTAAAACCATGCTGTTGAACCGCATTTTTACTATCATTTAGCTGCACAGGCAGCAGCCAGGTTAATTACATGCTGTGGCTGGAATTACACCCCCAGGTGAATGGGGCCATGCTGCAACCATCCTGCAACCGTGTGCATATTTTGCAGATGTGGCATGGCAATGCTGTATTTAAAGGGTTAAAACAGGTGTTGAGGAGGCCACATATCACTTTTCACTTCCTCTGAAAAAATATGGGAGCATGAATCACTTTTTCAGAAGAGCAACAGTCCTTGCTGCCTTTGTGAAGAAGCCCTAAAAAAGCAGTTCTGATTGTACAGGAATAGGAATCAGGATAAAAAGTAATGTATATACAAATATACACATACACGTGTAAACATACATATACTACTGAGCAGGGAATTAGAAGAGTGACACAAGACATTTGACTTAGGAATGAGGCAAAAAGCACAAATCTGGCCTTGTCAGTAGGCAGTCACACCACTGTCAAGCAAGCCTTGGCACCGCCACGTCACCAGTAACACCTGGGCTTCTCCATGTCACTGGCAACACTTGGGTAACACTATGTCACCAGCAACACCTGGGCACCATCATGATGCTGGCAACACCTGGGCACCGCCACGTCACCAGTAACACCTGGGCACCATCATGATGCTGGCAACACCTGGGCACTGCCACGTCACCAGTAACACCTGGGCTTCTCCATGTCACTGGCAACACCTGGGTACCACTATGTCACCAGCAACACCTGGGCACCATCATGATGCTGGCAACACCTGGGCACTGCCACGTCACCAGCAACACCTGGGCTTCTCCATGTCACTGGCAACACCTGGGTACCACTATGTCACCAGCAACACCTGGGCACCATCATGATGCTGGCAACACCTGGGCACTGCCACGTCACCAGCAACACCTAAGTACCAGTATTTCACTTGCAGACTTCAATTATCAGAGCAATTGCAGCCTGCATGTAACAGAGTATAGAGAGGAATGCCCTGGATCATCCCTGCCTGTCACCTCTGGGCTGTCATCCTCACCTAATCTCCTTTCCGACCTCTCCTCTCAGTATTTCCTCTGCCTCTAGCAGATCTCCCCCTGCACAGGCAGCTAGGAAACTCTGCCCCCCCCAATCATACATCATGTCCAGTATCCCTATCTGCCCAGACTCCCTGCTCATCCAGACACTTCCTCCACCGCTGCTAGCAGGGTTCATCCACCTCATGATTTATGCAGGACCTGGGCTATGGGCTTATTAGCTCCTTCTCCTGTCCTGATAAGCAACTGCTGTATCAATCTACAGTTAGGCAAGGCAGAAAGAGCTCGGTGTGATCTGAACACCATTCTCAACCAGGATGCCATGGCACCCCTGATGCCCTCAGACGGTTGAAAAAGGCTGGCTCAGATAATACACTTTAATTTTCATTGCAAGACAAAACCTGCCTTGACCTGTTAATGTGCTGCCTATTGGAGTGTCAGTGTACTGCCCCGAAGCAAGTAAATTTCTACTAAACACACATCTGAAGTCCATTATTTTAACTGATTCCCGACTGCCCTATAGCAGATATACTGCTACAGGGCGGGACGGATGCGTAAAATCACATATCAGTCACGGCCGCTGCTGTCAATCACCAGGTCCAGGTGATTACTCGCCGATGCCCGGTGATTGCCGAGTATCTCTGACGGGGAGGAGAACTGTTTGTTCTCCTCTCTGTCAGCTTATGCATACTGATTTGGATGGCTGTGCACAGCACAGCCATGCAAAGCAGTGTGCTTACAGTGAAGCACAGGGGCACAGCACTATGTAAAACAGTACACAGTTAACCCTTTGATCTCCCCTCATGTTAACCCCTTCCTGCCCAGTGCCATTAGTACAGTGTCAGTGCTTTTCTTTAGCACCGATCACTGTATTGGTGTCACTGGAGATGTCAGTGACACCAAATCAGTTCCTCCCCAATGTCAGAATACCCGCCAGAGTCCCGCAGCCCCGCTATAAGTTGCTGATCGCCGCTATTACTAGTAAAAATAAAAAATTAAAATTAAAAAATCCCAGTGTACATACCACCATTTGTAAATGTTATAACTTTCACGTAAACCAATTAATTTACATGTATTTGGATTTTTTTTAGCAAAGACATGTAGCAGAATACATTTTTGGAATTTGATTTTGATTTTTTAAATTCTTTTACTGGACATGTTTAATAGCAAAGTCAAAAATATTGTTTTTAAACAAAATTGTCGGCTTTTTTTTTATAGCGCAAAGAATAAAAAGTGTACGGTGATCAAATACCAGTCAAAGAAAGCTCAATTTGTGGGGAAAAAAGGATGTAAATTTCATTTGGGTGCAGCATTGCATGACCGCGCAATCGTCAGTTAAAATAACACAGCACTGTAACGCAAACAATGGCCTGCTCAGGAAGGGGGGTAAATCCCCAGAAGGGCAAATGGTTAAAAACTCTTTTATTTGGGGATATGGGGTTCATTAAACTTTAGAAACAATACAGTGTAGTATTGCAAAATATGATTCTCACAAACTGTACAATCAAACTGGTTTGCTACTGGCTAATTGGTACAAAGTTGAGGGCTGTTCCATAACACCACATACAGCTTATCGTCATCTTCCAAGCATATAAAGATTGGTGTTTCTTTCATTCTGCCTCAAGTCACATTTGAGCGGTTATATAATTTGTACTTATGTGTATAATTTTTAATAATGATGAGGCTATTTTAATACAAGCCACTCCCTGACCAGTAGTTAATGTGTTAAGAAAACATTGGATTTTAGCAGATGTGTGTGCTGACATTCTTTGAGAGATAACCCACCTTAAAAATCCCTCAAAGTTTGCCTTTCTTCTTGATCCAAAAGACATATAAATCAATAGTTATTACTTTGGGGATGTGTTGGTTAACCATTTCCATACCGGGCACTTTTACCCCTTCCTGCCCAGGCCATTTTTCAGGTTTCAGCGTTCTCACACTTTGAATGACAATTGCATGGTCATTCAACATTGTACCCAAACTAAAATTTTATCATTTTCTTCACACAACTAGAGCTTTCTTTTGGTGGTATTTAATCACTGATGGGGTTTTTATTTTTTGCTAAATTAGCAAAAAAAGACCGAAAATTTTGAAATAAAACCACGTTTTTCTTTGTTTCTGTTATAAAAGTTTGCAAATAAATATTTGTTCTTCATAAATTTAGGCCAAGATGTATTCTACTACATGTCTTTGGTGAAAATAACCAAAATTAGGATGTATTTTTTAGTTTGTAGGAAGGTTATAGAGTTCACAAACTGTATAGATCGGAAGATTGATCAATCCTGAAGTACTGACAGCCAATCTAATTTCATGAGGTATAAGAATGTCAGAACAGTACAGATATCCCCCAAATGACCCCTTTTTGCAAAGTAGACAGTCCAATGTACTTCATAAGAGGCATGGCGAGTTTTTTGAAGTTGTATCTACAGTCTTTTCCCGGCTGCCAAACGGCTATTGGCCGGGCGGCTATTGGTTAAGACCATTACGTCTCTGGTATTGTAATATACGTTGCATTAAAAGTAGGACTCTCTCATTGCTGTACAGTATTTTATCATTTATTCATTTATTTCTGCATTGGTATATTTTACAATTCCTTGTTTATTAGCCCTGTCTGTTAGCCTTGCAAATGTCTTAACATTGATAATGATGATAATGGATTATCAATGCCCATGCCCACTGTGTATCTCAAAGTCTGCTGTCTCCAAGGATATGTGACAAGGTAATTCCAGGAGGCTACAGAACAGTGACACATAATTCTTGCCTAGGTGAAAATGGTGTTGGAGAACAGAATGATAAAAAAATAAATGAAAAAAAAAACCCCAGAAAGTAAAGCAAAAGAAAATGTGTGCTTTATAGAGAAGGGAGGGAGGGGTGCAGGGACCTTAAGTCAATCAGGAGAACAAAGGTAATAGTGCCACCTAAATACTGTCACTGTAACGCACTTGAATTTAAATAGAAATAATTTCTAAAGCCTGAAATCCCCAGGTTTGGTATATACTTTCTTTCAAACTTTAGCTCCAAACCTTAACCATAAAGTTGGCATTTGTAATCACATACACACTTTTTCTTCTGTTTTACCCTTGTATAGATTGTTTTTTCAATGGAATATAAGTATATAAAGCTGCAAGGGTTTACAAAAGAAATAAAAATTGAATTAGCATTCTTTTGTAAAATTAAATGTTTACAGCTGAACATCACACTAAATTTATTTCAAATGCTGCCTGGGTTTGAAAAATTTTGTTTTTAGAAACTGACAACATTTACAAGAAACCAGTGTTTCACACTTACTGCGACCAAGGAAAAGGCAGAATTACAAGTTACATGTTATAATACAGAGACACAAAACATTTAATTCATAACATTAAAAGTTATATTTGAAGTTAAAAATATAGTGAAAAATAATGATGGTAGAGTAAATGTTTTCTAATATTTATTACACTAAAATGTTGTGGCCTCTTTTGGCTTCTTACACAGAAAGAATCACAGCTCTCATTTGCCATAGTTCCACTTCAAATGGATTCAAATTGGGATAAGCTTCGGAGTTCAGACAGAAGCTGAATTTGGACCAATATTCGCCGGTCAGTGAACAGGCACACAACATGGAGTGTTCTTCTGCTGGGTCGAAGCTCTAGCTGCAGCAGGAAGTGAAACATTTAGCAGTGGTATTTCTACTGCTGATCAATGTGACAGATTACCACTCAGGGTAAATATTAGGAAGCTGGTGGCTGTCAGCTGTCAGCTTCCTAGCAACCAGAAATGTATCCCTACCCACCATTCAACTGTCAGTTGGGGATTCTCAGCTGACAGGTGTATGAAAACAAATGGACAGAAATAGTGGCTAACAAGGCTACCATGGCTATACATGATCAATAGCATCAGTCATCATCTCTACTCCATTGCTTCCCATTTAACTGTAAGCCCAGGACTTTTCATTCGACGTGAGTCTCCATTGGGAGTGGGAAAGTAGGTGAGGCCTGAGTTAGGTACCTTGTATTGGGAGGAAATACCACACACAATTTATAGTTCGCTGATGTAAGTAATCCAGATAGTATACAATCTTAGTGTGTTTGGAAGACTTTGAATCGGTCTGCGCTGGCTTCATGCCTTCACACCACTTAGCAGAGTATATGAAGCAAATAAGGAGCATTCCCTGAGCTATCCCTCCTTTTCTGGAACTTGAATCTGTGCTAATAACTGTCCCTCACAATTAGATTCCTCTACCTTCCACTCACTCACCAGAAGCTTGCCAAAATGTGGATTTCTTATTTAAAAGATTCCCTCACCCAAAATGGCCAGTCTCTTGAGAGTTCTGTGCCCCATCAGACCACTTCCCCTCTTGAGGCACTGGAATCACTAAGGCATCAATTCCCTTAGGAGACTCCCCTTCCCATGCAATAATGACACTGAGCCACCTACAGGGGGGATAACTGCACCTGCCAACAGGCATACTGTCAGGCAAGTAAGCTATTTTATTGGCTGGTATTTTTCATCATAATTGATGAGGATCTTCATCACTGGAAGAAGTTGGGCAGAAACATGATAAGGTAATCAAAAAAAAAGTTGGTGCATATGATCATGGCTATTATTAGGATGCAGATAATGGAGTTGTGTTTGATGAGAGACTAAGTGGTTCAATGACCAAGAGGAATAGGATGATGGAGAGTGGTAAGCCCTGATGGGTGTTAGTCAAAGCTGGGAATGTAATAGAATGAAACCTTGAATATTTGATAAAGGCGATTGATTTGTGATAAAGGGCAGGGACCTGAGCAAGGAAATTATATCAGAAACCCCATTTGCACAGAATGTAGAACAAATAGCACCATGAAAGTGACTTGAAAGCCTTTTTCATATCTAAACAGTAAAGCATGGAGGCTGTTGATCTAGATTTTGCAATATGGGTGAAATGCATGAGTCTACACAATTTATCTCTAGCCTGACAGAACCACTTGTTCTGTCAAAATGAGAGAGAGAAGGCCTTGGTTGAGCCTTGTAGTTTATATTTTTGCTAACAATTTGATGGCTACATTTAGGAGGTGTGACAGTGAGAGGCCCTGCCACTATATAAATGTGTTTAAAAAGGATACAGGACTCTCAAAGAGTCAGTTTTAGAAGCATCAGTAGATGCTTTGTGAGCAGGCAAAACTGCATTTTAAGTTTTGTTTGGATTTGGTAATTTCATATTGGAGCTGGAAGCTTTAAGGTTCCAAAGAGTATTGGATGGGATGGAGCCTTCAGACCTGTGTTAAGGTTTTCCGGAATTTCTGCAGGTAGTGTGTTGCCAGGTGCACACACTCTTTATAAGTCAAATCTGAGCATAGCTCAGTTCAGTTGCTGCTGTTTGAAGACAGAGCCCTGTCAGGAGAACTGGGATTTCCTGTTGGAGACTGCACCCTTCTAGAGAGGATTCCTTGGCCAAGAACTGGAAAAGTCTGGCCAGCCACAAGAGTCTGGGAGACCAAGAGAGGGTTTGGGAGACTGAGTAAGCTGGGGAGTCTAGCAAGTCCTAGGGGCTGAGGGGAATCCAGAAGTCTCCGGAAGAAGCAAGCCTGAGGTGCTGGGAACACTCTGTCAAGAGGCCATGTGGGGCCAGAACAGCAAGGTGCTGTCACCTTAGCTGAGAGAGCCTGAATAAGCAGTGGTTTAGGAGATCAAACAGACCAGAGGTACTGCTGACCAGAGAGCCAGCTGGCTCTGTGTTTTATGTTAACATTGTTGCTGAGTAAAGTTAAAACCCTTGCATGGGAATCCTGGATGGACATTTTAATTTTTGTTTAATAAAAGTGGGCTACCAGGCCCTTAAATATAGTTACTGTGTGATGTGGACTCACTTTACAACTGCATCTACCACTGAGATAACATCCCCAGTTCACAGAGAGAAATAGTTCTTAAGTTGGACCAGTTAGTGTGGTCTGAATTTTGCTTCTGAACCATGCATACTGTTGAGGATACAATATCTCCTAACATTTTTAAATGCTGTGGTGAGAGTAGGGATGAGTCGAACTGCACTGGGTTTAGTTGAAGCAAGGTTTAGCTTACTTCAAAGAAGTTCAGATGCCAAACCCCATTGAAATCAATAGAGGCTGAATCTGCCCTTGGGAACATGTACCAGTGAAAAAACAAAATCCCATTTAGATGGAAGCAATGACTTTTTTAAAGCACTGACATTTACAAAGAAAAAATGATTTGTTTAAAATTGCTGGCAGATGACATTTCCCTTCTTGCTTCTATAAATAGGCACACAAATGTCCACCTTTGCAAAGAGCTATGCATCAATTTTGTATAAAAAAAAGAAAGAAGCCGGCAATAAAATGTAATTTGCTGGCAATTTAAACTGTATATTTTTTTCTTTGTAAATGTAAATATGTACATTTTCAATGTTGTAGCACAGCCTACAGCAAGAATGAAAAAAATGTGTGAAGTCCCCCTAAAAATTCATACCAGACCCTTAACCTGAGAATGCAGCCTGGCTGGCCAAAAAAAAGGTGAGGGGGGGAAACATGCAGCTTCTCTCCTGAATTACAGTATACCAGGCCACATGCCCTCATGGTCTTAGTGCACACAACTGATCCTGATGGTACTGCTCACTGAATGACAGCTCCCCAAGACTGCACCAGGCATTACAGCAACAATTTCAGAACAGATGAATCCTTGCTTGTGTTTAGAATATGGGAATAGTGGTTCAGAGAGCAACACAATTACTGCTTCCTTTCAAAGTCTTACTGCATTAACCCATAGTGGCCTATTAAACATTTATTACCTATTATATAACAACAGTAACCAATTATCTGTCACATATTCATGACATAGAGGGGTTACTTTACTATAGGCAAATAAGCTGTTTACTTTGAAAGGGAATTTACTCTTAGCTTAGTAAATGACGTGACGCTCTACCTACTTCCATAATCCAATCAAGTACTAGACACTGTTTTCTTTTTTTTTTTTTCTTCCACAAGATTGGGTATTCTTTGCAAAGTGAATCTTAACCAAAGTCCCCAAACTGAGTGGAAATTCCTTGGCAAAGTGGAAATTCCTTGCAAATTAAACAGCCTATTTGCCTTTAGTAAACAACCCCAATGGATGTAGTAAGTACTGTATATGTGAGCCCACTTAAATTGGAAAGAGAACAACAGCAGCTGTGCACAAAGGTAACCAAATAAAACCTTGATCAAACAGATCAAAGGAGAGTGCAGCACTAAAAACTTATAATAATATTATTCTAATATAAAGGTGTAAAGTCCATATAATGAATAAAAATGTGTAAAAATGACATAAAAGTATAAATAGTTTGCAGTTCAAAGGTGACTTTCAGTGCTCCTAAAATTCCAGTTTCCTTGATAGGTCGGTGCTTGTGCATTCAATAATGGAAGAAATGCAAACTCACCGGAAGTGCAGTTTGAATGTGCATTAAAGTATATATCCAGATGTCATCAAGGGATCATCAGGAACAGGTCAAGTACAGGAGTGACTTCCCTCTCAAGGTGGATGGGTCCTGGGGCTTTAAATGATGATCCAGGGACAGCCAGAGTTCCCCTTAAGGGATGGATGGGTGCAGCTCACAGGGTATATAGGAGGCTCTTTCTCTGGATCAGGAAGTCACTCCTGTACTTGACCTGTTCCTGATGATCCCTTGATGACATCTGGATATATACCTTAATGCGCATTTAAACTGTGCGTCCGGTGCGTGCTTATTTCTTCCATTATTGAATGCACAAACCCCAATGCATACCATCAGTCCTCCATAATCATAACAAAATATAAATCAGTTAATACACAAGCTCTCTTCTCAATTACAAATAAGAGTTGATATTAAAACCTATTGTGTTCCCAATCCAAGCATTTTTCTCCTTCTCTTTAATTGAGAGATCCAATAAAATCTCCACCTCTCCATTTAGGCCTCATTCACATGGGTGCATGGACTTGAACACTCATGTGAAGGGCCATATTTATATGTGTTTGATGCATAGCTGTTCTGTGTATCTTTGTGCAGGCAGTCCCATTAATGTCTATTGGGACACAGTGGCTGCATGGACACAGCCACTGGCCCCAATTTGACAGCCTTGTTTACCAACACCCAGAAGGCTGTCACATTAGGAGAAGAGGATCGGGGCTGCTCTGTGCAAAACCATTGCACACAGCAGGGAAGTATAACATGTTTGTTTTTGTTTTTATTACTTGCTTTTTTTAATTATTACAACCTTTAGAATTACTTTAATGCAGCTGCTTTTTTAAACATAAATTTTGGATTAAATGGCAAAATGGAGCTTCAACTATTGCTCTAGCCACTGATTTATTTTTTTTAGAAAATTCTATCAATTTACAGAACATTTGTGTATAGGCATCGTCTTCTACTACTTTTGGATTATATTTCCTTCCAGCAAGTCTTTGCCTTGTGGGATAAAGGTCTCCCTGTCGGTAGAATTATGACAGTACTGTAAAAATGGTTCTTTGGGAATATCTTTTATCTCCCATTTACTATTTTAAAAGCTAACTTTTTAAGAAAAAATAATAAATGGACATGTTTTTACTGGAAAAAAAATGTGCATTTATAATTTTTTCCTGCAGGAACCATGAAAACATTGCACCTGCAAGCAGAAGATCAGAGGCACAAAGTGGGTTCCTGCAGACATATCTTCCAGTTTTCAGCCTATACCTCTGTATGGTCTTTCTTGCAGCCCATTGAAACTAAGGCCTCTTTCAGACTGGGCTGACCCACCAAAGAATCTGTTTGCTCAGCGGGGGATCTCTCCACTGATCCCCAGTGAGGAAAGAGAATGACAGGTCTATGTCCATTCCACTGCTGCAGAGTGGACACAGACACAGTCTGCTTTTTCCTATGGGGCGGTCGGATGGAAAAGCACCACCTGTGCATTTCCAGCTAACTTTCATCCATTCCAATCCGATCCGCTGGACAGATGGGGAACAGAGTCCCATCCATCTGTGTTTGGCGTACAGGATTGGATCGGATGCTGGTGGGTGTCAGTAGACCTGCCAGTCTATAAAGCTCTATCAATGGTCCAATCAGGTCTGCCTGAGAAACTGACAGACAGACCCGTTCAGACCGTCAGTGTGAAAGTGGCCTAAAAGTCTTCCTGCCATGGTGGCAGCCTGTACTTGAAGTGTATTCATTCACAGGAACCTCTGAATGATGGATGCGACTGTGTAGGCAGAGCCCCGGACAGCCAGGCTGTTTTTGAAAAGTGACAGCAGGTGTGGGGATGGAAAAGCCTTGTCTGCTATTATTGCTGTTATTATTATACAGGATTTATGTAGCACTAACAGTTTGCTCAGTGCTTTACAATATAAAGAGAGACAATACAGCAACAATACAGTTCAATACAAGAGGGTTAGGAGGGCCCTGCTCCTTGGAGCTTACAATCTATTATGGAGGGGCTAGTGGTACAAAAGGTAATAACTGTCAGGAATAGACTGGTAGGAGGAATAGAAGTTTCCATTATTAGCTGAGGGCAGAATTGGCTTCCCTGAAGAGATTTTAAGAGATCGCCTAAAAGTGAGCAGAGTAGACAATATTCTGATAAATTGGGGTAGAGTGTTCCAGAGGATGGGGAAGCTCTGGAGAAGTCCTGAAGATGAGCATGGGAGGAGGAGACAAGGGAGCTAGAGAGCAGGAGGTCGTGCGAGGAGCGGAGAGTATGGTTTGGGTGATATTTGGAGACAAGATTGGTGATGTAATTTGGGGCAGAGTTATAAATGGCTTTATATGTTATTGTTACTGTTTTGAATTTTATCTGTTGGGCAATGAGAAGCCAGTGGAGGGATTGGCAGAGAGGGATGGCAGATATGGAATGGTTAGTAAGGTGGATGAGTCTGGCAGCAGCATTCATGATAGACTGAAGATGGGATAACCTTCGATGAGGTAGGCCATTGAGGAGGGAGTTACAATAGTCAAGGCGAGAGATAACCAGGGAGTGAATAAGTTGCTTAGTAGTTTCAGAGGTTAGGAATGGGTGTATTTTGGAGATGTTGCGGAGGTGAAGTCTACAAGATTTGGATAGTGATTGGATTTGGGACTGAAAGGATTACACCTAGTACCTTGGCATGAGGGGAGGGACTGATGGTTGTGTTTTTGATCTTGATGGAGAAGTCAGGTGAGGGGGCATGGGGAAGGGGGATTATAGGAAGGGGGGATTATGGGAGAGGGGGCAAGAGCTGGAACATGTTACATGTTCCATTCTAAATGCAGGTGGAACATGTAACATGTTCCAATGGTGAATTTATGTTTTAATTACTAAATTAAAGACATTTATTTAATGTTCACTGTATATGGTGGTAAATTCAAGATTCCAACCTGGATTGTTGATGGTACTAAAGCACTCTTGTAATCCCTCCTCTGAGCCATCCCATATAAAAGAACAGCAAGTTTTGTACCTCTTCCACATGACTACTTCATTACCAATCTTAGAAGTGCTAAAGGCATGCTCCCAAGCTACCATAAATATATGTGTATTTTTACTGGCAAGAACCTTTTTTAATCCTTGATTGAGAACAGCAAAAGCTCAGAAAAAGTGAAGGAGTGACTAAAATAGTTTGCAGTGGAGGCAAGTATAAAATGTACTACTTTTAGTAAACTGATAGGAGGAGAATTACTGAAACTGGAGCTCTCAGAATATGGTGCAGTTGTATGTGGCAGCCAATCCGTTTCCAGCTTCAGCTTGTTCTACTAAGATTTGACAAATAAAACCTAGAATCTGATTGGTTTATATGCAGAGGTGCACCAGATTTTGCATGCTCCTGTTTTAGTAAATTTTTCCCTAAAGTGTTTACATTTTGCTCACACCGCCTCACACACAGAGTCTGCAGCATTTAATTTGAAGTTTTGACATTATAAGCCTGTGTGGAATTTTATTTTGTTTGGAAATCTGTACAGGTACATAAATACTGGTATCTATGACCAGTCTCCAGAAGCCTTACCTCTTCTCCAGTCATGTTATCTCCGCCCACACTGATGCCACTGCTGGTCCTGCATTGTACATGATGATGTTGAAAGTCTGCCCACATTCCAAGTAGAAGTGAAGAAGACTGGAGCATACATAATAGACCTGGATGAACAAAAATTCTAATTATTTTGACAGGTAAAACTGCTTTTAATAATGTATTTTATCTCTGTTTTGCTTGCCTAAAGTTCAGGATTGAGAGGTAAAAACTAAGCCTGGAGTTGACAATTAAGAACACTTAATGGGGTAAGAATCAAAGTGATATATTTAATTGCCATTTTAACATTCTTCAACATAACCTTTAATAAAACTTGTTTCTTGCTAAAAAAAAAGAAAAAGTTTAGCATCTTAGTTGTAATTTTTTTGCTTCACACGTCATCAACCATTTTTTTAGGCAGCAGATCTACACCAGTCCTTTCTATTTGTAACATTTATCCATAACAGTATATCATATTCTGCATAGAGATGACAAAAATCAATAGAGACCAGTGCAAACTGTCCCCTTGGTATTTACACTGACGTAAAAGGTGTCTTCCCTTAAAACCAATTTATCTCTAATTTAAACCATGAAACATGATATTGATATGCTTAATCCAATAAGACATTGAAAATTCATATTGTCTTGGGATAATATTAAGGTGTTTTGTTGTTGCTATGTAATAATTGAAGACAATGCCTCAATTTATAGGTATATCATTTGCTAAGGATAAAAATCACTAACTTAATAAAAACTTACAAAAGGAACTAGAGGATACAGTAAGCCCTGTCAAAGAAACAGATTATTTATTAAGATGATATTTGTTATCTCTCTTCAGATTTTTTTATGAAAATAAAAAAAATATAAAAAATGTTGTTCTTTCTTTTGTTGTAGGCTAGCTGGGGTGTTAATGGAGTAAAATATATGTGTCCACACTTATGGTATATAAAAGAATCTATCTATCTATATTTCCCAGCAGCTGCTAGTGGATATAACCCCTATAACACCACTACAAAGTGAAAGAAGCAAAAAAATAATAGCAGCACTAAAGGTTAAAGTGCTCAATACGCATCAATGTGCCAATGTGCTAATACTACAAGCACCAAATGTCTTCATATAATTGTGCAAAATATTAAAGTAATTATATATAGGAAGGTTGGATGGTTTAAAAAATGTTTTATTAATTTCATATTTTTGCACAATTATATGAAGAATAGTTGATGCTTGTAGTTTTAGCACTTTTTCATTCATATTACACACTTTAACAATTAGCACTGCTATAGTTTTTTTTTTTTTTCACTTAGTTTGTGATATTACTTCAATGTATGTTTCATGGATAAAAATGGAACATGAATACAAAAACAACAATTTAATAAGCTGAAAAATGTTGGGATTGATTTACTAAAGGAATAATGATTTTTCACTTGGCAGACTAGATGTCTTGTTTTCAAAGAAAGAGTTCACTGAATTTAAGAAATAAGAAACTGTGCTTACTGTAATCAACCAATTATATGCAACAATTAATATTTGTATTACAACTTGGCCATGAATAGGTGTTCAAATTGAACAAAAGTTCACCCTATTTACTATAATTTATTTTTGATTTTCAAATTATTATGAATTGAGCAATTTGTTTAACTTAAAGTGGTTGAACCATACATATACACAGTGAAGTGAATATCCTCAGGTGATACACAGAGATGAAACATAGGTTGTACCTGTATATCTGCAGTCTTCTCTTCTCTACATCCATTCAAAGTGCTGAATTTATAAAGCTTGTCTGAGAGTTCAGAAAACAAAAAAGATCAGAGAGCTGATGTTACACTCTGCAGAGATCAATGAAGAGAGCTCTGAGAGTTAAATGGAAGGAAGGGACACACCCCTTCACACAGCACATAGAATTAGAGCTCAATCTGCTGGAGGTCGCTCCCCTGTCACAATTTTCTCTTGGTGACAGTAAAACCTGTCAGAAGTAATTTATGCTGATAGCACAGAAATGAAGTGGCAGACAAAAATGACACTTAATGCTGGTTCACATGCAGTATATGCGGATTGGATGCGGTTTGAACCGCATCCAATCTGCATGACGTGAAAAAACATTGCTTCTTATGGTGACTAGGTATAAAAAGTAAATGTGAGCGCAAGTGAATAATGATCATATAAAAGCTGCTGGCATAAAAGGCAAACCTCAACACCTCAAGGATCTCTGAAAATAAATAAATATGCAGCGCTAAAAGATAAATAATATGATGTAAAACCAATATGAGAGAATATAAGTCAAATGTAACAATATTACGTCTATGAGTGACGTGCCTAAATTCCCATAATGATATTAATAAGTCCAAAAGAAAATGGTGTCCATGGAAACTGGTAATAAGTGCTTCGTGACTTATAATATACGTGCCAAGGTCTGGTAAGGTGATGCACTTACAAAATGTACATATAATATGAGCATTATATGTATAATCCAAATAGTGGAGTCATCGGGATCTGGTCTGGGGCTGTAGTGTCATCGGGCTCAACAGTGGACACGCAAGATGATAACTCACACTCGGGGTCTCACTCCGCTCACAGACTCATCACACAGCTTTTGGATATTAGCTCCACACTCCCAAATGGCTCCACCTTGTGAGGCTCGCAATGAACAAGTCAGGACAGAAAATGGTGCTAACAGTGTAGTACCGTTTTTACTAAAATATGAAACTAATCCAAAATAACATAAGCAACTCACATGTGATCAAAAGATGGCCTTCCTGATGGCCATGTACAGCTAGGCGTCAAACTGGAGGGCTCCTCTGTTGAGTTTCGTGCAACAAGCACTTTGTTCTATGGTGACTGTTCACATACCTGGTGCACTGGCAGTGCAGATTGAGTGCAGTTTGAAACAGAGTCATGTACGATTTCTGAGCAGTGCAGTGTGGTTCAGGTGCGGATTACAGACTATTGACTTCTTTGGGAACTGTTTTTAAACCACATATGTGTGAACAGGATAAAATCCTGACCTCAACCTTATGTAAACCTGACATGAACTGGTGAACAACTACTATATCAATTAGCTGTGAAACATGAGCTTGAATCCGCACTGCACATGTGTGCTTCAGCTCTTAGTGCTCTTATTTGAGACAATTACACACTATAGAGGGATATGCTTTGTTTATAGCTCATGTCTGAAGTTTACAACCACGTTAAGTCCTATTAAAACTATTTTGAAGCTGTAAGCAAGCCATGGGTTGGTGCTGGCATGATTGAATCAATGTACTAACATGTACTTAATTTTCTGAGAATGAAAAAGGAACTGATGTCCAGTTAAAAAAAAGCTGTCAGACAGGTTTTTATTGTAGAAGAATCTAGGCATGTCTCTTCAAAAGATAAAAAGTGCAGCACTATGTTAAATAAGAGTGGAACATAAGCTGATTCAATAACGCGTGATAAAACATATGTATTAAGTATTCTAGAAAATATGTGCAAATAAGGAAACGGAGTGTGTGCACTGTCCATGGCCCTACCAACCAGTGATAACTGCTAGCTCCATTCATACATTGGGCTGGAATCCTCTATCATGTAAACTAAGAGGCCTGAGATAGTTTAAAAAAAAACAGAATGGGGTTCCCTCATAATTCACATGAGGCCCTTCAGATCTGGTATGAATTGAATAAAGTGGGACACCAAGCAAAAAGATAAATGTCATCCCATCCAAGGGGGAGCCTCACACAAAATGAAGAAGAAAAAATAGTGTAAGGTTCACTTATTCTAAAAGGGGTATTACAGATTCCAACAAGTCCTTATCCATAGAACCCTAAAACAGGATTGTAGGGAAGGGTTCTTTGTTCTCATCAACATAGGGACAAAATTCCCCCATGTTGAGGGCATGTGGCCTGGTATGTTTTGGAGGGGTACATCCCCAATATACCCTTTCTTGGCCAGCCAGGCTGCATGCTTGGATAAGGGCCTGAGTTTTTGGGGGACAGCATGCTTTTTTTTCTTTTTGTATGGTAGTCTTTGTTAAAATTCATACCAGGTATAGCTTATTACGTTTGAACAGGATCCCATTTAAAATATATGCCAGATCTTAAGGGTCTTATGTGAATTATGGGGGAAACCCTCACGCATTTTTTTTGTGTGGGATACCCATTGACATCTATATCAGACCATCATCTAGGATAACTCTTATAATCAGTACATTGACTGCATACAGTAATGTCTTTATCCCAAAACCAGCCTTCTTTGAAGCATTTCATCACTTCTGGCTTGCTCACAAGGATAGGGGAGCTAATTGGAGTGCAGCTGACTTCTTTCTATTTTCAATGTAGAGTGGAGATGGACTGTGATGGCCAGAACCCACTTTGCCCTGTGCACTGTTTGCAGAAGAGGCCAGTCATGAGCAGAGCTATGGATTTGTGTGTGTTTCTGTTGAAAATATGACCTAATTTATTGACAACATTTTAATAACTAAGCCATCCAAAATACACACCTTTTCCTCATTAATCCAATCTTACAGGATTAGTACTACAAATATTTTCTATTAATATTGAAGACCTTAATATTCCCTACAAAGAATAACACTTTGGGAAGAAGCTATAAAATCCCACTGCAATATTCTATGTGCAGAAGAAACTCATTTACTTGTCTTGAAACACCCAAAATGTACTCATAAAAACTTTCCACACATTTTCTTTCCCAACAGCTAGTAAAAGAAAAAAGGATTCCTAGGAAGTAATTTTTTTTACAACTTCACAATCTGATCACCAATTCCATTGGCAGATTTGAGATTTTATGTTGTGACATCAACGACATCTGGGATTCAGTTGCAAATCTTGACACTCCTAGCAGCCAGCTACTTTTTTTTTATTCTGTAATAAAAAGAATAAGGAAAGTACAATCCAGATATCTACTACTATGTGAAGATTTCATTGTTGTTTCAGACAAAAGGATGGCTATTTCCCCTCCTCATCCTGCACAGCAAACAACACCTAAGCCAAAAAAGATTTATTCGATGTATAGGGGTACACTTTTAAGACAAATACTTTCCTTCTACTCCCACCCCTATAGTACTTTAAGAAGAAGTACAGACAAAGCTTTTTTTGGCTGTACTTCTCCTGTGGATCACAGGAGAGCAATCATTTCTGCACTCCTGTGATGTGTTTTCAGCTGACAGCAGACTGAAGTCCACTGTCGGCTGACGTCAGTCCAGGCTGGGGAAAGATCCCGACTTCAAAGTTGGGATCCACCCCAGAGTCTGAAGAGGCACCTGGCTCAACCTCTCAGTGAGTTGCTGAGAGCGTGAGACAGCTGCTCCCTCCCCTAGAGCCGGCGAGGGACAGATGCAGCATGGACCAATGCAGCATTCACCTAGGTAAGTATAAATAGGAGGAAAAAAAGACCATATTTCTCTTTTAAGATAGACTTGTTTATCTTAGGCAAACACTTGCTACAAAAAATCCAAAGGTCAAAAATAAATACTATTATTTGGTCAGGCCATGCTTCCCCATGCTTTTGCTGCAAACCACAATTGTCAAAACTACTACCTATGCTGTAACAACACTTTCATAATGTCTAATCATTAAAACCAAGTAACCACACAGCTTTATGACTTTTTGAATATATTAATCCCCCTGGCATATATCTTTATTTTATGTCTTACCCATTCAGCATACAGTACAGATGAACTATGATAAAATGGAATATAAGAGAAAAGAAAAAGAGGATGCAGCAAATATCTAAATTACTTGAACAATTAAAAACTTAGAAACACAAATCAAATCAAACTTATCCCCAGACAACTTCAATACCCTAACAGAACACAGAGAAATACTATGATTATTATTGTTGTCAGCACAAGACAAATTCTTTACAGGAATGAAATGATTTTATTATTCCCAGTGCAACAGAGCCAGTAAGTTGCTGAGATACAAACCAAAACCAAAATGGCTTTCAAAACCCATCACACACTATACAACCCTCAAGATATTGCAAACATGCTTAGTTATTATTATAACACCCTTAACAATTTAAAGCACAAAACATCAGTCCCATATTTAACGTTAAATGAAAAATCCCTTTTTGCAAAAAAATATAGCAAATACAAGCCATGTTGCAAAAACTGTTATTTAAAAAAATATTTTTTTTTCTTCTGCAGTGCTATAACTTTCTGTAAAATGCCATTTGGCAACCCAGAGGCCTTCTGTACACAGTTGGTGTACAGAACTTCCCCAGAAATGTAATGTCCTGCTTGTGTAATTGGTTCACTGATTTTCCCAGAAGTCTGCACATGGATAGAAGTCAAATTTTAGGCATCCTCTGTAATCGGAATTATATTTCAGAAAGATACTCACTAAGAGTTAACCACTTGCCCTCCAGAGGATTCACCCCCTTCCTGACCAGGCCATTTTTTGAGTTACAGCACTGCGTTACTTTAACTGACAATTGCGCGGTCATGCAACGCTGCACCCAAGTTAAATTTACGTCCTTTCTTTCTCACAAATTGAGATTTCTTTTTGTGGTATTTGATTGCCTGTGCATTTTTTATTTTTTGCACAATGAAAAAAAAAAGACCAACAATTTTGAGAAAAAAACAATATTTTTGACTTTTTGCTATTAAACATGTCCAGTAAAAGAATTTAAAAAATCAAATTTCCTCAAAAATTTAGGCCAAAATGTATTCTGCTACATATCTTTGCTAAAAAAAATCCCAATACCTGTAAATGAATTGGTTTAGCATTATAGCATTTACAAATGGCAGTATATATACTGGGATTTTTTTTATTTTTATTTTTACTAGTAATGGCGGCGATCAGAGAATTATAGCAAGACTACGGGACTGCGGCAGGCATTCTGACACTGGGGGGAACTGACTTGATGTCACTGACATCCCCAGTGACACCAATACAGTGATAAGTGCTTATAAAATGCACTGACACTGTACTAATGACACTGGACAGGAAGGGGTTAGCATGTGGGGTAATCAAAGGGTTAACTGTGTGCTGTGTGTACTTTACTATGGGGAGTGTGTTAGTGCTTCACTGCAAGCACACCATTTTGCATGGCTGTGCAGAGCCATGCAAAGCTGTGTGCGCAAGCTGGCAGGGAGGAGAACTGTTTTGGTTACTAATGGTTCTCCCTCCCCTCGGAGATGCTCGGCATCAAGTAATCACCGGCCGAGACCCAGTGATCGACAGCCACGGCCGCAAATGGTGGCACGCGCCCCCTACCCGGAAATGCAAAGTCACAAATATATATATATCTATATATATATATATACGTGATTTTGCACACCCGTGCTGCCCTGTAGCAGTATATCTGCTATAGGACAGACGGGAAGCAGTTAATTACCTCTGAAGGGATGCAAACAATGCAGATTTCCTATAATAGAAAAAGGGGGTATAAGAGCACTAGGATTTAATAATGATATGAGCAGCTAGCATAAAGGTATAACCTCTCAATCTTTGAAACGAGAACTGTCAGAAAATGCAGCACTATATTAAAAGATATATGTAGAAATAAATAGACAATAATGTGTCAAATATTCATATATATGCGCTGTGGAGCGCTAATGTAATAACAAGTGTAAACGTCTATGATGGTGACGTTGAAAGTGCAATAAGTGACATATAGTAAATAGGATATCAAATCACGCAAAGTAAAGATATAACGTCCAGTATTGAAATAAAGGTGAAAAACAGTGATTTCCGTGATTGTGAATGGGTATATATTGCACTAACCAGATAGCACAAACATGTGCGCCTTTGAGTTGTCAGACCACTCCTGGTCATCAGGAACTGGAAAAGCTAGAATCAGGAGATCATCTGGCAAACCAGCAGCACGACAGTTGATCAGCGTGTCATCTCTCTCCAAGTGGTGTTACTCATCCATCCAGCAGGGGGTCATGATCCAGGTATCATAGATACTAAGTCATCCAGCATGGAAACCTCACAGTGGCGGGTATGGGGCACCAAAACAGGGATCCACCTTAAAAGGGGTGCTTGTAATAAAACGAGCCCAAGCAAAGATCTGTCAAGGTCCTACCTTTCCTCAGGGCTTGTGCTGCTCCATGTGCTGGCATCCATCTTAGGTGTCTGCAAAGCATTGTGGGATCCTTTATGCTTTCAGCCCTCTGCGGCTCCTCCCCCAGGAGGTGGCGGCTTATCACATATAAGTCTGCTGTTTGTAGCTGTCCATTGCATTCGTGTCCTGTCTGTTGCACAGCAGCAAACTCCTTTTTAGTTTCTCATTGCTGTCCTGGATACCGGCTTTGGCAAGACTCCTTCCTGGCTTATGACCCCAGCTCTGGTGACCATCCTTCCTGGCTTCTGACCCCAGCTCTGGCGATCATCCTTCCTGGCTTCTGACCCCGGCTCTGGCGATCATCCTTCCTGGCTACTGTTCTACCAAGTCATCCGCTGTTGCTGTTGGACTTGCATAGACTCTGTCTTGTTTTTGTATAATAAACTTACCTTTAATTGCACCTCCTTGTGTGTCTGGCTCTTCGCTCCCTGACAAGATCTTGATAGTGCAGTATTTTTGCTTTATTTAGTAGATACACATATATTAAGAACTCACATCAGCAAAGAAAACAGCAGTAAAGATGGCCGTCGGCCTCCACGTGGCCCGAACGGCGTGACATAACTGGCTAGGCTCCAGCTGACGCGTTTTGTGCTTATGAGCACGTTATCAAAGGGCAATGCAGCTGACAATGCAGCTTTCCTCATTAGAACCCTACAAGTGCATCAGCTGATTAGATTGAACATAGACACTCTCATTCAGCAATCAGTATTCCAAGGACAGTGATGAACATATAGCTTTTTCTTAACCACTTCAAGTCCGGACACTTTTACCCCCTCCCTGTCCAGGCCAATTTTCAGCTTTCAGTGCTATCACACTTTTGAATGACAATTGCGCGGTCATGCAACACTGTACCCATATGAATTTTTTAGCATTTTGTGAGACAGATAAAACTTTATTTTGGTGGTATTTATTCACCATTGGGATTTTTATTTTTTTTGCTAGGTAAATAAAAAAGTCCAAAAATTTTGAAAAAATGTGTTTTTCTTATACAATTTAGCAAATAAATAATATTTCATCATAAATCTTGGCCAAAATGTGTTCCATTATCTTTTTAGTAAAAAGCAAATAACCCAAATTAGTTTATAACCAAAAATTATAATTTTTAAACATTTATTTTTACTTTTTTATTTTATTTTTTTATATTATTATTTGTGTTTTTTTTTTTTTTTTTTTTACATACTGTCACCCTAGCAGTACAGTGTCACCATGGTGACACTGTACTACTTGTGGGGGGTGATGAAGATTTTTTTTTTTACACTGATTGCTTTTACACCCATAAAGGCTGTAGAAGCAATCATTTCTCCTTCTCTCTGGCTGCATTTTTGCAGCCATTGAGAACCACTGTGTGAGCTGTGATTGGTCACAGCTTGTCACATGGTACAAGGCTGTTGTGAATAGCCTTGTACCATGTGACCTCTGTGATCATTCACAGATTTCACACGTAGTAACCAATGATATCAGAAGTGACATCTTTCTTACTACTCTGCATGTGATCACTGATTGGCCACAGAGGTCCCGTTCGAAGATTGGTGTTCCACTGTGTCTGGAGGACACAGCGGGCACCGGATTGCGGTGCTGCATGCTCCCAGGGAACGCGCACAAGAAGGGGGGGGGAAGTCCGTTTATAAACAGCCACCCGACCCTGCACCTCCACCGTCCGGCCGTTTATATACAAAAAAGTTTGCTTAGATAGATCACAGAAGGGATTGTTTTTTTCTCAACAACAATGGAGTTAATCTTTATGTCCTACAGTGAGGAACAGAAGTATTTGAACACCCTGCGATTTTGCAAGTTTTCCCACTTAGAAATCATGGAGGGGTCTGAAATTCACATTGTAGGTGCATTCCCACTCTGAGAGACAGAATTTAAAAAAAAATTCAGGAAATCACATTGTATGATTTTTAAAGAATTTATTTGTCTTGCACTGCTGAACATAAGTATTTGAACACCTGAGAAAATCAGTGTTAATATTTGGTACAGAAGTCTTTGTTTGCAATTACAGAGGTCAAAAGTTTCCTGTAGTTCTTGACCAGGTTTGCACACACTGCAACAGGGATTTTGGCCCACTCCTCCACACAGATCTACAGTCAGGTCCATAAATATTGGGACATTGACACAATTCTAACATTTTTTGTTCTATACACTACCACAATGGATTTGAAATGAAACGAACAAGATGTGCTTTAACTGCAGACTGTCAGATTTAATTTGAGGGTGTTTACATCCAAATCAGGTGAACGGTGTAGGAATTACAACAGTTTGCATATGTGCCTCCCACTTGTTAAGGGACCAAAAGTAATGGGACAATTGGCTTCTCAGCTGTTCCATGGCCAGGTGCATGTTATTCCCTCATTATCCTAATTACAATGAGCAGATAAAAGGTCCAGAGTTCATTTCAAGTGTGCTATTTGCATTTGGAATCTGTTGCTGTCAACTCTCAAGATGAGATCCAAAGAGCTGTCACTATCAGTGAAGCAAGCCATCATTAGGCTGAAAAAACAAAACAAACCCATCAGAGAGATAGCAAAAACATTAGGCGTGGCCAAAACAACTGTTTGGAACATTCTTAAAAAGAAGGAACGCACCGGTGAGCTCAGCAACACCAAAAGACCCAGAAGACCACGGAAAACAACTGTGGTGGATGACCGAAGAATTCTTTCCCTGGTGAAGAAAACACCCTTCACAACTGTTGGCCAGATCAAGAACACTCTCCAGGAGGTAGGTGTATGTGTGTCAAAGTCACCAATCAAGAGAAGACTTCACCAGAGTAAATACAGAGGGTTCACCACAAGATGGAAACCATTGGTGAGACTCAAAAACAGGAAGGCCAGATTAGAGTTTGCCAAACGACATGTAAAAAAGCCTTCACAGTTCAGGAACAACATCCTATGGACAGATGAGACCGAGATCGACTTGTATCCGAGTGATGGGAAGAGAAGAGTATGGAGAAGGAAAGGAACTGCTCATGATCCTAAGCATACCACCTCATCAGTGAAGCATGGTGGTGGTAGTGTCATGGCGTGGGCATGTAACTGCCAATGGAACTGCTTCTCTTGTATTTATTGATGATGTGACTGCTGACAAAAGCAGCAGGATGAATTGTGAAGTGTTTCGGGAATATTATCTGCTCATATTCAGCCAAATGCTTCACAACTCATTGGACGCTTCACAGTGCAGATGGACAATGACCCAAAGCAGACTGCAAAAGCAACCAAAGAGTTTTTTAAGGGAAAGAAGTGGAATGTTATGCAATGGCCAAGTCAATCACCTGACCTGAATCCGATTGAGCATGCATTTCACTTGCTGAAGACAAAACTGAAGGGAAAATGCCCCAAGAACAAGCAGGAACTGAAGACAGTTGCAGTAGAGGCCTGGCAGAGCATCACCAGGGATGAAACCCAGCGTCTGGTGATGTCTATGTGTTCCAGACTTCAGGCTGTAATTGACTGCAAAGGATTTGCAACCAAGTATTAAAAAGTGAAAGTTTGATTTATGATTATTATTCTGTCCCATTACTTTTGATCCCTTAATAAGTGGGAGATACATATGCAAACTGTTGTAATTCCTACACCGTTCACCTGATTTGGATGTAAATACCCTCAAATTAAAGCTGACAGTCTGCAGTTAAAGTACATCTTGTTTGTTTCATTTCAAATCCATTGTGGTGGTGTATAGAGCCAACAATGTTAGAATTGTGTCGATGTCCCAATATTTATGGACCTGACTGTAGATCTGTCAGGTTTCAGGGCTGAGCCACATGGAGTTTCAGCTCCCGCCAAAGATGTTCTATTGGATTTAGGTCTGGAGACTGGCTAGGCCATTCCAGAACCTTGACATGCTTCTTACAGAGCCACTCCTTGGTTATCTTGGCTGTGTGCTTCGGGTTGTTGTCATGTTGGAAGACCCAGCCACGACCCATCTTCAATGCTCTGACTGAGGCAAGGAGGTTGTTGTTCAAAATCTCACAATAAATGGCCCCATTCATCCTCTACTTAATACAGTGCAGTTGTCCTGTCCCCTTTGCAGAAAAGCACCCCCAAAGCATGATGTTACTGCCCCCATGCTCGTAGGGATGGTGTTCTTGGGATGCAACTCATCCTTTTTCCTCCAAACACGATGAGTGAAGTTTAGATCAAAAAGTTCTACTTTGGTCTCATCTGACCACATGACTTTCTCCCATGCCTCCTCTGGATCATCCAGATGGTCATTGGCAAACTTCAGACGGGCCTGAACATGTGATGACTTGAGCAGGGGAACCTTCCATGCAATGCATGATTTGAAACCATGACGGCGTAGTGTTCTACCGACAGTGACCTTTGAAACTGGTCCCAGCTCTCTTCATGTCATTGACCAGCTCCTCCGTTGTAGTTCTGGGCTGATCCTTCACCTTTCTTATCATCAGTGATACCCCACGGGGTGAGATTTTGCATGGAGCCCCAGTCCGAGGGAGACTGATAGTCGTCTTTAGCCTCTTCCATTTTCTAACAATTGCTCCAACAGTTGATCTATTTTCACCAAGCTGCTTGGCAATTGCCCCGTAGCCCTTTCCAGCCTTGTGGAGGTCCACAATTTTGTCTCTGGTGTCTTTTGACAGCTCTTTTGTCTTGCCCATGGTAGTAGTTGGCGTCTGACTGACTGTAGGGTGGACAGGTGTCTTTAAAGAGCTCAGACAGGTGCTACTAAGTTAGATTAATGAGTGGAGTAGCGGTGGACTTTTTAAAGACACAGTAACAGGTCTTTGAGAGACAGAATTCTTGCTGTTTCTTAGGTGTTCAGATATTTATGTTCAGCAGTGCAAGACAAATAAATTCTTTAAAAATCATACAATGTGATTTCCTGAATTTTTTTTTTAATTCTGTCTCTTAGAGTGGGAATGCACCTACAATGTGAATTTCAGACCCCTCCATGATTTCAAAGTGGGAGAACTTGCAAAATCGCAGGGTGTTCAAATACTTCTGTTCCTCACTGTATAGACAAATTCTGCAGCTGAATAAACCTGCCAATCCTGAACAATGCCACACTGGTGAGAGCATTCTCAAAGCCGCATATCAGTACAATTTGCACTGCCGATTTTATTGCAAAAATTGGCAACAAGCAGTACAGGAACCTCTTTCATAATCGCTGCGACATGAGTCATGGCAATATGAGCAGTTCCATTTCCGGCGATGGGGTGTGACTTGCCACGTGATTTGGAACTGTCAAATCGCATGACAAGTTGCACCAGTGTGAACCGAAGCTCACTGTATGAACTATGCTCCCCATTAAAGTTAAAAATAAGATATACCATGCCCTTCACTCAAGTATGTACCTCCAGAAATGCTTTCGAAACCTGTAAAGGGGGTCTGTTGTTGCCCCTAATTTTTATACCCTTGGCTGAAACCATCAGAAAATGCTCCCCTTAAATAAAAAGCTGAATATTGCCATACAATCAGATTATTGGCAGAAGATGTGATACAAAACTAGATCTTTCCCTGTATGAACAATTCTACATGTATTTGGCTCAGTATCATATTGTAAGGCAAAAGAAATCAAAACACAAATTCTAATTCTAGGTCTCAGCCCTCATTCTTGCTCACAATGTAATGCGGGTCCACAATGTATCTGAACACCACAGAACAAAACACTATTTAATGTTTAATATTCAAAGCAAACCCCCCATCCATCCATGTCTCCAGACTTATTTTGCTGAGAAATCACTTTGAAAAACACCCCCCTAGCATTTTTGGCTGTGGCCATCTTGAGTAAGGGCAGATGATTTAGGTAGAATTTACTTCCTCTAATCCATCTGCCTTTAGCTCAGGCATGCAGACAGCAGGGTGTACTTAGCTGAGAAAGCCCCTCCTCCCCGCCAGAAGACTCCTGGGATGTATGACATAATTTGCCTAGGCATAGAAACAGGACATAGCTAAAAAATGCATATAAATAAGTTTAAAACAAGTAAATATAATATAGCTTTTATCTATTTACTAATGTTAGCAGCATAAGAATTAGAAATAGTCAATGTTGATTGAGAGAGTACATTTCCACTTGAAAATGCCAAGTTCACTTTTTTTTTTCTAAATTCCAGCTTCCCTATGTACTAATAAACTATTAATATACCTCTTTTGCAGGAAAGAAAAATCATTCTATAATATCCTACACCAGCACTGTTAAGACACATGAAGGAGTTCACCAGCTAACCTCATTAGCATACACCCTGCACCCACCCTCCCTCTTCCAGGAGATGGCTCTCGCCCACCTCTGTGCACACTTACCCCTGGTTCACATAAATGCAGAAATGAGGGCCGCGTTTTGTGTAGGCACAAGAGAGTGCCCCGTGACACTGTGAGATGGGGAAAAAGCTCTCATTGTTTGAACACTGATTGTGTGGAAGTAAATTAATGTTTTGACTGACATTCTGCGGTTTAGCCTCAAGATGTCACTGTTTTTCTAACACAGCCTCAGACTGCATAGATATTTGTATATTCATGAAGAGGTGGAGCTTTCACACAGAGTTGGAGTGAACAGGAAGAGGAGACTGCAGCCATGTTTTGAACGGTGCTGAATGAAGGGGCCGTGTGAGCTGAGAATCCGATGACATCCAGGTGTGTGAGATTCCCTCGGTAACCAGAGCTGCGGCTAAGTGAAGCTGATCGTGTCCAAGACCCTGATCCTGTTCAGAGAAAGGAAGATTGCTGCCAGTAATGCTGATGAGAGCAGAGGAACAATTCAGCATACACTGCAATATCGCAAGCTTGTTGGAGAGACATTTGTTCTGTTCAGAGTCACCAGCGGATGTAAAGCAGACCCGGGTCGGTAAGATCGTGCACGCGCCTCATTTCAGTGTTGACGCCTATAGACTGAGTCCAGGCCTATAGTTAGTTAGTTAGGGTCTCTGTTTGTGTCAGACCACAAGTGTTGTTACCGATTATTGGAAGGACTCCACAACTTAAAGTGACATTTCACATTGGAGAGCTGATAAAATCCTACAAACTCAAGCCAGACTGGCGTTTTGCTCAGAAGGAATACTCAGGCACGTGCTACAGCACCAGTTATGGGAGAGGGAATACTGTAGATTTGTGTAAGATTGTAAGCTGTTGTGCTGCACCGCCAGCTAGCCCATACCATACACCCATACACTGATTCCTACTCTCTTAGGGTAATAACAGGTAAGGTGTGGCAGCTTAATTGTGCCCCCAGTAGGTAAATTACTACAATTTCTACCTTCATCCATCAGGAGGCGCCATACTGTGCAGCACAAGGGTCTCTGCCTTTGGGCTGGGTGTATGTAAATTTATTGTATGTTCCCAGCATTTGTGGTTGTGTTTACTTGCCACATCTAAGTAAAATTCTGTTGTGGCAAAAGCTGGTGTTGGGGTTGCTTTCCTCGTTCGTGACTTCACTGTTTCCTGGGAAACCCACCCCGGTACACGGCTTACAACACGCAGAGAAGTCCCTGCACTTCTTCCGAAAACGCAGCCCGCACGGGAACCTCGGTTCCCAGTACGGTTGCGTTTTCCAGTGCGGGTGGCGTGCCATTAAAAGTAATTGCACCCGCCCACAGGTCCGTATTCCTCTGTGCGGGTGGTGCGGCTGCACAGATTTTCGTGCGGATCCGCAGCCGCACTACCTGCACATATGTGAACCTAGCCTTACAATCAATGTCAAGGAACAATATTCTCACTGAATACACAGCCTTAGATCTACCTTCAATAGGGTTGCCACCTCACCCGTTTAAAACCGAACACATATTAATTATACAGGTTCTGATGCTAATTTAATGCAGATAAAGCACTAAGTGAGTTTAATTACCACCTTAATCAGCCACAGAACCTGTGTAATCAACTATGTAGTGCAAGGGCCTGCCTGATTGGATGCAGAGTGATTGGTTAGATGGTGTTTTTACTGATTATAATGTTTTGGTAAATCTGAAGGAAATTGTACAGCGATTGAACGATCAGATTGTATAGAGTATGGTCACCTTAATACACCTTAAATGTTGTGTAGTTGTGCTTTTGGTGCCATTAATTGCTAATGGCATTCCAAACACAGAAGCAAACACACATTTTGCCATTTGAAAAAACAAGTGACAAATGTACCAAAACGCACAGTAAAGAAGTGCAAACTGCTACACGTCAAAATGTCCTATGAGCTAGTGTGCCATGTGTAGGGTAGCCCATTGAAATCAATGGGCTGTGCTATGCGTGTTGTGGGGGAAACAGGCCAAAAAATGTGTGCTCCCACTGAGCTAAGTTTACAGGAGAACAGCGAGGCTCCATTCCCATTTCCAAATGCATGGCAAGCTGTACAGAAAAGGTGCCTTATAGGTGGGGAAGGAGCTGACCACCATTTGTAATTCCTTCAAAGAAATGGGGACATCTAATTTTTGTCTCTGTGCAGCAGAGAGAGTGGAGAGGGGACTGTTCTGAGCATATTGGGCAATCTAACTTGATGTTTGTTCTCTCACGTGGTATAAGTCCACATAACATTCAGCCAATTCAGACAATACTAAGTCAGGAGTGTAAACAGTATGCCCTGATTTACACGTAATAGCTCCAACAGCTAGAGATGTCTTTTGGGAGCATACTATTCTAGTTAGCGCTCTGCCAAATGGTCGTCAAATGGTCCAAAGCATCTTGAGCCGATATCCACCGCTCACATGCAGAATCCGAGGGATTGGTAATGTAGACTAGTTGAAGTTGTTGTTTTTGGTCTTGCACCTGGTTAGTCAAATCTGAAGAAGACTTTTTAGCTGCATTCATTACTGCAATAAAAAAAAAATGGAGAAAGGCTGTAAAAGCCTCCCAAGTCTAAATGTGGTTTGGGTGCAGGGGCGGTCTGACCATTTGGGAACTCAGGCACTGCCCAAGGGCCCTGGGTCAGTAGGGGGCCCCATGAGATGCCCCTGGTACCTTTTCATAGGCTTTTTTGGGTGTGGTTTGATTGTGGGCAGGGACACAGGGGCCCCATGATCCCCTATTGCCCGGGGGCCTCATGAGTTGTCAGTCCATCCCTGTTTGGGTGACTTTCGCGAGTAAAGAAAAAGGGCACAATCTGCTGTTCAACCCATTCATGGGAAGGGAAAAGTTGCAGCCAAAAAGCACTGAGCTTCCAGGGGACCCTATCTAAGTTAGATGGCGGTTGGGCAATAATCCAGGCCACCATGGGAAATGGTCAGGGGAGGTATTCAAGTGTAGATATAGAAGGAGCTAACGATGAGGTGCCAACACATTCAAGTTTATCCTGGACATGTATATCTTGGAGAAGCAAAAAAACTGTTTCATTAAAGGGTATCTATGCCTCCAAAGGTCCATCTATCTCCTCCAGGAAGCGTGACACTATTGTATCCCTAGTACTGGAGAGCATTAACAGAGGTGGATGCCTATTGAGGGTAGGATTAAAGTGTTACTAAACCCAGGACCCTACATACACTATATCTGGTCTCCAACAGTACACAGAACATGGAAGTGCAAATATTTTAGTAAATATAAACTGCTAAATACCTTTTCTCATCAGCAGTTAAAGCAGTCTTGTGACTGTTATCAGTATCGAGTCGGCACATGGTAAGCTTGTAAGAAGAGTTTTCTTTCTGCTCTAGGAAAGTGCAGAACCCCTGACCTCTATCTGGAGAGTGCTGATTGGCCCTGTACTGATCACATGCATGCTCCCAAGAAAAAGAAAACTCTAGCAATACACACCAAACTGAGCATGTGCAGAGTGACTCCACAGGATATGACTTATCAGGACATAAGAGGGGGACACTGAAAGAAGGGGAGGATCAGAGAAGCCAGGATCAAACAGCATTCTTACACGATACAGATAATTAACCCCTTAGGTTCCACAGTGAGTACAAGCATGCTTTACTGCATATACAGACTGAAAATCAGATAGACTGTGGTAAAGGTGTCAAGCAATGCCAGGTTCACCTCTGACTAGTGAAAGCAAAAGGAACAGTCTCTCAAGTAGGAAAGAAAAAAAGGGCAGTGCACCGTAACAATGGCATAGATAAGCGGAGCTATGTCAGTACTCTTCTCTAGCAGCTGTTCTGCCACACAGGCTGTGCATGTTTTCATCAAGCCATGCAGCAGCATCAGTTCCACTCAAAAAAAGTAGGTTTTCCCATTGGCGGTGACCCTTAGCTTAGCTGGATATAGCATTGCATAGGGCAGCTGGAGACGCTAAAGAGTCTTCTTGACATCTGTAAATTTTGCAAGTTTGCATTAGACTTTAGCTAAAAAGTCCCGGTAAAAAGAGATTTTTTCCCCTGTTATACTGTATATTAGCTTTATTCCTGGCCAGCCAAAGTATTGTTCATGATCTTTGTAATTTAACAGATGTGCAAACATGTGTCGTGGCAGGAGGCCTGGTGATAGTGACTATGACAGGGTTGTGTGGCCATGTTCCACTGCAAAGAGATGAATAAATGAGCCCTTGCCAAAGATCCCAAGCAGCCACCATTTCACAAATTTGGTGGGAACCTTGCCTTCAACACATTCTGGGAGACCCACAATACACACATTATTTTGGGCATAACCTATTTTCAATATCATCTGTTTTAGAAGTGGTGGTCACAGCCAATTAGAGGCAATATGTACATTTCTTGACAAGGATGGAAGCTGGCCTTCCAGATCACTGATACAACTTTCAGTCACTGTGGTAGGCTCCTGTATGTTTTCGAAGATCGTGACGGAGCAAGGATATCTCTCCCTGCAAACTGCCAAAACAGAGGCAGTGCACTAGTGTGCAGCTTTAAGAATTTCACTGGGCATGGGCTGCTCTGTGTCCCTTGTGCCATGCTCCCCATCCAAAGATTCAGTATCCTGTGCTGCAGCAGGAGGCTCTGTCTGAGAAGACATGGCAGACACTTTCTGTGTGAGAGGCTCAGGAGAAGTTGAGGCAGTGGTGGCCCAGAAGGAAGACTCCAGCAGCCATGAAAACTTTTGGGTGCATAGCATGTCCCTGGGAGACTCTTTGCCCTGAGGTTTGGTGGCTTTAGGTCGTTACTCACAGGCTCCTTAGGTTTCTCCGTGTCTTGAACTCGCTCCCCGTATTCCCGGAGTCTATGGGAAGATATTCAAGCAGACACAATAATAGTTTTAACCTGTCTGTACTTTATTGGCACGTTGCAGATAAATGGTAAAACTATAACAAGCTAATATGCAATCACTATACGATAAGCATCACAGATAAAATGACACTCAATATAGCTAAGATCCTCTGCTATACAATCCTAGCTACCTACAGCAGGGGAAAAGGGGCGTTAATTACCTCCGATGCCGTCAGATGGAAAGAGATAGAATCTGGTTGCTTCTCTCATGTAGAAAATCATGGATTCCTATGAGGTGTTTTTTACTTCCTGTAGCTCACTTCCTGTATTGTGGGAGAAGAAATTACCTTTTACATCACATCCTGGCTAGCTAAATAACACAGCTCTGAAGTTTAGCCAGTAGGTGGCATAAGAGAACAGATAACTAATCTGTAAATAAACATGACTACAATCAAATGCAAAACAACATAATAATTATACAGGTCTATCTTGATCTAGAAGTCCTCAGAAGAGAATGTATTCTGGGGACAGGACACTCAGCACCCCAATGAGCACAATGAGGCAGGGCCAGCTGGACGCTATCTTGCTGATCTAGGGCTGCCGTCTCCTCTCTGCCCGTGTCAGACAGCAGTGGCCGTGTCACCAGAGGGTCCCTGGGGCTGTCAGTAGTCAGTAAGAGCTGGTGCAGCACAACAGGATCACTGAGGGAAGGATCGATAAAGGATGATCAGCGGGAGCTCTTTAAGACACGTCTGCTCACATCCTTATCCAGGCCACACACCCCCACCCCAGGGGCAGACTGACAACTCATGGGGCCCCTGGGCAATAGGGGATCATGGGGCCCCTGTGTCCTTGCCAAAACTCAAAAAAAGCCTATGAAAAAGGTATCAAGGGCATCTGATGGGGCCCCCTACTGACCCCGGGCCCTCGGGCAGTGCCCGAGTTTCCAAATGGTCAGTCCGCCCCTGCCCCACCCTTAAACTAGTTTTGGTAGATACTAAAGAAAACATCTAACAACATCTAGATCTTTAAGGATACTGTAACAGTGAGCTCTTTGTACTTACTAATCAACCTATTATCTATACTAAATGCAGAAAATACAGCAGTTACCAAAAGTGGGAACATCCAGCAACATTCCTTTTGCTCCTCCAGTACTCCACGTTGGTAGAAAGAATGGTAGAGAGATCTTATTGCTGAAGTCCACCATACCCCAGCTTTAACTGAAACATTACTTATGGGTTCACTGTTCTTTTTCTTAAAGGTTCATAATAAAATGTTCAAACCTAGATCCAACCTCACTCAATCATCTTTATTGTTTTATTAAGAAGGTTAAATCAAGTTCCTACAATTTACAACACATTATCAATCTTATCTCAGATATTGTAGGTTACCTACACACATTTAGTAAAGTAGGTATGACAGTGATACTCAGACCATATTATAAACAATAGGAAAATGCATTTCAGCTTGACAATATAAGCCTTTAGTGTTGCTGCATACTAGAATAATGAGCTCAGGATGTTTTTTCATTGTATTTCAATTTTTCAAGATTAATGGTAAAAGTTAGCACAAAGACATTAAAGTGTGGAACACCAATGGTTGAAATACAAATAGTTTCATGACGACAACTTAATTGGTGCAGTGCTGTTATTACTCAGAAAAAATGTTTTATGTTACTGTGTTAAGTTACACGGCAATTAGGAAAAGAATTGCTTTCATTTTATTATTGCTTGATCTATGAAAGTGGTTTTGTATGAAGTACATAAAAATATACTTTTAAACAATGACTTGAATATAGAAAATCACACTGATAATGAAACAGATACATAGACTTTGTATCGGATCTGTTATAGATACATACATGGCAAGCTACTGTATGTGTCAGTGTGTCACATATTCCACTTGACAATGGCTTAATTTAATTTTCTCAACATCTTTATTCAGGCATCAACCAGTGTCTGCATCTTTACTAAGCTGGGATGCTGGTTTGGAGTTAACACACTAATGCAAATCCTAACGTCTGTGTAGTTCTTGTTTATGTTCCCAATTAGCTGACACATATCAGTCCCCTCACCTTTTAGCCCTTTTCAAATTCTGAATTGTTATCAAATTACAGTGTTGCGGTCTGAATGTTCAATAGTGTAGAGAAGACTGTGAAAATGCTTCCACCTGCCTGCAGCAGATTGATGACTTTCTCACAGCCTAAGCTGTTGCTGTATATTTAACATGCCAAGAATTTAAGAACACTGCAGTTAGATTCGTTCACACACATCTAGGCTATAATTAGAGCTTAAACACAAATCTGAGCTGGACTAGAAGAGGGTCATTCTAGGGCTGTGTCCAGTGGCATAGCAAAGTAGGTAGGGTTTTAAATGTAAACTTTGTACCTCCCCCTTAATCCTTTATTTCCAATAGCATTTGCCTCCCTTCATACTGCACCCCCTTTTACTGACATGTTTATTACACATTCCCACACTTGATAATCCCCTTTATTTGGAACATCTCAAGAATATCACGAGTGGGCCTGATTGCCAGTGTCACTGGGAATGAAAGTTAGGATACGTTAGGGTAAATCCAAAGTTTTGAGTTGCCCCAGAACAGGAATAGTGGGGGGTGTTCCAATTGGGACACTTGTTCCCATGAAAACTATCTAATAGGAGATGTTCCTCACATTGAAAAGATGTCTTCCCACTTTTATTTGAGTATAAAGGACAGGAAGGGAAAATAAAAAAAAAGTTTGGACTTTCCTTTCCATAGTCCTGTCCACCTGACTGAAGCAGCCAGAAAACCTTCCAAAAAGGCAGCAGTAATGTACTTTGCACCAAACTCCACTGCCCGACAAACCCGCAATTGAGACAATATGACGCCACTATCTATTAAGACTAACACTGCCACAGCTCCAGCCTAATGATCCCTCACAAACAAACATCAGGGGACATAATGTACAAGCCCACAATCCTTATGCTGGAGGAAACTCAGAGCCCAGTCAACTTAATTGACACCTACAGCATGGTACACCAAAGACAGCAATACCTGCCCAGCCAGGCTTATAGCAGACTCAGAGACTAAGGCTTTCTTAGCCACCCCAACTACTAAGCAGGACTAATTTTGCTTCACAGACCAAACAGACCCTAAACGTTATGATGTGAAAGAATCCCTCCATAACCTCAGCACATGGGTACCATTGAGTCTGCACAAACCAGTCTACCTGGAAATTAGACTAGCCATCCATAAGAGAAAAACAACTTCTATCCCTTCAAGATGATTTGGAGAAAAAAAGAAACATAAAAATGTGGGATCCCTGAAGCGACTGGTGTGACAGTCCTGAAAACCACTGCTCAGGCCATTCCTAGTACCTTTTTTAACCAAGACCCACCCACTGAGATTAAACAAGAAAGGGTGCATTGAATCTAAGCTCCCCACACCACTGACATGGTAAGGCGCAGAGATTCCCTGTGTTGTGTGCACTTGTATGCAGTTAAGAAGGAGATCCTGCAAAATGTCTGGATAAAAGGAACTGTGAACTTTGATGGAACCCTTATACAGATCTTCTCTGATTTCTCAAGCTGTACATTACAAATGCACTGAATCTGCTATTAAAAACAATCCAATCATCAGGAAGAAGCTATTGCTGACGTTATTTATTCCACCTGCAGATCTGTAAGGACAACAGAACCTCCATACGTCAGACACCTAGACAATTGCCAGACTTCTTTAGCTACTTAGAGACACCTCCCATAGCAATTTCCAGTTGCTGCCCCAGCAACATCCATTTGCAATCTAGAGGCAGATACAACAGGCCAAAGGACAATGTGGACTCTGGCTCCAGGAATCCTTAAGATACGTGTCTTATATATATTTTCTGTGTAATACTTTAAGACCACTTTCCTATCTTTTTGGCTCATTTATAATCACACTCACTTTGGATTCCTTCTGCAAAGAGCTACTCCTCATCTTCAATGAGGGCCCTTTACATGAATAGAATGTCATACTGTTTAATCCCACCAAAAAAGGGTAGGGGACATTTTTGCCAAGGTGATATTTCTTCATGACAGACTCTGTAGTGCCACCCTTTGCCTAGATCCTACTCACTTGGATGTACCAAGAGTTTTCCCAAGCAACCAGCAACAAAGACTTTAACTTCATGTACAGCTTCCATGCAATGCTACCAGCTATCAGTCAAAACACTCAAATCAACACTGACATACTTTCATGGCTTATGTCTAACCCCTCCAAGAAGCCCTACTATAGGGCTAACTACCACTCCCAGTTACTAACCTCGACAATCTGAACCTTATTGAGTCAGCAAAAGGTTTCTTCCATAACTTAGTCACTGCAAGGACAGTTCTTGTTTATCACATGGTTAAGATAATGTTAGGCATGATTGGATGTTACATTGCAACCCAAGCTTTAATGTAATTACCAATAAGTTTACATTTTGGTTTTCCAATATTGTAAGATTTCTTAAAGTATACCTAAAGGCAAAACTTTTTTTGTTTTGGACATTGTGAAGTTGGATTAGAACATCTATTGGGTTTTTATTGCTGTCTGTGTCCCCATTAGGGAGATTCAACCTCTCAATTTGTTCTTTTTACCATAATCATTTAAAGTGAAAGTAAAAGAAAATCCCATATTTTGGATTGTCCCCAGAAAAGTAATACGGGGGAAATCATCAAATGGGGCACTAGTTCTGGTGACTTAAAGGGCCTCAAGATGTTCCCTTAGTTTTCGGAGATTTCCTATCACTTTCTGTTGTGGCTATGAGATAGTAAGTGAAGGTAAACTGCCCCAATAGGACACAGATGGCTTACTAAACAACTCAGGGGTTATAACCTTCCATACTCTATCCAAAATGAAAAAGGTTTTGCCTGTAGTTCTACTGCAGCCTCCCTAGCGGTCTGATTATGTCAGTATTTCAGTGCTCAAAGTGGTACATTTTTTTGCATGGAAATATGTATTTTTTTATTGTAGGCCTGTAATTTTTAGGAATAACTCACTGAAATCTGTCCGAACAAGAGTCTAGTCGGGTATGTTAAAATTTGAAACAACAAATCATAAATTATAATTTAATAAATAATCATAAAAAATAATATAATAATAATAAATTTAATTCAATAATATAGTCAAACCAAAAACACTGAAATTTGAAATATAGCGCCAAGTTCGCATATCACTGAGCAAAGCCGCAAAATCGTTTTCAGTGTCTGATGACGAATTTCCCCACGAATCATTATGACTCAATTCTGCAAGTGGTTCTAATTTACTCTCGCTGTTCTCTAGCCGGTCTAAAACCGCTTTTGACCTAAAGGAACGCTTTTTGGACGCCATGGACATTTCTCAGTTTCAAGGCAGAAAGAACAGTAAAAATGCAGGTGGGGAACAGGACAAAGCACTAAGGACATAATGTACGTTAAATGATTTGATACAGTAATGTTTTACTATGTTATTTTAGTGAATTTAATGAATGTCACTTTTTCACATTTAAATTTCCCGCCATTCCGTCCCCGTACATCCTGACGTCACAGGGAACGGAACTCAGAAGCCGGATACCGGCATCGGCCGGAGGACATTGCAGGGGACACTGCAGGAGGGACATCGTGGGAGCGAAGGACAAGGTAAGTGAAGAAGAGATCCCGGAGCAACGGTGCAAGGTATTCCCGAGTGTAGCTCGGGGTTACCGCTTGTGGTGCTGAAACTCTACACTTGGGAATACCTCCAGGGAGGTTAAATCCATGGATTCCTGAAAGTACAGTAAGATCCTTCTTGTTGTGGGCCTTCCAAAAAAAATTACTTTCCGGACCCCTTCTTGTCACAATATATTTATTATTATGTATGTGTTATGTGCTGATAACTGTTTAAGGTCATGATAGAACTCCAATGTCATAATTGCCTACCACACACCCAAACAGGTTTACTTCCCCTTTGTCCTTATAATAAGGGCATCTACCTCAGTCTTTTCTACTCCCTCCTCCCCTTGGCAGTTTGCACAATACCGTACTTAGTGATTTACCTTTGGGACAACTACTAACACATCTGACTACCATACCCCACCATCCCCTGATTCCTTGCTACACTTCCCCACCCAACTCCCAACCCCCCTTGTTAGTGCAGTAGGGAATTCCACCTTCCCTTCTAACAGACAATTACATTACATTCTTGGGTACGACTGTAACTCTGGAGACCTAAAACTCAGGATGCCTGACCTGAGCTGAATGGCTAAAGGGTCACATTGGCAACAGTCTCCCTAATAAAGACCAATTGAGATTTCTGGAGACAAGCCTAAACCTGTTACAAAACACTTTTGAGGGTCTCTTAATCCTGGGAGGGGATTTCAATCTAGTCTTAGACCCACTGTTAGACACCTTTAAATTTAGGACTCACTTCCTCAATAAAAAAAAGTCCTCTACACTCTCCAGGTAATATATGCCTAGCAAATACAACATTGGGTTACCAGGGATTACACATTTTACCCCCCTTCAACAGTCCTACTCATGAATGGACTGTATACTAGTTTATCAACCAACCTCACCTAAAGTGCTAAAAACATTGAAATGTAGCACCCTCCTAGTTCAGCTAAAGGGAGTTAGACCCAAATGTTTAGTCAGGAATTGTTAGCAGCTCAGGTGTAATAGCCAGATGAGTCAAACTGTGGTCAGAGCTGAGAGACTCTGCAGGCCAGCCCCTCTGTAATTTCCCCCTACTCTGAGGCTTTCAGAGGAGGGCCTTGAAGGCAGTGGGTGGATCTGAGGAGTGGCTGGCAGCACTCTTGAGGGACCTCAGCCAATCCTTAACAGGAGGCTTGGCAGGGGGCTAAGAATCCCTTAGAAGTGTAAGAGCCTGCTCAGTATCAGGAGTATGGTGGTGGGAGAGATGTAGAGAGGCTGGAGGAAGATGTGAGGCTGGAGGACAGAAGATGCTTGGAGACCTAGTGAGAGATGGGGCCTGCCTGTGAGCCTGAAGCTGGAAAGGAGGGAAACTCAGGACTCACTGGTCCTCTGAGAGAGGACCACCTATATGGCTTGACATTTACCAAGCCATCACAATAGGTGCATGTTCATGGTGCATGTGTTTTAACCACTTGCCCACCGGAAGATTTACCCCCTTTCCTGACCAGGCCATTTTTTGCAATACGGTGCTGTGTTACTTTAAGTAACAACTGTGCAGTCATGCAACACTGTACCCAAATTAAATTTATGGCCTTTTTTTTCCCCATAAATAGAGCTTTCCTTTGGTTGTATTTAATCACCTTTTTGCGTTATAAACAAAAAAAGACTAAATTTAAAAAAAAAAATAATATTTTTATTTTCTACTATAAAACATATCCCAAAAAATTTAAAAAAATCAAATTTCTTCATAAATTTAGGACAAAATGTATTCTGCTACATATTTTTGTGTGTGCGTGTGATTTTGCACAGGAGAGCTGACCTGTAGCATAAAAAACTGCTATAGGGTGGGGGTAAAGTGGTTAAATGAGAGAGATTGAATCACCACAAATTAACATCTGGTGAAAGTCACATTCACTGCTTAATGAATATGCTCCATAGTGTTGATTCAGCTTTGTGAATTATATAAGAGCTGGAGACCAAGACCTTGAACATGTGAAGAGTCTGGAAAAGCCTGAACTTGTGCCACTACCAAAGCTTCTCAAGACCCTCTTATTAATATTAAAGCCCCGTTGAAACAAGGAGATTAGCTGCATGCCTCATGCAGAGTTAACTTTTACCAGCATGGAATGCACAAATGTTGCATGCACCCCATGTTGGCAATCACATAGATGTCTATAGGGACACACGGATGTACAGACACAGCCTCTGTTTCTCAACCCATACCAGTGCACCCATAAGGATGTCACACTGGGACACAGTGACTGTATCTGTGCAGCAGAATGTCCCTATACACATCTATGGGACTGCCAGCACGGGGCTGTACACAACACTTGTGTATCATTGTGCTAATAACACGTGGCCCTGCACAGCACATACAACTAAATTCCCTATGTGAATAGGGCCTTAATATGAATAAAATTCCAGAAAATATAAATTGTCCCTATGCTTTCAGAAAATTCTTAATATTCCACTTAAACTGTATATCCAGACAAAAAGTTTTATCCCAATTTTTGAAAAACTGTAGAAAGGTAAGAACTATTTTCAGATTGTATTGCTGTCTGATGCTCTGTTAGAGAGATTTACCATCACTGCCTATCCTGCATTTACCAGACAGGAGGTGAAGGTAACTAACACCTGCACAGACAGGAATCTCAATTCTTTATCCAGGAGACTGAAGAAGGATAGAACCCTTGTCAGATTGTTATTCTTAAGAAAAGAGATGTGAGAAACTGGACTTGAATCTATTTATCTGTCAATCAAAAAGTATTGGTTGGGCTTGAAGACAGATCCTCAGCTGCTTTATTACAGAGCAGAGGCCCTCACAGGCCTGCTTCCCTGGCTCATCACTTACAACTTCAGTCTCAGTCTCTCTCACTACTGGGACAGTTTACCATGGTCCCAGGCTTCCTGGAGGTATGGGAGATCATTTAAACCATTGTGGATGGTTGTGGATGAAGGATTGGGGGTGAGGGAAGGTGCTCTATCTTACTAACTTACTAACATAGTACTCCCCTACCCCTGTTGCTATGAAGACAGTTATCAGGAGCCTGCACAGCAATATGTTGGCAAATTTTAGGGTTCCCAGCATGATCAGCAATTTGTTTTTTTTCACCCATAAATTAATTAACCACTTGCCCTTCTGAGGATGTATCCCCCTTCCTGACTGGTAATTGCGCGGTCATGCAATGCTATTCCCAAACAAAATTTATGTTATTTTTTTAACACAAATAGAGCTTTCTTTTGGTGGTATTTGATCACCTATGCCCTTTTTATTCTTTTTGTGCTATAAAAAAAGCCTGAAAATTCTGAAAAAAAAAGATATTTTTTACTTTCGGCTATATAAAGTATACAGTAAACTCAAAGTTATTCATAAATTTAGGCCAAAATGTATTCTGCTACATGTTTTTGGTAAAAAAAAAATCCCAATAAGTGAATATTGATCGCTTTGTGTGAAAGTTATAGCATCTACAAACTGTGGCATAGATACTGCAATTTACCCCATGTTTTGCTATACAGTGCTTCACTAGTTTAACTGACAATTGCGCGGTCATGCAATGCTGTACATAAATGAAATTTATGTCCTTTTTTTCACACAAATAGAGCTTTCTTTTGGTGGTATTTGATCACCTGTGTGTTTTTTATTTTTCACGCTATAAACAAAAAAAGACCAAGTTTTCTCATTTCTGTCATAAAAATATCCAAAAAATGTCGTCATAAACTTAGGCCAAAATGTATTTAAAAAAATGTTTTTGCTAAAAAAATCCCAATAACTGCATATTACTTGGTTTTTGTGAAAGTTATAACATCTACAAACTATGGTATAATAATGAAATTAACACAGCTTTTACTTCCTGACTGCCTATCACATTTCTTGAGGTGCTAAAATACCAGGACAGTACAAACACCCCCAAATGACCCCTTTTCGGTAAGTAGATACCCTAAGCTATCTGATGAAAGGCATGTTGAGTCCATGGAAGATTTATTTTTTTTTCCACAAGTTTTTGGAAAATGACACAATTTTTTTTCTGTCATTAAATGATATATTGCTCACACAAGCCATGGGTATATGTGGAATTACACCCCAAAAAAAAACATTCTGCTACTTCTACCGAGTATGGGGATACCACATGTGTGAGACTTTTTGGGAGCCTAGGCACATACAGGAGCCTGAAATCCAATGACCACTTTGAAAGCCTTAAGGTGCGTAACTTCTTCATTTCACTTCCTCACTACCTATCACAGTTTTGGAGGCCCTGAAATGCCAGGATAGCACCAAACCCCCCCCAAATGACCCTTTTTTGGAAAATAGACACCCCAAGGAATTTAAAAAGAGGCATGATGAGTATTTTGCAGATCTCCTTTTTTCTCGCAAGGTTTTGAAATATAAAAAAAGAAAATATACTTTTTTGTTTTCTTTCTTCATTTTCCAAAAACTTGTGGCAACAAATAAGATCTGCAAAATACTCACAATGCTTCTTATCAAATTCCTTGGGGTGTCTACTTTCCAAAAAGGGGTGTGGTGCTATCCTGGCATTTCAGGGCCTCCAAAACTGTGATAGGTAGTCAGGAAGTGTAATGAGGAAATAAATCAGACACCATGGTGAATAAACTGGTGGGTGCTTCAATTTTTTATGTCACATAGTACTCGCGCAACACTTTTTCAATTTTTTTTTTAAATACTCTATTTTTACTTTTAATGCACAAAAACACAATATAGTGGCCAATTATTTGGTAAAATGTAAAAGATGATGATATTCCAAATAAATAGATACCAAACATGACATGCTTTAAAACTGTGCATGCCCTGTGTAATGGCAATAAACTACATACATTTTTAATCTCCATAGGCAATGCTTTAAAAGCTACCATTTTAGATTTACAGAGGAGGTCTAGTGCTAGAATTTGTGTCCTTGATCTGAAGTTTGCGGCAATACCTCACATGCATGGTGCAACTGCTATTTACATACTGGTGCGGGGGGGCAAGGGTGCTTTTTTAGTTTTTTTTTTTATTTTATTTTTTTTTTTAATTATTTTTACACTGTTCCTTTCAATTTTTTTATTAACTTTTAATGCTGTCACAGGGAATGCAAATATCCCCTGTAACTTCAATGGGCATTGTCATATATTCTTTTTTGAGAAATCTGGGGTCTATCAGACTCTAGATTTCTCCTCTTCCCTTACATTATCTAAGCTCACCAAGATCAGTGTGAACAGATGCTTTCCCAATTTACAAATGGTACTGTTTATATCCTGCGAAACTGAAGTGATGAAATGATCGTGGCTTCCGATTTCTTAGACTATAGAGATGGTTGGCGCCATTCCGGTCTCCAATCAGCTCTATATTCAGCTGACAGAAACACCGACTACATTCTCAGGTTCTCCTGTTCGCACGAGACTGCCCGAGAAGGCCATGGAAGGCAGAGGGGGGAGGGTGGCATCTTCTCCAACTGCTTGTGAAAGCAATCCTGCAGCTAATTAGCTACTAGGATTGCTTTCACATGAAAGCCGATCTCCAGCTGAAAAAAATTATACCAGGATGATGCCTGCAGCTGAAGGCATCATCCTGTATAACCACTCAAAGTCCAGTGATGTACCAGTATGTCGCTGGTCCTTGTTGGGTATATTTCTGAAATTCCTGCCAGAAAAAGTGTGTGGTATGCCCACCATTAGAATATACTGCCCTGCATCCACTCACTTCTAATTGTGGGCACACATGAAATGTTCTTTTTTTGTCGTTCAGCCCGTGGGCTGAATGAAAAAAAAAACGAACAGATTCCTCTATTCACATCGGTCGATGTGGATGAAGAAATTTCTGCCAAAATTTTTTTTTTAAATATATACCAAAGCATAGAGGGCATCCACCCATTGGCACCCCGGGCCCCCATGCTTCAGCATATATGCTCTTTTTGAACTGCAGATGAAAAATCTCAGCATCAGCACTGCACACACCTACTTATGTGTATTCTGAGAGCCAGACCCTGTTGCTGTCAGAATAAACAAGTTGGTGCTGCAGCTGAATGGCATTCCTGCAAAGAAAACAGTAATGGTTAACAATAAAACAGTAACTCAATAAAACTACTTTTTTATTGAAATATGTGCCCAAAAATGTTGTAAAATATCTATGCTGAAGCATAGGGGCCATCCACCCACTGGCCACCCCAGGCCCCCATGCTTTGGCATATATGCTCTTTTTTAACTGCGAATTAAAAATCTCATCCAACAGGGCTGCACAAACCTACTTAAGTATATTCTGAGAGCAAGTTCCTGTTGCTGTCAGAATAAACAGGTCAATGCTGCAGCTGAATGGCATTCCTCAAAAGAAAACAGCAATGGTTAACAATAAAACAGTAACAATAAAACCGTAAAATCGTAGCAGTAGAAAAGTAACGACAACAACAAAAAAAACGACAACTATTTTTGGTTTTTCAAATTTTTAATTTTTCTAGTACTTGTACTTTTTATTAAGTGTTCTTGCATGGCAAGACCACTTACTGTTATCTCACATATATATTCTTATTATTATAGCCAAATTTAGCACCCTAACTCCTCCCACAGTTTTTACACTACATAGACAGTTATATAGCGAAACGTGCGGATTGTTCCCGATTGGTGTGCTATTACTTTGTGGAACGTTTCGCCGAACGGTTCACAAAATATCGGTGTTTTTGTGGTGAAATTGGTCCCATAGGAATGAATGGTGGAATGTTCAAAACTAGAGTGGGAGCTGACAAAAGCTAGAGTGTGAGCTGAAAAATCAGGACATGATTTCTAAACTGCCATCACTCCCTCATTTTCAAGCCACTCCACCCAGTTACTCTGCCCACTCCAGTTGTAGACTTGTTAGTAACCGCCTACCGGAGCCTCTAGCAGTCCACAGGACAGGATTCCCCAGGGCACGGAGTCTAAGCCCCAGTCTGCTTGTTCACCAGGGCCCCTGATGGTGGGGATGGGCTTGGAGCAGACTGGGACCAGGTTGCGGCCCCTGAATACACCCGTCCATGGTAGAGAGATCCGCCAGGGGTATGAGCAGGTAGAGAGCCTGATGTGAAGAGGTGGAAGACGGGATCCGAGCGGGATGGATTGATGGTGGAGTAGTAAGCGTGGTCAAACGGGCCGGGTCGGTAACAGTGGGATCAGCGTAGTACAAGGCGGCAGGCAGAAGAATAGTCAGGTCACTTGCTGGGGTCGGTAACAGAAGTTCAGATTAGGTATGGGGATTATCCAGAAGAGAGTTCAAACTAGCCAGGGGGTCAGAGCAGGAGAAGTCAGCGGAGGTGAGGTTCAGGCAAGGTCAGCAACGAATCTCGAATAGCAGGAACACAGGAACACAGGAGCAAAGATCAGACCATACGGCAACTTGTGTCTGTGCAGGGCTGGTTTAAGTAGCCCGCCCTGCACCTGACAGGTGCAGCCTAGGTCCTAGTGCCTGCCCAGCACCGTCATAGGTGCCGGGTGCGCCTGGGTCCTAGTGCCCTGCTGCCTGAATGTCTTGACAGACACCTATGCATGTGCAGACCCAATGGCCTTGATTCACTAAGATGTGAGTGTATTAGCAGAGACTGACCATTCCGGCAGACTCCGGTCAATCAATCAGTCGTCTGACCAGCGTCTAGCAAGCTCATTGACGAGCGTCTACTGACTACTTTGCTATCACTAAATGTGGTATCCCGTCTGGCACATTTTTAGGTGCAATACCGGATATGTTCGCTAGATGGCGCACAAGTGCGGGCTTTATTAACATTGGCGTTCTTATGATGGCAAAATAGAATTCTTAGAATGTAATAAATAGTACACCTGTATTAGAATTTTCTATTTTCTTCTATTTCTTTTCTTGCTGTGTCTCCAAAATGATCAGGAAACTAATGCATTTACTAATGAATGTCATACATTCTGTACTCAAATGTTAAACATTTTCACACTTATATCTCAAATAATTTATATACTTCTAATTTCCCAATATAATTATATATCTTCATTCTCTTTAATCACGTAACTATTCTATGTTAAAGACAAGTGCAGCACTATAAATGCATGTGATCAATAATGAATGCATGTAAAAACCAAAAAGTGCAAAGAATTGCAACAATGATGTAATATTGTAAATGGTGCTAAAATAAGTTCATAGAATCATTCCTGAATAATGGAATGTCCTTGGTGTGAGAGTACCAACTCAGAGAGTGCCTATGAATGGCACGTGTAGTCTCTCCGTGACGGACAGTAGTGCATGAACTTGTGAAAGGTAAACCACCCTTGGGACTGGTCTACACTCACCAGATCAAAAGTATTAATGTGTATGGGTTATACACATCACACATCTGGGGGTGCAGCGGTATGCTGGCAGTTATGGGTTAGTCATCCAGCTCCATCCATCCATCCATCCATCCATCAGGGTGGGTGCCCAAATGGTCCTGGGGAGGAATTAGCTCAGCCACAGGAGCCAGAAAGGTGCTCAATAGTGTAGTACACTGTCACAGGGGTGGATGACCTTTCACGAGTTCATGCACTACTGTTCGTGGTTATATTTATCTTGTGTAATACCATTTTACTAGTCTATATCATTTGACCAGCGCTCGCTTTATCATTTTTAAACAATGTAACTATTCTACATTATAGCTCAAACTGTGTCTCCCACAGTGGTTTAGTGGTTAGAGCTCAGAACTTACAGCACTTGGGTCATGGGTTCTAATCCCAGTCTTGGCAACATCCCAAAAAAATGGAGATCAATTTTCTGGGTTGTGGCAGGAATATTGATCAATCAATTATGATTTTGCCTAATGACTAGAAAGTGGATGAATGTTACTTGCGTACTGTTCTTCTGCCAATTAGGAAATGTGCAAGTTTCATGCCGTGTATATTTCATTGTAACTTTTTTCTCTTTTAAATCTGTCTCCTTATACAACTTGACCCCCTCCCCCACCCCATCATCACCTGTCCCATATGCAAATCTATGGATCACCGCCCCACTCTTTAACTATCTATTTACTGATCAAGTGAATGTGTCTCATTTTCTATCAGCTACAGCTCAGATCTCACATTATTATACAATTGCTGATTGTATCTCACCACTAGTCTGATTGAATTCACAATTGCTGGTCAGTCCTGTTCCCTGACCTCTAATAACCTTTAGGGCCAGTTCACACTACATGTGTTTCAGTTGCTTTTTCAGCATCACAAACACACAGAAAGAAGGTTATATGGTTGTCAATGTCATAGTTCACATCAGCGCTTGCATTTTCAATGCATTGCAGGTGCTGTAAACAAAGTTGACCACGCTGCATTGTTTCTGCACAGAACTGTACTGGAACACATTGAAACGTCCTTGAATGTACTAAAACGCACATGTCCCTAACTACATTGAATACAAAGAAAATAGAAAAAAATAAGTGGAAGGGATACAAAAATGCAATGTAAACATGTCCAAAACGCATCCAAAATGTACTGGAACACACTAAACATGCATGCCAAAAGGTCATGAAAAAAACCCACCAGGAACACATCTAGACTGTTTCTATAGTGTGAACCAGCCCTTAGGACTTGTTCACACCATTGGTGGTGCAGAAACGCATGCAAGAACACACATTTTCCAGCACAGCAAAGAAATGCAATGCCCTATGTAGATGTGCGCAGGTACCATGATGAAAACGTTGTTGCACCTACACACGTCTATTAAAAACAGCCCCATTCACAGCCACAAATACGCATGGCACCACACTACTGTGCGGTTAGGTGCGACACACTTGGAAAATAACATAAAAATAAGCCAACATGGCTAAAACATATCTTGAAAATATGGGGACTCTGATATCCGGCGACAGTCCGTTCACGAACGAGAAGCAATTCTGCACCCTAAAACCAACATAGAGGAAAGGGATGGTCAAATTGCTGTGCTGCTTCCAAACCACCTCTGGCATGCCAGGGTCATTATGCAGGTCCTTGATGCCAGTTCTTGCCTGCGGCCACAAAATATCCACTGGCCACAAGTGAAGGTGAGTGGAGGACGTGAAGGTGGATTTCTACCAGCTTCAACCGCAAGCAGTACCACTCCTGAAAAATGAGAGCAAATAATCATTGACACATCATCATGACAGTCAATTCTCAGTGCAGGCTATCTAGAGTGTCTTTCCTTTTTAACCATTTCAAGAGTTCAAGGAAACATTCTTGGAGCATCTACTGTGTTTGGAAAGGCCAAAGGTCCCCCCCTCCCCCAGGCACACAAATGCTTATGCAGGCCATAGACGGGGAGAAAAACAGCCGATTTTTCTTTTAAAAAATGAAAAATCGGTTGTTCAAGCGGCCGATGTTACTAGCAATGGTAAAAAAAAAAATCGGCCGATTTTCATCCCGTCTACAGCCGGCAAAAAGTGTCCCTGCAGAGAGCTCCGCTATTTCTTTGACAGTTCTTTGACATTTATAGCGGTTGCAACAATGTATTTGTATCCATTTCGGATACAGATGTTTTTATTCGGAAACAAATAGATACAATGTTGCAACCGCTGTAAATGTCAAGGAACTGTCAAAGAAATAGCGGAGCTCTCTGCAGGGACACTTTTTGCCATACTGGAATTCCTCTCATTTTTCATCCTTCTTCTTCCTCTTCTTCTTCTTCTTCTTCTTCTTCATCATCATCCTCTTCTACTTCTTCTACTTCTTCATCATCATCTTCTTCTTCATCATCCTCTTCTTCTTCATCATCCTCTTCTTCTTCTTCATCATCATCATCCTCTTCTTCCTCTTCATCATCTTCTTCTTCATCATCCTCATCATCTTCTTCATCATCATCCTCATCACCTTCTTCATCATCATCATCCTCTTCTTCATCATCATCATCCTCTTCTTCATCATCATCATCCTCTTCTTCTTCATCATCATCATCATCCTCTTCTTCTTCATCATCATCATCATCCTCTTCTTCTTCACCATCATCCTCTTCTTCATCATCATCCTCTTCTTCTTCATCATCATCCTCATCATCCTCTTCTTCTTCATCATCATCTTCTTCATCATCATCCTCTTCTTCTTCTTCTTCTTCTTCATCATCATCATCCTCTGCATCATCATCGTCTTCTTCATCAGCATCATCCTCTTCTTCTTCTTCATCATCATCCCTCTACAAATCTGCCTTCCTCACCTACACCTCCTCCCTCCACGCCGCCAAGCAGGCCTACTTTGTTAACCTGATTAACACCCTCTCCACCTGCCCTCGCCGACTCTTCTCCACCTTCAACTCCCTGCTCTCTCCCCCCCTTCCTCCACTCAGTACCTCACTTACCGCCCACGAGATTGCCACTCACCTCCACAGCAAGATTGACGCTATCCGCAAGGACATAGTCAACTTGCAATCTACCTCCCCATCTAGCCTCCCCCCTTCTATCACCCCCTCATCTCTCCCCTCCTCTGACCTCGCAACGGCACTGCCCCCCACCACACCCAAGGCCCTGCCTACCGTAACCCCCCCATCACTGCACTCCTTCAGCCCTACTACCACTGAGGAAGTCAGCAGAGTCTTCTCAGAAGCCCGTCTCACTACCTGCCCCCTAGACCCTATCCCCTCTCAACTCCTCCGGTCACCCCCCCCTTCCCTCATCCGCTCCCTTACCCACATCTTTAATCTCTCCCTCTCTACTGGCGTATTCCCCTCCCCCCTAAAACATGCGCACATCACCCCCATACTCAAAAAGCCCTCTCTGGACCCCACTGACCTCAACAACCTCAGACCAATTTCCCTGCTGCCACTCACTTCCAAGCTCCTTGAGCGCTTGGTCTTCGATCGCCTAAGCGCCCACCTAGATGACAACAACCTCCTTGACCCACTACAGTCCGGCTTCCGTCCCCTACACTCCACCGAAACTGCCCTCCTCAAAATCACCAACGATCTACTAACCGCCAAAGCCAAAGGCGACTACTCTGTCCTCCTCCTCCTAGACCTCTCTGCGGCCTTTGACACAGTCGACCACCCCCTCCTCCTTAATAAACTACTCTCCCTTGACATCAGAGACACCGCTCTCTCCTGGTTCTCGTCCTATCTATCCCAACGCTCCTTCAGTGTCACCTACAATGGTGCCACCTCCCCTTCTCTCCCCCTCTCTGTTGGGGTCCCCCAGGGCTCTGTCCTTGGACCCCTTCTCTTCTCCATCTACACCTCCTCCCTTGGCAAACTCATACACTCCCACGGCTTCAATTACCACCTCTATGCTGATGATACTCAAATCTACCTATCCACCCCTCACCTCACCCCCTCATTCTCCGCCCGCATCACTCACCTCCTAAACGACATCTCTGACTGGATGTCGCTCAATTTCCTCAAACTCAACCTCTCCAAAACCGAGCTTCTCATCTTCCCCCCAGCCCGCGCCCCCCCCCCATCCTTTCCATCACTACCAACAACACCACCATCAATCCCGCCCAGCAAGCCAAGGTCCTTGGCGTCATTCTGGACTCAAACCTTTCCTTTCAACCTCATATCAAATCTCTCACAAACACATGCAGGCTCCACCTCCGGAACATCGCCAGGATACGTTCCTTCCTTACCCCAGACACCACTAAACTACTAGTACACTCCCTGATTATCTCACGCCTGGACTACTGCAACTCCCTCCTCACCGGCCTACCCCAGTGCAGGCTCTCCCCGCTTCAGACCATCCTGAACTCAGCGGCCAGACTCATCCACCTCACCAGCCGCTCCACCTCTGCCACCCCCCTCTGCCTCTCCCTCCACTGGCTCCCCATTGCCCAACGCATTAAATTCAAATTGCTCACCCTGACCTATAAGGCCATTCACAACACTGCCCCTAACTACCTCACCGATCTGATCCCCAGGTACCACCCTACCCGTACCCTTCGCTCTTCACAGGACCTTCTTCTATCTTGCTCCCTGGTCTCCTCCTCCCACGCACGACTGCAAGACTTCTCCAGGTCCTCCCCCATCCTCTGGAACTCACTACCCCAATCCATCAGACTGTCACCGTCCCTCCTCACCTTCAGGCGCTCCCTGAAAACCCACCTCTTCAGGGAAGCCTACCCCACCCTCACCTAACAGCCGCTGCCCTTCCCTCCTCCTACCACTTCATCCCCCACAGCCGCTTCCTCCGGTGCCTCTACCCCCTCCCTCCTAGATTGTAAGCTCGAAAGAGTAGGGCCCTCTAACCCCTTGTGTACTGTTTGATGTTACTGTTCTGTTTCATGTATTGTCCCCCCCCATTGTACAGCGCTGAGCAAACCCTTTGGCGCTATATAAACATGATAAATAAATAAATAAAATAAATAAATCCTCTTCTTCTTCTTCTTCTTCATCATCATCCTCTTCTTCATCATCCTCTTCTTCTTCATCATCATCATCCTCTTCTTCTTCTTCCTCATCATCATCCTCTTCTTCCTCTTCATCATCTTCTTCTTCATCATCATCATCATCCTCTTCATCATCATCATCCTCTTCTTCATCATCTTCTTCTTCATCCTCTTCTTTTTGTCCTCCTCTTGCAGGTCACTGCTCATGTGCAGATTTTTTATCAGTAAAAAATCGGCCGATTTGCCCATCATTGCCGCGAAAATCGGCCGATCGGCAAATTCGGCCGTTTTTTTTCCAACTTTACCGAAAAAAAAAATCTGCCAAAATACCGAAAAACGGCCGAACAAATAGCCCACTAACGATCCGAAAATCGGCCGATTTTATTTTCGGCCGAAAAATCGGCCGATTTTCGACCCATCTATGGCCTGCATAAGATATGGTGTGGCCCTAGGGTCAATGTGTGTTTAGAATACTTCCAAAATGCACATACAAAAACACTACATCCAAATGCATGTTGCATTTCTATAGCATGTTAAACAGAAGAAAAATGCACTTACATAATGTTAACATGCGCAAGTAAAAATAGACAAAATCCACATCCTTTTATTCTGGCTTCACATACATGCATTGTGGTCTAACACCGCACTCCTGGGCAAATCACATGCAATTTGTGTGCGTTGCAATTAGAGACAAACATTTTGCACACCTCAAATTGCACCGCATCCGGGCCAAAAATGTGCAGGACCCTTTTTCAGGGTATGCACATGGGTGTGAATAGGCATGCCATCCAATTTGGCAAATCGCAATACGCTTTGTGTACCAATATTGGTGTGTTGGTAACTTCACCTAGAAAGCCGCAGCAGGTGGCATGAAGGGGTTGCGGTTGTGATGCGGTGCAGCGCTTGCACAGAAAACACTGCAAATTTCACATCGCATCTGTGTGACACCAGAATGTGCCAATATGTGGCTTGACAAAGCACAGTGGTCAGTGCAGATTATTTTCAATCCATGTTTTTTTACACTTTTCATTCACTGGTTTAACTCAGGTGAAGGTAATCACAATTATCTCCGGAGATCACATGCAGCCCCTCAACCATCTACACATATCTCTGGAAATCTATACAGATCTCCTTGAAAAAATGTCTCCTCTCTTCTTCGGAAAACAATTGTCCTCCACCTCATAAACAGGGGGACAGAGAAGACTTCTCCTTGATAACTAAAATCAGATGAATTATCTGTGCTTAATAAACATACACCAATACTGCAAATGCATTGTACTGTCCAAGGCATTGCACACTAACGCATTGCACACTAGAAATGTCAAATGCGTTAGTGTGTACAGTGCATGAGTGTAAAATGCTTTAGTGCACACTGCAGTGTACAACGCATTGCACACTGTAATACACTGTACAATGTAATACCGTGTACACCCACACATTGTAGACTGTAATGCACTGTACACTGTCATGCAGGCTGGAGCTACGCATTGCACACTGTGATACGCTGTCCACTGTCATGCAGAATCCAGCAACGCATTGCACACTGTAATACCATGTACACCAACACATTGTAGAATGTAATGCATTATACGCAGTATACATGTCCAGATATTCAAAGATTAGCCATGAAGGCCTAGCTGGTTACCTATTTGGCGACCGCAGATAGCCGAATAATGCTACACTGCATCCAGGCAGCTCTGGGAGGGCGTCATATGACATCCTGGCAGAACGCGCTCTCCGTGATTGCTGTGTCCTAAGGACACAGCTGATCACGTGATGTGGTAAAGGCCAATCACAGCGGCTTTTTACCATGTGATCAGCCATGTCCAATGACACGCTGATCACCGGGAAATGCATTTGCCGGGTCTTGGCTGCACTTTCATCACGCTGTCAGAATGTGTGGAAAGTACTGCCGAGAACCAGCAGTTATCAAAGCAGGGGTCGGCCCCAATGATCAGTGCCCACCAGTGCCACCCAACAGTTCTGCCCACCTGTGGCCAGCAGTGCCACCCACCAGTGCTGCCTCATCAACGCACATCAGTGTTGCTAAATTACCAGTTTACCAAATGTTATAATATAAACAGACTTTTATTCATTATGAGCTATTTTGTGGTTTATCGAGCAAAAAGTAAAACTCACAGCAGCAAGTCAATACCACCCAAAGAAAGCTCTATTTGTCTGAAAAAACTGATACAAATTTAAGATGGGTACAATGTGGCATGACCGCACAATTGTCATTCAAAGTGTAACAGTGCAGAAAGATGAAAATTGGCCAGGACAGGAAGGGGGTAGGAGTACCCAGTAGACAAGTGGTTAATATCATTGACCCATCAATACCCAGGAGCTAATGTACAGATAAGTAGCATGTGCACCAAGTGAGATTCTGCTAGGCCCCACCCACAAAATTGCAATTACCTGTCCCTCACATGTTATAAACATATTTGCAATGGCCACACTTACTTTACATATAAGGATCATCTCCTCAGTTGAGAGCTGTGCTCTCGCCATGTCCAAATGCCAATAAAGTTATCAAAATTTTCAACCAACACAAAACCTCCAACCACTTGTCATCCACTTACACTCCCCACAACCACTTCCGGGTGCACGCGCACGTGATGACGGACTTCCAGGATAGCCGTTCATGCACCATGCGGACACCTGTTTGGTGCTTATTTGTTTGCAATCGCGCATTTCTATGCACGGCTATGATAGCTTTCGCAAATGTGTGTTTCTTATTGATTTGTTTTTTTTAACCTTGGCTAATATTTGTTGCCAAAGGCCAAAAATCAACAAAGTGTGGACTATTTTATTACTATAAATCGAATTGTAGAAAACCTGTAGCTGGCTGCACAGTGAATGTGACATTCATTAGTACATAACAATATTGTGGTGCAAGTGGGTTTTTTTTTTTTGGTTTTGAAAAAGCCAGTTTGCACACACTTGCATATTCACGCTCTTACAAGCTACATTTGAGCAGATTATATAAGTATACAAAGTAACTATTAAGGTTGTTCATATATTGAACATAAAATAAACACAAAAACATCGGTCAAACATTTATTGATCAAATATATCTTCATTTATTTGGTCAGCAGGAACAAGTAGGTACAGTCAATATCTTGGTGAGTCACAAAAATAGGATGTGGCAAAAATAAAACACTCCTGCTCATAAGAGCTTACAATCTAAAGATACTTCTAGTGAACTATGTGTGCTCAGGTTATAGCAGGAAACAAAGGGGAAGATGAATCAAGTAACATTTTCGTGCACATAAGATTTACTTACACAATCACTTAGTATGAAGATCCATTCACAAAAAAAAGTCTACAGATCAAAATATCAAGAAAACAAAGCATGTGAAAAACCCCTCCCACCTCTACAAATCCCCTCCCACCTCTACAAATCCCCTACACATACATTTGTCAGCAGGTTTGTCAGAAAAATGCATTGGAGTCTAAATAAGCAAACAAAATTAAAACAAGAGCAGATTTTAAACAAAACGATTGACATGTGTGAGGCTTTCAATGCAAAGAGAAAAAACAATCATTGTGCAATAACACACAAACACTTTACAAGGCCAAAAATATGCAAACATTTCCAGCCCACTTCCAAACACAGCCTGAGTGGTGTCTGGGGCAATTCAGCACAAAATCTCTTCTTCCCCCAAACCACACCATGCAAGGACTTAGTCACAAACCACCCGGCCTAGTAACAGGCCAAATCACTCACTACTGCACGTCTTTATATAAGCTAGGTTGTATTTGGAGCGTGCCAAACAAGGCCCCACACCCAATGAAGCCACACCCACCACTGACCTTAATTTGGTCAGTGAAAGTGTTTTCACCTGATGAATCCACTTCCTACCTGCATTAACCCTTGGTATACAGGCCCCACAAATCAGAAAGATATATACAGTGAAATGTACGTGTGCAGCATACAACAGAACATTGAGCAGGGATGTGAAAGGGAACCCCAATTGGAACCTTTATTGCTACTATGGTCACAATTCCCTCCAGATTCTCACATGAGTTAAGACAGTCACATGACCACATCTTGTATGCAATACTGAAAATGACAAATCGATTTGACTAGTATGGTGAATTTCCTATCAATTGGCAAAACACTTCAGAAATCAAACTTCACCAAACATTACACTCTGGGCAAAGCTGATTTACAAATCCTGCGACTTACAGTAAAGTTGACCATTTCAATGCAATTTTCAAGACATCTGACACAGATCTCTATGCAAATTGCCACTAAAGTAGTACATGTACTACTATATACTACATACTATATGTACTATAGAAATCAATGTTTGAAACACACCCATGTGGGCGCTCTAATAGCATACAATAGGGTGCGACTTTGCAGACTTTGCCTCTCTCTGTCAGCTCTTTGCTTGCCAAATCCTTCACAAAAGTGGATGGAGTGTAAACCATCATTATCAAATCTATTAGTGCTCCAGGCTCTTATCCCATTGTATGACATTCACATAAGGTGCAGCTTTGAAGGTGTTTCAACAGACAAGGCCTCATTCTAATTCACACTTTAGGGATCATTTAGACAGAAAGCAAAGATGTTGCCAGAACATCTATTTGAAGACAGCCACACACGGAGATCATGCTACTTCCTCACCAGGGTTGGGATTCAAACCGACAACCCTAGAGTTATGAGGCAGTAGTGCTAACCACTAATCCACGGAGCTACATTGCTAATCCAGCCTGTATTTCTGTGCTGTGAATCAATCTTAGGTCCCTGGGCAAGGTCAGTATAACTACCAGATATCTCCAATGTGACACAAATGTTGTGCTATGTTGCCAATTCAGATGTATGTTGGTTCTATGTATCCCAATACAAAGGATTGCAATACTAATACAGGCGTACCTCGGTTTACCAATGCCTCAGGGAACGTCATATTTGGGGTACAAATGCCAAACCATTTCAGTTAATTGGTCTGTTTACAAATGTTTGAATAATTTGGTATGGGCATGTGGCCTGGTATGGTTCAGGAGGGGGGGGAGGCGCTCGCTTGTCCCCCCCCCCTTTCCTGACCGGCTGGGCTGCATGCTCAGATAAGTATCTGTTATGGATTTTGGGGGGTACCCCATGCTGTTTTTTATTTAATTTCAGCGTGGAGTTACCCCTTAACATCCATACGAGACCCGAAGGGCTTATTATGGATGAGAGGGGGGACCCCACGCCGGGTTTTTTACAAATTGTTTATAATTCCCTGCAATACTTTTACATCAACTGTCAGTGGGGAACTCCGCCGACAGCTGAAACATGAGCGCTGCATTGGTTTTCGCTACTAAAATGCTGCATGAGTTGATAACATAACTCATGCGGGATTGTAGGAGCGACAGCCATGTGTTAATGTTTCAACTGTCAGCGGGGTTCCCCACTGACAGCTGAATGTACAAAAAAAAAAAAAGCGTGGGGTCCCCCCTCACATCCGTACCAAGCCCTTCGGATCTGGTATGGATATTAAGGGGGAACTCCACGCTGAAATAAAAAAAAAACAGCTTGGGGATCCCCCCAAAATCCATACCAGACCCTTATCCGAGCATGCAGCCCGGCAGGTCAGGAAAGGGGGGGGACGAGCGAGCGCCCCCCCCTCCTGAACTATACCAGGCCACATGCCCTCAACATGGGGGGGTGCTTTGGGGAAGGGGGGCTCCCCCCCAAAGCACCTTGTCCCCATGTTAATGGGGACAAGGGCCTCTTCCGTTATTGGGATAATTGGTCGGCCATTTTTTGGGATTTTAGCATATTTTGTTTACCAGTAAAGTTGAAAATTTTTTGTTCCAAATTTACTGATAAAAAAAATGTGCCAAAATCCCGAAAAACAGCTGACCAATTAACCCACTAACGGCCCGGCAGAAAAATCGGCCGATTTTAGACCCATCTATGGCCTGCTTTACATGGGTCTAAAATCGTCCGCAAAAAAAATCGGCTGATTTTCGGCCCGTTAGTGGCTTAATTGGTCAGCCATTTTTGGGGATTTTGCAACTTTTTTTAATTGGTAAATTTGGATAAAAATTGGCCGATTTTGCAGATCGGCCGATTTTAGCTGCAATGATCGGCAAATTGGCTGATCTTTTAACAGATAAAAAATCTGCACATGAGCCATGACCTGCAAGAAAAAGAAGAATAAAAAAAAAGAATAAGAAAAAGAAAAATGCAGGCCATAGATGGGGCGAAAACTGACCGTTTTAAAAAAAAAAAAAAAATTCGGTTGTTCAATGGGCCGACGTTACCACCAATGGTAAAAAAATTGTTCGATTTTCGCCCCGTCTACGGCCTGCAAATATAATAGCAAAGTAATTACTTCTGTCCCTGCAGAGAGCTGCGCTATTATATTTGACATTAAAAAGTATAAAGGTTGCAACATTGTATCTATTTGTATCCGAATAAAAACATCTATATCCGGAATGGATACAAATAGATACAATGTTGCAGTCTCTATACTTTTTAATGTCAAATATAATAGCGGAGCTCTCTGCAGGGACAGAAGGAATGTTTCAGCTGTCATCGGGGTTTCCCACTGACAGCTGAATTTCAAATTATTTCCGTGAATTAAATAAATAATAAAAAAAACAGCATGGGTCCCCCCCTCTCATCCTTACCAAGCCCTTCAGGTCTGGTATGGATATTAAGGGGGAACTCCACGCTGAAATTAAAAAAAAAAAACAGCGTGGGTCCCCCTCAATATCCATACCAGACCCTTATCCGAGCATGCAGCCCGGCAGGTCAGGAAAGGGGGGGGGGACGAGCGAGCGCCCCCCCCCTCCTGAACCATACCAGGCCACATGCCCTCAACATGGGGGGGTGCTTTGGGGCAGGGGGGGCTCCCCCCCCAAAGCACCTTGTCCCCATGTTGATGAGGACAAGGGCCTCTTCCCCACAACCCTGGCCGGTGGTTGTGGGGGTCTGCGGGCGGGGGGCTTATCAGAATCTGGAAGCCCCCTTTAACAAGGGGGCCCCCAGATCCCGGCCCCCCCCCCTACGTCAACGAGTCTGCGGTACATGGTCCCGCAGACTTATTCACAAAAAAACTAAGTGTGGTGTAAAAAAAACACAGTACAGGGTCTTTGACAAGTCCTTTATTAAAACAATGTCCCCCGAAGTAGATCCAACGTCAATCGCGGCGGCGGCGGCAGGGACCCGAAAAAAGAAAAAAAAAAAAAAAAAGGTTCCGCTCCAGTCCGAGGCTTCCAGCCTTGTGAAGAAGAGGCTAGCTGACAGTTCTTATATAGGTATGGGGCGGGGCACATCATCCCCGCCCCTTACCTATTTGAGAAATGTCACCCTGTCTCTCCACTGAGGCTAACTAGCTGAATGCAGGAGACAGTCTGACATTTCTTATATAGCTATGGGGCGGGGCCAGCCAGGAACAGCAAGCATGTGACATGGGGCGGGTCACTCGGATGATGTCCCCGGCTGGCCCCGCCCCATACCTATATAAGAACTGTCAGCTAGCCTCTTCTTCACAAGGCTGGAAGCCTCGGACGGGAGCGGAACCTTTTTTTTTTTTTCTTTTTTCGGGTCCCTGCCGCCGCCGCCGCGATTGACGTTGGATCTACTTCGGGGGACATTGTTTTAATAAAGGACTTGTCAAAGACCCTGTACTGTGTTTTTTTTACACCACACTTTTTTTTTTTGTGAAGGAGTCTGCGGGAGCATGTACCGCAGACTCCTTCACGTAGGGGGGGGGGGCGGGGATCTGGGGGCCCCCTTGTCAAAGGGGGCTTCCAGATTCTGATAAGCCCCCCGCCCGCAGACCCCCACAACCACCGGCCAGGGTTGTGGGGAAGAGGCCCTTGTCCTCATCAACATGGGGACAAGGTGCTTTGGGGGGGGGAGCCCCCCCTGCCTCAAAGCACCCCCCCCATGTTGAGGGCATGTGGCCTGGTATGGTTCAGGAGGGGGGGGGGGCGCTCGCTCGTCCCCCCCCCTTTCCTGACCTGCCGGGCTGCATGCTCGGATAAGGGTCTAGTATGGATATTGAGGGGGACCCACGCTGTTTTTTTTTTAAATTTCAGCGTGGAGTTCCCCCTTAATATCCATACCAGACCTGAAGGGCTTGGTAAGGATGAGAGGAGGGACCCACGCTGTTTTTTTTTTTTTTTTTATTGTGGACCTTTATTTTTACATTCAGCTGTCAAAATAAATATTATCTAGACCTTTGAAATAAGTAAAATCATTACAGAAATAATTATAAAGGATAGGAAACAAAAATAGAATCACTAGAACTAAGGAAATCTAGTTAGATTACATGAAGATATGCCGAGTGGTGTTTATTAAACACAATAGACGCGAGCGAGTGCCGGCTGTCAGAGGAATCCACAGTAAGATTCACTATTAGTCAGTGGCTAAAAAGCAAACGCCCATGGCAGAAGTCTAAAATGTGTTCTGCACATGCTCAGTTGTATCTGCCAAAGACACTGCACGGGCTTCTAGATTTTTACTGTGTTGATTTCCTTGAAAAAAACGATTTTTAACACATTCTTAATTTTTTTGGAAATAGCAGATATTGTTTAAAGTGAAGTCCTGATATTTGGCAAAGCAAATTTCTAAGTGAACATGTCTCTGCAGTGATTTTTCATGGTTTTAGACTTGCTTCTTAGCAAGTCTGTTTTGTGAGTCTGATTTCGGGCGTGTGTCTTTTTGTGAATTAGATTGGGCATCTGCTTATGGGCTCTGGTCAATAGTGAATTAGGTTGCAGGGTAAAAAATGACAGACGCCCATGAAAATTGGGCTTAAGCCCATAAATATGCGCCCACTCCCAATAGTGAATCAGGGCCAATGCGTCGCAATGGTCCCTGACAAGACTACTGGTGGAGGCAAAAACACTTCACACAATTTCCCCAGAAATTGTAGCTTTTTTAGTTTTTTAACAAGACTGTAGGGTCTCTCAAAATGTGATAGCCAGTTTCCTGACTACCTAACATTTTTCAAGACCCTGTGCAAATATGTTCCCTGAACTGTGCCGTACTGTACCCTATACTAATACTCCACTAGTATGTGGTAAAGACGGAAGCAGTCCTTGAGGCAGAGACCAGATTGGCCAGGATAGGAGGGACAAAAAAAGTGGGTGTCACGCCTAATTCCATGTCTGCTACAGACACAACATCTTTTTTGGGGTGTCCTTTGGGTTGGGGTACCAGGAATGGCATCAGGAAAATGTCTCTAATGCAGCCGGCTAACTGCATCTGTGTTGGGGTTTGAGCCACTGCACCTTCTGCATACAAAAGGGCCATGATGATCTCTTCCTGGAATTTTAGAAAGGATTCACTTCGTCCAGCTGCTTTGAAAAGGACAAAAGAATTATATAGAGCCAATTGAAATAAATAAACAGACACTTTTTTGTACCAGCTTTTCTGTAAACTAAGTATGGCTTCATCATCTGGTCGTTGAAGTTCACACCTCCCATGTTAAGGTTATAGTCATGGACACAGAGGGGCTTCTCAACAACACCAGCTGCCGTGGCAATTTGGATGGTCATGTCTGCGTGAATGGAAGACAGGATGAAAACATCCCGCTTGTCCTTCCACTTCACTGCGAGAAATTCCTCAATTCTCAAGCAGGCTTTTTGACCCTTTCTAAGACAGGTATTTACAAGCCGTTGAGGAAGCCCTGGCGATTAGGTCGCACGGTGCCACATGCGCCAATACCAAGATTGTACAAATGTCTAAGTAGTGGCACGCTGGAATAAAAATTGTCCAAGTATAAGTGGTATCCCATATGGAAAATGGATGACACCAAGTCCCAAACTATATTGCCACTGCTCCCCATGTAGTCTGGGCATCCGGGGGGCTAAAGTGACTATCTTTTCCCTCGTAAAACTGAAACGTATATGTATAGCCTGTTGCCCTCTCACAGGTCTTATACATCTTGGCCCCATATCTGGCACACTTGCTGGGAAGAAATTGTTTGAAGGCAAGGCGGCCAGAAAAATTAATGAGGGACTCTTCAAAGCAGATGTTTGGCTGGGGAGTATAGACATCTGCAAATTTTTGGTTAAGGTGATTTACCATGGGCCGAATTTTGTGGAGCTGGTCAAATTCAGGGTCACCCGAGGACGACAGAGTGTATTGTCGTTGAAATGCATAAAACGCAGTATACTCTCATAACTTTGCCTGGCCACGGCACCAGAGAACCTGGGCATATGATAAATCGGGTCTGACCAATATAACCACAATTCATTTTTTTTAGTAATATCCATGTTGAGGGTTAGGCCCACAAAACCTTTAAATTCAGAAACCATAATGGGTTTCCATGCGAATGGTCTGTGAAGGTTTGAATTTGGGTTGGCGGCGATAAACTGTTGTGCACAGGGGCGGACTGACCATTTGCAAACTCGGGCACTGCCCGAGTGCCCAGGGTCAGTAGGGGGACCCATGAGATGCCCCTGGTACCTTTTTCATAGGTTTTTTTGAGTTTGGGCAAGGACACAGGGGCCCCATGATCCCCTATTGCCCGGGGGCCCCATGAGTTGTCAGTCCGCCCCTGGTTGTGCATATAAATTGCTTTGATCCGCAATCAATGCATACAGATCTTCTGTGAAAAACAGCTTCAAAAAATCAAGGGGAGTATTTAAATTTTCTGTTTTTACCTGAATTCTGGGTTGGGCAGTGAATGGGGGAAGTACGGGTGCTGCAGAATTTATGGGCTACCAATTGGGATTTGCAAGCACATCCAGAAGGATACTAGGGGCTCTACGGGCCTGTGTGCGAATTCTTGGTGGCTGAGGGACACTACTTGTGCTCGCCACTACACCAGCTTGTACTGCACTTATGGGACTCGCTACGTCACCAAGTGATACTGCAGTGCTGGTATGTGAAAGACCAGGATGTACTAGACCGGTGGTGCTCGCCAGTTCATCAAAAGGTAGAGCGGCACTATTACTTACACTCTGCTGCATATGAGAGTCATCATGCGTTTGTAACATCTTAGCAACCTGGGAACAGGGTTGGGTACGCCTGACCTTAGCAGAGACCTTTTCTCCATTGTCTGAGCTATCTGTCAGGGTGCCGCTGCTGTCTACAGGTTCATATTCTGAGGCTGATTGTGTCAGTGAGTCTTCACCTTCACTCTCATCTGACATGCTCAGAATCCTGTATGCCTCTTTACTAGAGTACTTTTTGATTTACATTTTAGTCACTACATTTATAGGTACCTAGTGCGAAATGAGCACCTGGCTATCAGGGACTGCTTAAACCTCTACAAAAAAATTTACTGGCAAGTGCTAACAGAGGTCAGGCCTGATTCTGCGAACACTGAAGTTTTGTGTGCAATGTATCAAGTGACAGTGATCTACTGACACTGCATTGCTTAGGGAGAGGGGGGAGGGCGGTTAAGCGTAGGGGCAAAACACAGGTGCTGGCAGGTTCAGGGGCTGATCCCACTAATGCTGCATTTTTGGGACACTATACTAATGTGAACGCTGGTATAGTGCTGATCTGATCAAAGATATTGATCCGTTCAGACACTATACTAGCAGTGGAGGTTTACTGTGTATGTGAGCATGCTCCTGGCAATCAAGGGGTTAAATGTGATGATTGGTGTAATGACAGGCAATCTGACGCTATCTGGGAGGGACGCTAATGCTAATTAATGCTATCTGAAATCACCGGCGACACTAATTCAGTGATCAGCAAAAAATCTGTACACTGTACTAATGACACTGGTAACACGGCAATGATGGGGTTAACTGGGGGGGGGGGGGCGATCAAGGGGTTAAATGTATCCTAAAATGTGTTCTAACTGTAAATGTGTAGTGCTTGTACCCACTGTGTCTTCTTTCTTGTCTCTCTCAGTTGGAATGTCCCCAGAGAGAGAAGATTTCATCATTTCCTGTACCTGTGTAAGTGTAAACACAGGTACAGGAAGATTTCTGATAGGGCAGGGATCGGTCATCCGACTTTGGATGAACATCACTGGCCTAAATTGGATGATTGATCCCTTAAGGATAAAATCATGTCACCAGTGGGTCAGCGGGGGCATGCACAAACACCGCAGGAGCATGAATCACATATATATACCTGATTTTGTGCACCTGTGCCACCCTGTAGCAGTATTTCTGCTATAGGGTGGTCGGAAAGCGGTTAAACAGAAGATCCAGTTAGAGTGGAGTTGTTAGTATCCAGGAATGTAAACAAAGCAGAAGCTAACTGTAAAATGTGTAGAGTGAAGGAGGTATTTCTGCCAGGCTTGAGGCTGATGAAGGAGACATAGTCTGGCCTCCAAAATGTGTTCATTCTGGGCTACAGAGTGTGTGGCTTCTGACAGTTCCATTGACAGCTCCTTTCTTGAGTCTCTTGTAGCTGTTTACTGGAGGTTGGCCCAAATCCCTGGCTTCCAAAGCGCTGCTATCATCTCAGCGGTCTCTGTCAGGAGTGGACTTTGTACTGGTGGCTCCACATTGAGCTTGTTATATGCCTGTTTCAATCAACTTTTGTGAGTGCAATTTTATTGTATTTTAACATACACTGTTGAAAAAATCCTGCTAAACTATTGGCATCTTCCCCTTCTTCTGTTGCAGCATTTGGGTTCCCAGTCTTTCCAAAGAAGCAGCCTAACTCCAGCCAGCTGTGTCAGCAAGAGACCAGCCACTAATTGATTATAGCCCAGACCGCATGGGTTTTATATATGTTTTATATATGTACCCATGTATATATTCTTGTCATCTTATAATATTGTTTATAAACATTATTTGAAGTGTACCTACTGTACTCTCATCTGATGTCAGTATAGTCCCTCATACACCATTGAACCTGATTGCTTAAGATCACCCCTTGATCACAACAAGCAACTAGTGTAGCGCCGAGTGATGGTAGAACTTTGTGTAGAAAATGGTTAAATAAACTCTGCATGGCGCAGACTCTCTTAAACATCCGTGTTCTTTTTCAAATACCACTTTATGTATTGACATTCTTCAGAGATCCAGTCTGCTAGGAAATTATGGTCACCTGCTGACTTGTCACCATTCACAGGCTGCTTAACTCTTTGATAAAGCATAGAAGTTAGCAAATACATGCAGTGATGGAAACAAAATGAATAAACATATACACCAGTGTAACAAATATATATATATATATATATATATATATATATAAAAATCATATAAAAAACATGCAAACCATAATTCATAATCAACAAAAATTGCCCACTATATGGTGTGGAGCTTGAAATACTACAACACAACTACCCTAAACAATAGTGTTAATGCGTTGTAGAACAGTTCCATGAATATGGTATCCTTGAAGGGAATGTACTTACCGGTATTTATATTATTATTTAGGAGAGTTGTTGTGTTGTTGTGTTGTAGTTATAGTATTGCACCATATTGTGTTTACTCACCTCGGTTGTATCCTATTCATAGGATATAAGCACGGTGGGGGCAGCTGCACTTGGTAACAGACCCGTAGCACAGAGTATTGAATTGATTAATAAAAGGTGTCCATAATATAAATTATAGACTATTGGGAAATTGAAAGTATCCCAGCTTGAAAAACTCCAAAATGTCCAATCTGTTGTGATCGTGAGTGAATAGGAGAAGAAATCCAATAAACCATGCCACTCCCCCTTATGACCTCTACAAGGCCAAAACGCATAGGATGGGGCTAGTGGAGGTGACACCATCACGCAACCACTTACCGAAATTGGGACTAAATGAAGGTACACCGATCGTATATCTTCCCCTCCCCTCTAAAGCACACACACATCACCCCCATACTCAAAAAACCCTCCCTTGACCCCACTAACCTTAACAACCTTAGACCCATCTCCTTGTTGCCCTTCACTTCCAAGCTCCTTGAGCGCCTGGTCTACAATCGCCTATGCGCCCACCTCACTGATAACAACCTCCTTGACCCCCTACAGTCTGGCTTCCGTCCCCTGCACTCCACCGAAACCGCCCTACTTAAAATCACCAATGACCTGCTAACCGTCAAAGCCAATGGCCACTATTCTATCCTCCTGCTCCTCGACCTCTCCGCGGCCTTCGACACTGTTGACCACCCTCTCCTCCTTGCCAAACTGCACTCCCTTGGCATCAAGGACGCTGCTCTCTCCTGGTTCTCCTCCTACCTCTCCCAACGCTCCTTCAGCGTCACTACAACACTGCCACCTCCCCCTCCCTCCCCCTCTCTGTCGGGGTCCCCCAAGGCTCTGTCCACAGGCCCATGGACTGGATGTCACTCCATTTCCTCAAACTTAACCTATCCAAAACCGAGCTCCTGGTCTTCCCACCACCCCGTGCCCCCCCACCCTCTCCATCACTACTAACAACGCCACGATCTTTCCCACCCCACACGCCAAAGTCCTGGGTGTCACCCTGGACTCCCACCTCTCCTTCCTACTCCACATCCAACTGCTATCTAGATCTTGCAGGCTCCACCTCTGCAACATCTCCAAGATACGCACATTCCTCACCCCAGACACCACCAAACAACTCATACACTCCCTCATCATCTCACGCCTGGACTACTGCAACTCCCTTCTCACTGGCCTACCCAAACGAACGCTATCCCCACTCCAGTCGATCCTAAACTCAGCGGCTAGACTCATCCACCTCACCAACCGCTCCACATCTGCCTCCCCCCTTCTGCCAATCCCTTCACTGGCTCCCGATTGCCCATATTCAAACTGCTAACTCTGACCTACAAAGCCATTCACAATGCCGCCCCGAACTACATAACGGACCTGATACCCAAATACTACCCTACCCGTGCCCTTCGCTCCTCACAGGACCTCCTACTCTCTAGCTCCCTTGTCTCCTCCTCCCACGCCCGATTGCAGGACTTCTCCAGGACTTCCCCCATCCTCTGGAACTCCCTACCCCAATCCATCACACTGTCACCTACCCTCCTCTTCATGGAAACCCACCCCACCCCAACCTCACCTAACACCCGACCTCACCTAACAACTAACCTCCTCCACTCCTCCTACCACTCCATCCCCCACAGCCATCTCCTCCTGTACCACCTTCTCCTCCCTCCTAGATTGTAAGCTCGAAAGAGCAGGGCCCTCGAACCCCTCGTGTAGTGTATTGTTACTGTCTTGTCTCATGTTTTGTCCCCCTTGCTACTGTACAGCGCTGAGTATACCCTTTGGCGCTATATAAATACTGTATAATAATAATAATAATAATATATGCATTTTAATACTGCTAGATTTTAAGATTAATCAATGTGAGTGTGCACTCATTTAATAAAATGGTTTGCTGGTTTTAACTATTTTTGTGAGCTGGATTATTTCTATAGGGTGCTCATACGGGGAATTTTGGATACCTTCTCCTATGATACATGGAAGATATCATTTTCTGAACGGAGGGATTTCAGTTTTCCTGCATTGTTTGACCATGTGTTGTACAATGGTAAAATCACTCTGGTGAGGATTTTGTGTTGGCACTGCTTGGAGCACGGTTTATTGGGTGTCTTCCCCTATTCACTCACCTTCACTCACCATCACAGCAGATTGGACTTTTTTGGAGTTTTTCAATTGGGTTACTTTGAAGCTATATACAGTAATATATTTTATATTATGGACACTTTTTGTTGATTACAAATTAGGATTTGCACTTTTTTGTTTCATTTGTGATGAATATGTATATTTTGCCACACTGACATATTTGTTTATTAATTTTTTAGTGCTGCACGTATTTGCTATTATTTGGTTAGAATTTGGTATCACACATTTTTGATGTTAGCCTATATTTTTCCCGACTTGAGAACAGTGGTATTATATATTTACAAGCCATAGAAATTAATATAACATAATTTTACTTCAGATAAGTGCAGAGAATTTTTTCAAGTATTTTGAACTGTAAGAAGACGATGGCTTTCCTAAGCTCTATCTGTGAGTAAAATGAACACTGATTGAGGGAACATGGAAGAAACTGGAACAGTCTAGCAGGGGCTGAACCAGCTAGCACTAAACAAATTCAATGATGTCACCAGCATCCCTGCCCCTTCATTGGGTGCGTCTGTCTGACAGAGAATTCTGCAGCTGTCAGGAATATTAAGTTCATGGCCATGCCCAATGCTTTCTTCAAGTGCAGCAGGCAAGGCTATGCATGCATCTGCAGGTGTTTGAACGTCTGGTATGGGCTCTTGACTCCACATGGCCTATTTAAATGTCAGAACAACTACTATCTTATATTTGACCCAACTTACTCCTTACCTTTTTCCTGACCTTTTGCTGCTGACCTTGGCTTGTGTTCTGACTTTGTCTCCTGCCTGCTGTTTGGATACCTCTGCTATTCCACTGTTGCAGACTCTGGCTCTTCTCAACTATAGCTTTGATTCCTATACCAGCAGGTTCCTGTGCTCGCCCTTAGTCAATGGTAATGTCATCCCATTTACTCTTAGTACTGAGAACAGAATTAGGAGCAAAGATGTTTCAGATTGTCCTGTGGCTTCCTGCTGCAATAAAATGCTAAACTCTAGTGCTGCCTGTTTGCGACCAGCAGTAGATCAATATTAGAAGTGATCTTTTGCTACACATGGGGGTCTTTGAGCTTCACCATTCCTTTATATTACATAACAATCACACTTATGTGACATCAATTTAATCAAGAGACTTTGAAGTCTACATTTTGAGATAAGTATCTGGTGTTATGAAAATTGCATAATGATGTACTTGGAAAAGGTGCAAGAAAATGTCTTTTTCTGATTTGTCCAAAAAACCTAGGAAACAATATGTGCATACATATCTGCTACCAAATTAAAGCTCTATTAGACCCTATAAAATACATTAGGGCAGCCTAGAAAATGTTAACAGGTATAAGACTCAAACTCGAGTCATTGTTGAAAAAACACTCTGGGACTCAAGGGAATTAAGTGGCTAAATGTGAGGGGCACATGAATTAATAATCACCCAATTATTTTCCTTAGGCACACTGAGCACACATGTGACACAACAGAATTTTCTGTCTCAGACCTCAGCACAACAATGTGTAGGGCTGGGAAATAGCCCCAGCTGCCAGACTTTTATAGAGTGCAGCACAACTTCCCGCAAACCAAATAACAGTAAATACTACCCAAATAAAAAGAACATGCTCATAACAATATATAAGCACATAAAAAAGTATATTATATATGACAAACTACCCACATGCATATGGGCAGAACAATGCCTAAAAGAAGACAGACGTGTAGACTGTGCCATATGACTTAGTATAACCTTTCCCTTATGAGGTTTGGTGGGTGTGAGGGATTTGAGATGAGTAACCCTTTTGTTTGTCATCCAAAAGAATTGGACAGATTGCCTTTGTTTTATGATCTTCACTTTTTTTTTGTGTGTAAAACATTTTTAACAATTTTAAATTATTTTTCTTCTACTGTAAAATATTACAACATATATGTAAAAAGCCAGAAGATTAATTCTGGCCCCACTATCAGAGAAAAAACTGAAAGGAAAATTCCAATTCATACAAATCTATGGCCAATACATTTTTATCACATTAAACCATAGAAACGTGGTATTTCAGTGTAATAAACACACAATTTATTAGTATCTGTCTTGAAGTTTAAAGTCATAGGGAGAGAGTTACTAAAACTGATGCACTCAGAATCTGGTGCAGCTGTGCATGGTAGCCAATCAGCATCTAACTTCAGCTTGTTCAATTAAGCTTTGGCAATAAAACCTGGAAGCTGATTGGATTCTATCGAAGGCTGCACCAGACTTTGCACCATGCAGTTTTGGTAAATAACCCCCATAGTCCACCTTATGAGTAAAACAGCCCATGCAGAAAAGGGGTCCCAGTAAATTATAATGCTTTGTAACTTTTTACAAAATACAGTATAATGTGATTGTACCCCAGAAGTCTATACTCCCAATTTGTTTACCTTTGCTAATAACCTCTGGGAACACATCAGACATTGGGTGCTTGTCGTCAGCATTATAGAAACTTGCACGCTCATTCTTAAGCTGGCCGTACATGGATAAACATTCTGCAGGGTCTGGACAAATTTCAATACATATATGGGCAGGCTGGTTGTACGGATGTCGATCTATCAATCAACTTCTGTACAACCAGCCAGGGCCATCTTTAGAGTGGGGCAAGAGGGCAGCTGTCCCGGGCCTTGTCATTCTTGTGGAGCCCAAAGCAGTTGCCTCTTGAACCTGCAAATAGAATTTCCCAGCTTTCACTTTCCAACACGCACATTCTGCATTGTACAGATACACAACACATGTAGCCTCCATCCTGGGAATCTACAGCATCCTGTCCAATCAGCAGCAGCCCAGTGGTAGATGGACAGCGCAAAGGATCAATGAGAGTGCTGGCCTGGCTGAAATAGCAGGGTTGCTGCAGCCAGTGTTGGTGGAGAAGAGTGAGGTGGGCTATGGAGTTCTACTGTGCTTGGCCGGGGCTGCACTGACTTGTGTGGATTGAGGTGGTGGTGGGGAAGGACAGTGACAGTCGAGGTGCTTGCTGCCTCTGCTGGCTGACACCTGACAACAAGCTGCACTGGCAGAACAAATTTTGTGTAAGTCTCACTTGTCCTGTATGACTTGTCTATTTTTGAGCAGTCCTTTTACCACAGGCAGCATGACTAGTCGTTTATTTCTAGCAGCCCATCTTTGGGGATGCTGCTCACATTGGGCTCTGTTCCCACCTGCACTCAAATAACCTTCATAAAAAACAACATCAGAAGCGTCTTACCTGGGCTAAAGAAAAACAGACCTGCTCTGTTGCTCAGTGGTCCAAAGCCCTCTTTTCTGATGAGAGCATCTCATTTGGAAACCAAGGACCCAGAGTATGGAGGAAGAATGGAGAAGCACACACTGCAAGATGCTTGAAGTCCAGTGTGACGTTTCCACAGTCTGCGTTGATTTGGGGAGACATGTCATCTGCTGGTCTTGGTCCACTGTGCTTCATTAAGTCCAGGGTCAATGAAGCCGTCTACCAGGAGATTTTGGAGCACTTCATGCTTCCTTCCGCAGATGAGCTTTATGGGGATGCTGACTTCATTCTTCAGCAGAACTTGGCACCTGCCCACACTGCCAAAAGTACCAAAACCTGGTTCAATGACCGTGGGATTACTGTGCTTGATTGGCCATCAAACTCGCCTGACCTGAACCCCATAGCCAATCTATGGGGCATTGCAAAGAGAAAGATGAGAGACATGAGACCGAACAATGCAGAAGAGCTGAAGACCGCTATTGAAGCATCCTGGTCTTCCACAACACCTCAGCAGTGCCACAGGCTGATAGCTTCCATGCCACGCCGCATTGAGGCAGTAATTGCTGCAAAAGGGGCCCAAACCAAGTACTGAGTACATACAGGTGAAACTCAAAAAATTTGAATATTGTGCAAAAGTTCATTTATTTCAGCAATGCAACTAAAAAGGTGAAACTAATATATGAGATAGACTCATTACATGCAAAGCAAGATAGTTCAAACCATGATTTGTCATAATTGTGATGATTATGGTTTACAGCTCATGAAAACCCCAAATCCACAATCTCAGAAAATTAGAATATTACATGCAATCAATAAAACAAGGATTGTACATAGAACAATATCGGACATCTGAAAAGTATAAGCATGCATGTGTACTCAGTACTTGGTTTGGGCCCCTTTTGCAGCAATTACTGCCTCAATGCGGTGTGGCATGGAAGCTATCAGCCTGTGGCACTGCTGAGGTGTTATGGAAGATCAGGATGCTTCAGTAGCGGTCTTCAGCTCTTCTGCATTGTTCAGTCTCATGTCTCTCATCTTTCTCTTTGCAATGCCCCATAGATTGGCTATGGGGTTCAGGTCAGGCGAGTTTGCTGGCCAATCAAACACAGTAATCCCATGGTCATTGAACCAGGTTTCGGTACTTTTGGCAGTGTGGGCAGGTGCCAAGTTCTGCTGGAGAATGAAGTCAGCATCCCCATAAAGCTCGTCTGTGGAAGGAAGCATGAAGTGCTCCAAAATCTCCTGGTAGACGGCTGCATTGACCCTGGACTTAATGAAGCACAGTGGACCAACACCAGCAGATGACATGGCTCCCCAAATCAACACAGTCTGTGGAAACTTCACACTGGACTTCAAGTGCTCCAAAATCTCCTGGTAGATGGCTGCGTTGACCCAGGACTTCATGAAGCACAGTGGACCAACACCAGCAGATGACCTGGCTCCCCAAATCAACACAGACTGTGGAAACTTCACACGGGACTTCCAGCATCTTGCAGTTTGTGCCTCTCCATTCTTCCTCCATACTCTGGGTCCTTGGTTTCCAAATGTGATGCAAAAGTAGCTCTCATCAGAAAAGAGGACTTTGGACCACTGAGCAACAGAGCAGGTTTATTTTTCTTTAGCCCAGGTAAGACGCTTCTGACGTTGTTTGTTCCTTGACAAGAGGAATACGACATTTGAAGCCCATGTCCAGGATAGTCTATGTGTGTTGGCTCTTGATGCACTGACTCCAGCCTCAGTCCACTCCTTGTGAAAGTTCCCAACACTTTTGAATGGCCTTTTCCTGACAATCCTCTCCAGGCTGTGGTCATCCCTGCTGCTTGTGCACCTTTTTCTTCCACACTTTTCCCTTCCACATAACTTTCTATGAATGTGCTTTGATACAGCACTTTGGGAACATCCAACTTCTTTTGAAATTACCTTTTGAGGCTTTCCCTCCTTATGGAGGGTGTCGATGATGGTTTTCTGCGCAACTGTCAGGTCAGCAGTCTTTCCCATGATTGTGATTCCTACTGAACCAGACTGAGATAACATTTAAAGGCTCAGGAACCCTTTGCAGGTGTTATGGCTTAATTAGCTGATTAGAGTGGGACACTTTGAGCCTAGAATATTGCACCTTTTTCTCAATATTCTAATTTTCAGAGATTGTGGATTTGGGGTTTTCATGAGCTGTAAGCCATAATCATGACAATTATGACAAATCACGGCTTGAACTATCTTGCTTTGCATGTAATGAGTCTATCTCATATATTAGTTTCACCTTTTAAGTTGCATTACTGAAATAAATTAAATTGCACAATATTCTAATTTTTTGAGTTTCACCTGTATGCAGTGCACACTCTATGCCAACAATGGGCAGAAAAACAAAGAGCAAGTAGGCAGAGAATGGGCACAGGGAAGTAAATCCATTTTATTGCATGCATTAAGAGCAGGGGAGGGGTGCGCAATTATGCATCCTTACTCTGGGTGTTGGTGAACCTGTCCTAGTACTGTGCATACCGTTTCTCAGTGCACTCACAAACACATGTCAGAGCAAAGATTTAGTGGTTATGGAGGATGAGTATATTTTCCACCAAACAACCCATTCAAACACAAAATGCAGACATACAGTATGTTTACACTGTGGTGTTTACGTGACTGCCATTATTGTTTCATGCATGGTCTAGAAGTGTGGTTAGGATGGCCGACATCTGGATTCTACAGATTTTGCCATGTGAGTTTATTATCAAATCTTTTTAAGGCCAAGCATCCAAGTGTGAACCTTTAGCAGGCTGGGTAATCAGCCGAATGGTCAGACAGAAAGTAACTGCAATTTGCATTTTTCTAAACAGGTGAAAAGTTAGAGTCAATAATGCAAAGCAGGATCAGAATGTCAAAGAGCATTTATACTCTGCAGAATATTGTAAACCAGATTATGAAAACTGCACATACATGGACTCTACACATCAATGCCTCCATGGTTCAGTCAGGATAGCGTGTGACTGCACAGCGTAGTCTCTAAAAGACTCTAAAACAACAGCCAGTGTTGATGAAAATCCCTACTTTAGTTATTAGAATTAACATTAATATTATTATAATACAGGATTTATATAGCACCAACAGTTTGTGCAGAGCTTTACAATGTGAGGACAGTTGCAATACAAATGGATACAGGAGGAATCAGAGGGCCCTGCTCGTTAGAGCTTACAATCTAAACGGGGAGGGTCAAGTGATACTGTGGGGGATGAGCTGATGGAGAAAATACATGTATATTTGTTAGGTGGAGGCAGGATAGGCTTCTCTGAAGAGAAAGGTCTTCAGGGATCACCTAAAAATAGAAAGAATAGGAGATAGTCGGACAGATTGGGGTAGGGAATTCCATAGGATGGGAGAGGCTTGGAAGAAGTCCTGGAGGAGAGCATGGGAGGAGGTGACAAGGGAACTAGAGAGCAGGAGGTCTTGGGAGGAATGAAGAGAGCAATTTGGTTGGTATTTTGAGACTAGGTTAGTGATGTAGCTGGGGGCAGAGTTGTGGATGGCTTTGTAAGTTGTTAGCATTTTGAATGTAATTTGTGGGTGAATGGCAGCCAATGGAGGGAATGGCAGAGAGGAGTAGCAGACACTGAATGGTTGGTAAGGTGAATTTGTCTGGCAGCGGCATTCATGATTGATTGGAGGGGGATAGCCTATGTAAGCCAATGAGGAAGGAGTTGCAGTAGTCGAGGTGAGAGATAACCTGTGAGGGAATTAGGAGCTTAGTGGTGTCATTGGTTAGGAAGGGGAGTATTTTGGAGATGCTGTAAAGGCTGAGACGGAAAGCTTAAGAAAGTGATTGGATGTGGGGACAAAAGGAGAGTTCAGGATTACACTTAGCACCCTGGCATGCAGAGACGGGTTGATGGTTGTGCCATTTATCTTGACAGTAAGGGGAAGGGGCACGTGGGGGAGGAAATATTAGGAGCTTGGTGTTGGATAGACTGAGTTTGAGGAAATGGTGTGACATTGAGGCTGCTATGTCAGTCAGTAAGTTAGTGATACGTGAGAAGACTGATGTTGTGAGCCGAGCAGTAGAGAGATATATTTGGGTGTCGTCAGTGTAAAAAAGATATTGAAAGCCATGGAAGGCTATCAGCTGACCCAGAGAGGAGGTGTAGATTGAGAATAGGAGAGGTCCAAGAACAGAACCTTGGGGGACCCCAATGGAAAAAGGAAGAGGAGAGGAGAAAGTAGAATTGTAAGTGACACTGAAGGTGGAATAGGTAGGATGAGAACCAACAAAGAACACAGTTATGGATACCAAGGGAGTAAAGCTTTTTGAGGAGGAGGGGGTAGTCAACTGTATCAAAGGCAGCTGAGAGATCCAGAAGTTGGAGTACAGAATAGTGCCCATTGGTTTTTGCTGTTAGTAAATCTCTTGTGGGCTTTAGGAGAGCACTTTCTGTGAAGTGTTGAGGGCCAGACTGAAGGGAATCAGGAAGATTATTCTTGATGGAGTGGTCGCTCAGTTGGTTATAGACCAGAAATTCAAGGAGTTTGGAGGAAAGGGGGAGCAAGGACATGGGGGTGTAGATTGTAGAGTTTTTAAGCATGGGGGTGACTAGTGCATGTTTTGGAGTGTTGGGAAAAGTGCCAGAAGAAAGGGAGAGATTGAAAATATGAGAGAGTGTAGGACAGAGCCAGAGGATGATTGCAGAGGGAATAAGGTCCAGGGGACACAGTGGTTAAGTGGACGTTAGTAAGAAGTTTAGCAATCTAATCTGTAATAGCAGAGTTGAATAAGGGTAGAGTTGAGTGCACCTGTGGACATGGGGAGGGGATGGGAGTTATCTGTAGTGGGGAGTTATCTGTAGAGTGGAGATTTCATTACAAATTGCATCAATCTAATTTTTTAAGTGATTGGCGATCTCCTGGGCAGTGCGTGAGTTAGTGGGTGGAGGCAGTGGAGGACGAAGAAGAGAGTTAAAGGTAGAGAAGAGTTGACAGGGACTGGATGAGAAGGTGTTAATGAGAGTGATAAAATAGGTCTGCTTGGCAGTGTGGAGGTTAAAACATTACACAAACAACAACTTTTGATTATCCTCATAGACAGAATCCCTATCAGTGACGATCAGGGTAGCTCTAGTAACACAGGTGGAGGGATCCAAGGCTTGAGGACATTTGGGGGTAGCCCTCCACTGGAACTAGAGTACTCTCGTAACAAGTGGGAGGTGCTACCAACAGTAGTTGGGTCTTCCAGAGAATGCATACTATTACTTTCTTGTTTGGCTGTCCACACGTTAGTTCTGACAGTGTAGGGACACTCACCTGACTGCAGATCACTTGCCCAGATACCTCTGCCTTATCGGGTGTTGCCTCTCTGAGCTGCTGAGGGAGGGAAGCAGAGAAACTTTTCCTTTCTGGGCATGTCCCGTAACCAAAGGATGTTGTGTAAAAAGGAGTGAAAGGGGTGTGCACATGCGTTTTACCATTGAGACTAAATGGGTACTTCACTACAAACCTAAATCGAGTGGAACAGCCTGAGCTTTCCATGTTTCATCAGTTTTCATTCTGAGGAAGCACATTTCAGTACTACACTGTAATGCAATCAGGTCCCTGGCATCTCAGTGATTGTGACAGGGAGTGTCACTGGAGAACAGATGTAAAATCTCTCAATAAACTGCCAATTTTTAACCAAACATTAGTGGACACCTGACTATCATACCTATAATAGCCTGTTGAACATCCAATTCAGAAAGTTTTAAATCGACTGTACGCAAACTGCAAAATATATTTCCATGGGCAATATATTTAAAAGACTTAAAATAAAACACCCATGCAAAGTTAAAATTGCTAAATAATAAGAAAACAGCATTTATAAATATAAAAATTAAGGAACACTGTCATCATTTCTAAGTTACAAAGAATATAATAGAATATGTAAAAAGGAAATCAAGGCCACAAAAATTGAATGACAGGTTGCACAATAGAGTAAGACAAACCCCCCAAAAATTTTAAAAAAATTTATTAACAGTAAAAAGGTCAGGCCTGAGCATGTAGGCCCTTTTCAAGATAATTCTGAGTTGGTAACTGGGGACAAAGAGAAGGCAAATTTATTAAATACCTTCTTCAGCTCTGTGTATACAAAGGAATATGGGAATGCTCATGTACCTAATGGGGATAGTATTAAAAGAGCCCCAAATGATCCACAATGTCTCAGAACTCATATGGTCCAGAAACAGATTAGATTAACCTCTTCCCGTCCTGCCCATTGCCCATAAACGGCTGGACGGGAGCCCTGCCGATGCGGGGGGACATTTCTAAACGTCCCCCCGCATCCATTGCCTGTGCGCGCTCCCTGGGAGCATGCGGCACTGTGATTGGTGCATGCTGTGTCCTCTGGACACAGCGGAGCACAGATCGCTGTACAGGACCTCTGTGTTAGGTCTCGAATCATGTGATCACTGATTGGCCAATCAGTGATCACATGAATAGTAGTAAACAAGATGTCACTTCCTGACATCATTTCTTACTACTTGTGAAATCTGGGAATGATCACAGAGGTCACACGGTACAAGGCTGTTCACAACAGCCATGTACCATGTGACAAGCTGTGACAATATTTCTCAATGGCTGCAGGAATGCAGCCAAGAGAGAAGGAGAAATGATTGCTTTTACAGCATTTATGGGTGTAAAGGCAATCAGTGTAAAAAAAGAAAAAAAAATCTTCATCACCCCCCATAAGTACTACAGTGTCACTGTGGACAGTTAAGATGATCTTATGAGTTGGTTCCCACAGATTAGTGCATTTGCTCACTGTGAATGTATAGTTTAAAGCTTTTTGCCATTGTGTGGCTGAGTAAGTGCCTTTGAGGTCTCTTTCCCAGGCTAATATGGAAGGTGTCTAAACAAATACCATTTTATCTCTAAGATGGCTGTAAAAAAATCGATATTCCCACCTTTATTTATAAATTTGGACGTAATAAAGCGTCCCATTCTCCATGGAAGTTCATATTTGATGGGGGTATCTTTCCGAGTAAAAGAGGCTAGCCTAACATACATATAACTTTCCGATTCCGGAAGGTGGAATTCTTCCTGTAAGGTAGTAAAAGTTTTAAGAGAAGAATCTACCATTAAGTCTGCCACCTGCTGTATACCATGTTTTTCCCATTGTCCTAAATCGAGGTCCTTCAATAAAACAGTGAATATAGATACTGGAAGAAACAGATGTATTTTAGGAAATTATAGTGGATTATTGATAGAGAGGGTTAGTGTTTTCCAAGCTCTCAGTGTTGCTAGGATTGTTGGTGATAGATTTTTTTGGTTCATTTTTAAGGTAGGGGTAAGCTAGCAGGTATGCAAAATCTGTGTTTGTTCAAGCTCCCCCCAGATAGAGGTAGGTGTGTTTGGGAACCAATACCACAATTGAGCAAAGATTGCTGCTAGGTGGTAGTCAGAGATGATTGGTAGTCCCATCAACCCTGCGGATCTTTTCCTAATCCATTTAGTAAACGCACATTGTGCTTTTTTTCCCTTCTCAGAGGAATTTGTGTAGGATAGATTGTAGGGTGTGGAAGAAATTTTTAATTGGCTGGTATGGGTAGAGAACAGAATACATACAATATTTGGGGTAATATTTGCATTTTAAACGTCGCTAATCTGCCGGACCATGATAATGTGTGCCTACTTAAAGATAAATGCCCTTATTTTAATCTAGTTTCCAAAGGTAAGTAGTTAGCTTTAAATAATTGCTCGGGCCAATTGGTAAGTGTAATTCTCAGATGTGTTATACCTGAATCCTGCCATAGATAGGGGAAGCTAGACTGTATTTTATCTTTGTGTTTCGGAGTTACTCCTAGGTCAAGTATATGATATATATGAGATTTAGCATTGTTAACTTTATAATATGATACTTCCCCATATTAAAGGAGTACCTGTGCAACATTACTTAAGAATGACAAGGGGTTAGTGAACATTATTATAACGTCATCTGCAAATAGACCTATAACATGTTTATTGATTATATATTGGAAGCCTGTTATATCGGGGTGTTGCCTAATACTAGAGGCCAATGGCTCCATCATAAGGTTAAAGATTAATGGATTAATGCCATTTGTTATTTGGAAGTGTTTAGACAACATAGTGGACGTGAACACCCTTGCAGATGGGAGGGTATATAAGGCCAAAATTTCCAAAATTATGTGTCCTTGAAATCCAAATTTACAGAGCACTCTTTGCAAGAATAACCAATTCACCCTATCAAATGCCTTCTCTGCACCTAACACCAGTAGCAGAGAAGGCATTTGATGCCTCTGGGACAAATGAATGATATTGATCACCCTCCTTGTAGCGTCAGAAGTCTACCTTCCTTTAGTGAAACCTGACTGATCCTGATGAATCAAGGTGGGCAAAATATCCACCATTCATACTGCCAACATTTTTGTGTAAATTTTTATATCGTTATTTAGAAGAGATAATGGTCTAAAGTTAAGGGGAGTTTCAGGTGGTTTTCCTGGTTTAGGTAACGTCACTAACATAACCTCCAATATCTCTGGTGGGAAGTATGTCGTCAATGCTCCTTCGTCATAGACCTTTATAAGATATCGAGATAACATATTTTTTAATTTTTTGTAATATTCTCCAATTAGTCCATCTGGACCAAGAGATTTATTGTTGGGTAGTGTTCCTATAGTTAGGAGAACTTCGGGTAAGAACCATGGAATGTTCAAATTTTGAATTTATGAACTCTATATCGAGTAGGGAGGGCTGATGGGTTTGAGTGTCTTGACCAGAAACAAGTGAGTACTGACGTGATACTTTTTTTATTTGCACTAACATACAATTTTGAGGACAAGCTTTCAGGGTATGTCCCCTTCTTCAAAGCCCAGGCTAAAATCACCTCAAGCAGTGTCTTGACCCAAATAATAGAGAACCATAATATTTACTAAATAGGTCCACAATATGTTGAGAATCATAGACCTTGTTATGGGATTTAGGATTGATTAGAAATGGTATTCTCATTTTAAAACTCTGGCCTTGTATCATACGAGCTAGTATCCTGCCCGCTTTATTGCTAGAGGAATAGAATTGCATTTTAACTCTTTTAGTCTGTTTTTTTATAAATGTACAAGAGTGCCTGCCACAGATCATGCCTTAATTGAGATAATTTAACAGTTAATTGTTGAGAAGGTGATACGTTGTTTTGATCATCAATGGAGCGTACATCCGAGATAAGATCATCCAACCTGCGCTGTCTTTGTTTCTTTTCAATGGCACCCAGTTTGATAAAAATGCCTCGGATGTACGCTTTGTGAGCATACCACAGGGTAAGCAGGTCATCCTTTGAAGGTGAATTAATTTCAAAGTAGTCAGCTAGGTGGCTCTCAAGAATTTTTTGGGTGGCAGAATTGTGTATAAGATATGAATTAGCACGCCACACCACGGCCAATGTCTTTGGATATGCATCAGCTACAGTGAGAAGTATTGATGCGTAGTCCGACTATGTGATATCGTTGATTTTAGCTTGGGTGATTTTTTTGCAGGAGCCACCTGTCTGTCAAGAACAAATCAGTTCTGGAGTATGTGCAGTGTCTATTAGAAAAAAAGGTGTAATCTCTTTCATTCGCATTTACACAACACCATGCATCATATAGATCATGAGAATACATAAAAGGCAACAGAGATGGTGCTCTAACAGAAGTGGAATCTATATGAGGATCCGGAACCATGTTAAAGTCACCGCATAGAAATGAATTTGGCATGTATTTGGTGCATAAATAGCTGCTAGTGTGAATCTAGTGTTATTTATATCACATATTAGGATCAAATAGCGCCCTTCTGGATCTTTCAATTCCTTGTGTAGTTGGAATGAGAAAGAGTCCCTTATCGCGATCATCACATCTCTTTTTTTGCAGACATATTCGCAGTAAAGCAGTGTTGAAAATTTTTATGGGTACATCTAGGTGCCGACTCTTGGTGAAAGTGTTTCCTGAACACACAAGATATCAGTTTGATCTGTCTGCTTCTTTCCACAGTGAAGCTCTTTTAGATGATTCTGGCCATGTGCATTAACAGATAATATGATAATTGGCATGTTGGTAAATTCTTAATTGGCTGTTGCCGTCACTCTTCTGAACTAAGCATGGAGGTCTCTGGAAACAGGCGGACGTTGTTTTGGAATTGGGTGTATATAAAGGCCTTATATTGGTATCTGAATACTTTTCTTGCATAGCGATGGGAGACTGTAGTACAGTATGATATCCCAGTCCATGGAACAACAAGAACACTGATAACCAAAAAACAATAGAAAACAAGAAACTCTTGTATGAACTGGGGGTCTTAGAAACCCAAGTGCAGAGGATTTCTGCTCAGGCATATGGGAGCGAAAAATTTGGCTTGAGCTCCTAATGGTGGAAAGTGCTATGTTAGGCTATTCATTCAAATATCTGGGAGGGTCTTTAAGGCATTGAATGGTATTCAGGAATTGGATACATGTTGCCAATCTGATATCATTTTGTTAGGGCTTCTGAGAGGCGGTATTTTTGGTATGTCACCAGGAATGATATTCCAGGATTTCAGTAGTTGCAAACCTTTGTTAGGCGATGTGATAATGTGAATGATGCTATTTTTGGTAATAATAGGTTCCATAGGATAACCCCACTTGTACTCAATGTTATGGTTCCAAAGGGCTTTTGTGATGTTATTCAGACGTTTGCACAGTAGTAGTGTATGTTGTGATAGATCTGTAAAAAAATTGAAGATCGGAATAAGTGGTGGAGCGGTGTTCTTCTTTTCATGTTAACAACATTAGTCGCTCCTTTACGTGAAAAAAAATGGATGCGGAGTAATACTTCCCTGGGTACATGTTCTGAGATATGCGAAGGTTTGGGAATACGATGCATCCTGTCTATTGTAAGCTCCAGAGAGGACAGGTCAGGCATTAGGGATGAGAACATGGTAGTGGCATAGGACTGAAGTGATGCATGTAGTATTGTTTCCGGGATCCCTCTGATTTTAACATTGTTCCGCCTAGACCTGTCTTCTAGGTCAGCAAGTTTTGCCTTCAATCACACCTGTTCTTCTTCCTTAGAATCATTTGCATCAATTAATTCATTCATTGTGGGGACATATTCCCCCATTTTATTTTGAATGTGGTTTACTCTGTCTCCTACAGCTGTAAGCTTGTTGTTATCTTTCAAGCCATCATGTCAGTATGTACAGTCAGGTCCATAAATATTGGGACATCGACACAATTCTAACATTTTTGGCTCTATACATCACCACAATGGATTTGAAATGAAACAAACAGGGTGTGCTTTAACTGCAGACTGTCAGATTTAATTTGAGGGTATTTACATCCAAATCAGGTGAACGGTGTAGGAATTATAACAGTTTGCATATGTGCCTCCCACTTGTTAAGGGACCAAAAGTAATGGGACAATTGGCTTCTCAGGTGTTCCAGGGCCAGGTGTGTGTTATTCCCTCATTATCCCAATTACAATGAGCAGATAAAAGGTCCAGAGTTCATTTCAAGTGTGCTATTTGCATTTGGAATCTGTTGCTGTCAACTCTCAAGATGAGATTGAAAGAGCTGTCACTATCAGTGAAGCAAGCCATCATTAGGCTGAAAAAACAAAACAAACCCATCAGAGAGATAGCAAAAATATTAGGCGTGGCCAAAACAACTGTTTGGAACATTCTTAAAAAGAAGGAACGCACCGGTGAGCTCAGCAACACCAAAAGACCCAGAAGACCACGGAAAACAACTGTGGTGGATGACCAAAGAATTCTTTCCCTGGTGAAGAAAACACCCTTCACAACAGTTGGCCAGATCAAGAACACTCTCCAGGAGGTAGGTGTATGTGTGTCAAAGTCAACAATCAAGAGAAGACTTCACCAGAGTGAATACAGAGGGTTCACCACAAGATGTAAACCATTGGTGAGCCTCAAAAACAGGAAGGCCAGATTAGAGTTTGCCAAACGACATCTAAAAAAGCCTTCACAGTTCTGGAACAACATCCTATGGACAGATGAGACCAAGATCAACTTGTACAAGAGTGATGGGAAGAGAAGGGTATGGAGAAGGAAAGGAACTGCTCATGATCCTAAGCATACCACCTCATCAGTGAAGCATGGTGGTGGTAGTGTCATGGCGTGGGCATGTATGGCTGCCAATGGAACTGGTTCTCTTGTATTTATTTATGATGTGACTGCTGACAAAAGCAGCAGGATGAATTCTGAAGCGTTTCGGGCAATATTATCTGCTCATATTCAGCCAAATGCTTCAGAACTCATTGGACGCCGCTTCACAGTGCAGATGGACAATGACCCAAAGCATACTGCAAAAGCAACCAAAGAGTTTTTTAAGGGAAAGAAGTGGAATGTTATGCAATGGCCAAGTCAATCATCTGACCTGAATCCGATTGAGCATGCATTTCACTTGCTGAAGACAAAACTGAAGGGAAAATGCCCCAAGAACAAGCAGGAACTGAAGACAGTTGCAGTAGAAGCCTGGCAGAGCATCACCAGGGATGAAACCCAGCGTCTGGCGATGTCTATGCGTTCCAGACTTCAGGCTGTAATTGACTGCATAGGATTTGCAACCAAGTATTAAAAAGTGAAAAACTGTTGTAATTCCTACACCGTTCACTGATTTGGCTGTAAATACCCTCAAATTAAAGCTGACAGTCTGCAGTTAAAGCACATCTTGTTCGTTTCATTTCAAATCCATTGTGGTGGTGTATAGAGCCAAAAATGTTAGAATTGTGTCGATGTCCCAATATTTATGGACCTGACTGTATATGGCTTCTAAGGGAAATTAACATATCTTTTAGAGTAGTATCTAAAATTGGTTGATTTGAGGTGGGAAATGATATAATGGATTCTGGTAATTCTCTAGTGTCCTCCTGTGAATCAGGGTTTGAGCTCACCTCACATTGCTGCAGATTTAAATCGTCCATTCTGATACTGGACTTTTCAGGGCTTCTGACCAATGGGGTAGAGGCTTGTGATGTTGCGGCTGACCCTATGTTGTTCTCATAGAGTCCATTCTGATCCCTGTGTGGGAAACGAGGAGTTGCTGGAGAAGAAGAGGAATGTGAGCGGGAGCCATCTTGGCCACGCCACTGCTGAGGCTGGGAGAAGTATGCCATAAGTTTCTGGGGTTTGTGACTCTCTTTTCACTTTCTAGGCATGTTGCCAGCGGGTAGGGGAACCAAACTGCCAGGTTGGGGTGAGTGAACGAAGCCCCTGTAAGCTGAAAGCTGCTATTGTTTTCCGCCAAGTGCCAGAGCTCCAGTGTTAAGCCGCCATCTTGGCTGAGGTCAAGCCACGCCCATCCACCCATGTTATTTTTTTAAACCCCCTTGCCTATTAGCCCAGAAAATAAGCATTTTTAATTGTAAGATTTGGCTTCAATTGGTTTCAATGTGGTTAGGGTTTGGCATGCAAATTACTTTGAAGTTCACAAAACCCTGCTCGAGGACCAGCATAGTTCAGCTCATCTCTAATGGCATCCTTAATAAAATAATATACTGTATATGAGATCTCAAGGCTAAGAGGGGTGGTTTCACCCAAGCCTTTGTGTGTTTGGAGGTGAACATCAGAGTCGGGGTTGCCTCCATACTAACCCTCCATGCATACTCCTAAAAGGGATTGTGCAATACATTAACAGACACACACCACACATAATTTGCAAACAAAGGAAAAAGGTTTTATTGGTTATATGAAATTGAGCAAAATATAGTATATGTTTTACCTTTAAAGGGAGGTCACATGAAATATTGAGTTGCTTAAAAAAACATAAAACATTTGCATTTATGTTTAATATGTTATTTATTTTTATGTCATTCTATAGATATTCTAGCTATCTATTTATATGTTTAATCTAATGTTAAATAACATCAATAGAGAATCAAATGAATGCATAATGCCCCATAGCTTTTTAACTTATTTTATGTGCACACACACACGATTTAACTTAACTATGTGGACCGCTACCATGCATTGCTGTGATATCTTCTTAATGTATAGAATTTCTGTATTGCATTATGGTCACAATATTACTGGCTCTTTATAATTTCATATAGTATGTAATAAATATATTGGAGTTTCTGGAACAGCCTTTACATATATTAGATAAGACCACTTCTGAAAGAGAAAAAAATTGTTGCGCCTTGGTTGTTCATTAACCAGTTTCTACTGAACACTTTAACCCCCTTCCTGCTTGGGGCAATTTTCGGCTTTCTGCATTGGTGCACTTTGAATGAAAGTTGCGCGGTCATGCATTACTGTACCCAAATTTAATTTTTTGAGACAGATAGAGCTTTCTTTTGGTGGTATTTAACCACCACTAGGTTTTTTACTTTTTGCAAAACCAAAAGTTATAAAAATTTACAAATAAATAAATTTTCTTCTTCGCTCATGTTGCTGATGAGGCTGCACTGATGGGCACTGATAGGCTGCACTGATGGGCTGCATTGATGACCACCGATAAGCTGCCGTGATGTGTAAATGTCATCTGTCACAGAAAAGCCGTTTATCAGCTTTGCCTTCCTCAGACAGTGACAGCGCTGAGGAAAAAATGCTAATAACCGGCATGTGTTTATATGTGATTAGCTGTGATTGGACACAGCTGATCACACAGTAAAGAGCCAACATCATTGGCTCTTTACCATGATCGGTGATGCGCTATGTCCTCCACCCGGAGGAACGAAAGGCCGCATTGATGACCACCGATAAGCTGCCGTGATGTGTAAATGTCATCTGTCACAGAAAAGCCGTTTATCAGCTTTGCCTTCCTCAGACAGTGACAGCGCTGAGGAAAAAATGCTAATAACCGGCATGTGTTTATATGTGATTAGCTGTGATTGGACACAGCTGATCACACAGTAAAGAGCCAACATCATTGGCTCTTTACCATGATCGGTGATGCGCTATGTCCTCCACCCGGAGGAACGAAAGGCCCACCCCCGGCCATCAATCTGCTATAGGCCAGGTGAGAACTGGTTAAAATGGATTACATTTGTGAGTTTATAAATATATACATCTTTTAATCAGAAAGATCGTTGTAGCTGATATACTCCATAAGTACAGTATCTGGTGTACTAGGTTACAAAAACTGATGGGAAATCACATATACTCTTTGTAATTATTTTACAGGCATACATTCACATTTATTTTAATTTTGGCTAAGGGTGTAATCACAATTTTAGGGTCTTCCCTGCATTTTGTCCTGACACAGTTTGATGAACTAAGTTCCAAATCATGCTACAGAGGACTTAGAATGTTCGGCCTTGATTGTGTCATGTTGTCAGGAGCCTAAAAGAAAAAGTTCCATGAGATGGAACTTTACAATAGGAAACCCTTTGCTGCACTGTAATGTAAACCAATGCTGAGTTTATTACATTACTTTATATTAAAGATATATCTTTATCTTTCTATGCTGAATCATATATATATATATATATATATATATATATATATATACAGTATATAGATATATAGATATATATATTTTTTTTATTATTTATTTATTTATTTTTATTTTTTTTAGTTGATATTTTTGTATCATAAGAAGGTAAAAATGTATACAACAGACTCATCAGAGACATGCAGCAGTGTTTTTTGTACTCTCAAACCCTGTATGAACTTTCACTGGTGTAATTGCAAGGTTCTTTAACTTTACCCTTGTACATTATCATTAGTCTCAGTTATTTGGGGAAGTCTGGATCATAACCTTTACTTAATCTAACAGTGGAAAAATTTGAACTGATGAGTAGCTAATGTTGCTATAGGCCTGAATGTTCCACTGTTGAGGTATTATGACTTATCTACTGTGGTATTATCATTTGTTAATAGTTGTGATGACATGAATTATTTTACTGCATGTGTCATCACACTTCTCAGCTCTGTTTTAAGAAAATTGTATTCCAGAACCCTAATGCTTTGTTATGGTTAGACGGTTGCAGATGTTAAGAGATACTCTAGATGGAGATATTTGGATCGTTTGGCTGGTATGCAGCAGTCCTAGACTATACAGTGACATCACTGAGGATTGTAACTTACATAATAGAGTAGTTACAAATCACATTCCAGAGCAAGTAGCACAGAGATTAAAAAAGTGAAAGGCATTGAGTTGTTCTAGTCCTAGGAAGGCAGCACTAATTACAGAAAAAGATGTGAGAAAATAATTTAGAAATTAATATGCGTGTATGTATTAGAGTTGGAAAATAAATTCTCCATGTCTATTACTAATGACTGGAAGGAAATATTTTAATTAATTAAACACAGAAATGTGCTCTTTAATAACATATATTCATTTTTCTACAGAAAAAGTCACAAGAAAACTGCATATATTTCCACCTATGATAAACAAGTATTGTAAAGCCATTGTGGTAGAAGTCAACATTCTGTTTCCTGTTACCATATCCTGAGGAAATCGCTTCATCGTTGGATGCACATTGATGTCCAAGAAGGTCTTCTTCCATTGTTGGAAAAATATAGAAGTGGCAGGGTGCCAGGTTAGGACTGTTTGTTAGATGTAGTAGGGTGGTGGGATTTAACATCTCAACTGCCTACGAAGTGGCACCTATTATATCCTATTGTAGTCACTTATAACCTGCGCTCAGTTACTACTAATAGATAACAAATGTGCTAAAACATAGAGCTGCTGCTTCTATAAAGGTACTGACCTTTAGGTTAAATGTTAAAGCAATGAGGTGCTGCCCAATAAGCATGCAAATACCTCAAAACGTACATATCATTAAATTCATGCAATGTGCTTTCTCTAAAAATGCACCATTAACATAGTTATGTGAACAAATAATTCATAGATTTAAATTAATATAGTCTCTTGATGTGCAAACGTGCAGTGATTCTTCATAAAGTGCAACAAATCCTTAGTGGTCCCACTTACTCACCAGCTCCCGTGGACTCTTATGAGAACAAGTGTCTATTGCGCTTGTGTGTTATATAGGCTCATCTGGGATTTGTAGTCCTCCTGTGGGTCCTTATCCTCAGCTGTCAGTTTCCCATTCATGAGTATGAACTGTTTTGCTTATTTTGATGCATTCAAAACAGGAAATAACACTTGGCTCATAACAATGTTTGGCACTTTCACTTCCAGAAAATGCTAGAAGTGACGTGGGCTACAGCTTGGAAGGGATTAAATGTTCCTTATATTTTTGGGGACCTTTTTTATCTTTATGAGCTGTGAACTTATCTTCCTGTTCTTTTTTACAATGTGTGGGAGATATCAGTGAAGAACAAAGAAAACCCCTTCACATTTCATGCTGTCAGCAATGGCACCACATGGAAGAGAAATGTCACAAAGCCTGGAGATCTCTTCTCTCCTGATCATGGTTGCCATCAGCAAGAAAGAAAAGATCTCTAGGTCTTGCGACATTTCTCTTCCATGTGGTGCCATTGCTGACGCTATGAAATGGGAAGGGGTTTTTGAGCTATTTGCACGCTTATTGGGCAGCACTTCATTGCTTTATCATTTAACCTATTATATCCTGTAATAGGTCAAACACCCTTTTGTCACACAATTTAGATACTTCCTCCTTACATGTTTTTGCATGGCAAAGAACAGTGGTCACATTAGCACAGATATCAACATAAACAGCTTGCAGACTCTGCCAATTTATGGTTAGAGCAATACCATCCATTTTTTTTTAAATCAAAGTCAACATCTACAAATACTGTGGCTTCTGACTTTTAAGAAACAAACACTCACCAGTCCAGGAGTCCAGAGCTCTCTTCACCTGGGCTAGTTTTTCACAGGTCTTCGGATACCTGGAACCACCATCGTGGCTGTTGGAGCTGGCTGAGACTTCATGCCACTTCACAGCCAACTCCCTACTATGCATGTGCAAGATTGTGCTTTACTTCCAGACTGGTCTCTCAGCCTCCTGGAGCATATGATGTGTCCTAGCAGTATGTGGGCAGAAAAGGGGGACAAGCCAAATATCCATAATTCTTGCCCAGGCAAGAAATGTGGAAGTGGGAGAAGGTACCTGTCAAAAAAAGTTACCTCCTCCCAGGAAAAAAAAGTCCCAACTATTTTACAGTAGGGAGAGAAGGTTGAGTAAAACTTTCACACTCTAAGTGAAATTCTGCTTTGAGTCAAGGGTCTTACACAGAGTTCCATTCCACAAAGAGGAGCAAAACATCCATTCATTGTAATAACGTGACAACAACAAAGGTGAGAAGAACCTACACAATCCAATAGTATCTTTTGGGTATCAGTGGTGCTACCCGTTGAGGAGATATTAAAAGTGGAGGCATTCATTTTTAATACACGGTATATACAGTACAGTGAGGTATTATATATGAGGGGCGTTCAAGTCAAACCGTGACTTTTGAATTTATATAATAGAACAAATTTCAAAGAGTGGAAACTGCATATATTTTTTTACATTTGTCAGTACACCTGAACCATCCTAGGACAGCCTGCTTCAATTCGTCATCATTGTGTTCACCATTTCCACAGACAGATTTGTCTCTTGTGCAATTTCACAACAGCTTATGCCTCGATTATCCAGGATCAGACGTGCCATGTGCTGAATGTTCACAGGAATGACTACTGTGGGCTGGGAACCACCACAGCTGAGATCATCACTGATGGATTTAAAATGTTTACACCATTTAAATGTTTTACTGTGGCTGAGCGTCTCATCACTGTACTGTGCTTGAAGGTACTTCTGTAGATATCCGTGGGTTTTACTCCTTCGTTCATAAGAAACTTCATCATCAAGCGCTGCTCCATGCACACACTAATACTGTCATCTTGATTAACAGTCTCTGGACTGGCCCATGACATGTGAATGCCTAACAGTAATTGGACACACTTAATAGGTATAAATCAGCACACATATATATATAAAATCCTCAGAAATCCCTTAAAGTCATATCAATATCCTTCCCCTGAAGTACCAATAATACATATATTCATTGACTTAAACCCAAAAACCCACAATTATAGTGAAAAAATCAAGACCCAAAGAGATTACCCAAAAATAAAAAATATAAAATATATAAAAAACAAAAATAAAATAAAGTCCCAATATACAAAGTGTCCAAATAATGTGTCCAAACAAAGATCAATTTCTTGATAGGAAGACGCTTCCTACTCCACTGAAGAAGATGCAAATCAATCACAGGTGCTCTTCAAATACCTCAAAAAACAAAATCTCAACATAGTATATTACCTTTTAAATCCCAGAACTAAAGTGCCACATGTGTATCATGCAAAGTCCAGAAGTGACGAAACGCGTCCAGGGCACGTGACGTATTGACGTTCCCGGAAGTGCTGCGGCAGCCGTTTTGGATTCTGGAATCCCTATGTGTCAGAGGTCTGGAGAGTAAAGGTGCACTTCAGGTGTCCCCCAGAGCTACAAAGTGATAGTGCTGGATAGGAGTTGCAAGTGGGAATTACCTGGTGATCGGGAGACCCTCTACATACGGAAAGGGGATCGTATACTGGGCATGAGGAGTTGGATGCTGTTTTGCTGATCTTATCGTTTTTATATGTAAGTGGCTACAATAAATTTTATATATGATTATAATTCACATACTGATTTCTGGTCTGTTTGTGAGGTCCTGAGGAACAAGAGGATACCAATCTAAGGACACTCTGTACATATGTGGTTGATTACAAGCTGGAATTTGTTTGTTTTAGGGTCCTGAGGAACAAGAGGATACCAATCTAAGGACACTCTGTACATATGTGGTTGATTACAAGCTGGAATTTGTTTGTTTTAGGGTCCTGAGGAACAAGAGGATACCAATCTAAGGACACTCTGTACATATGTGGTTGATTACAAGCTGGAATCTGTTTGTTTTAGGGTAATTATGCACTTTATATATAGTTTGCAGTGATATTTATTAATTTTCTTTTCACATGAGTGCTGTGACACTGGAGTGTTTTTTTTGCATGATACATGTGTGGCACTTTAGTTCTGGGATTTAAAAGGTAATATACTATGTTGAGATTTTGTTTTTTGAGGTATTTGAAGAGCACCTGTGATTGATTTGCATCTTCTTCAGTGGAGTAGGAAGCGTCTTCCTATCAAGAAATTGATCTTTGTTTGGACATATTATTTGGACACTTTGTATATTGGGACTTTATTTTATTTTTGTTTTTTATATATTTTATATTTTTTATTTTTGGGTAATCTCTTTGGGTCTTGATTTTTTCACTATAATTGTGGGTTTTTGGGTTTAAGTCAATGAATATATGTATAACTGGACACACTTGCCACATACTACTGAAGGCCTGTGAACTGATTAAAGTTCAGTGCTTTCTCTCTCACTCTCTCCCATGCACTTTCTGCTGTGGGAGCCTGCTACTTGGCAAAAAGGTTACGAAAGCCTTTAGGGGGTAGCATGTTGGTCAGTTACTGACTTGAGTTTAGTTAATACGTCAGACTAGCTGATGTTTTGCTGGTTTATGCCATAGACTTTCTGTACTATATATCACCTTTATCGAGCCAAAAACCACAAACACCAGATCAGCGTTAATATACGAAACCTTAACTGTGGTGGCTGCATTCATTTTCTTGTTTTGGGCTTTTTCCCTTTATTTTCACCTGGGTTTCTTAACCACTAACACACTTTCGGTCTTAGGGTGTTTTCAGGCTGAATGAATGAGCAACAGAGATGCTGTTGGACAGCAGCATTGTCTATCAGGCTATCAAGTGAGAAAGAAGTGTTAAGTATACTAGATCAGATTTAGATGGACTTGACTAACAAATTAACTCCAGCTAACACTTTAATTAGTTGGAGAAACAGTTTGTTTCCCTTTGGAAAAAAGGTTTTACATAAATTAATAAAAGCTGGCCATTGTAAGCATTCCTTGTCAGTGTTAAATGGTTTGTTTCAACTCTCTGCCCCTTTTTATTCTGGACAGATTGGTCTGGTAAAGGTATTGAAACATTTGGGCTAAATTACCATGTGAAAATAAAGGGAAAAAATCCTAAAAAGAAAGAAGAAATGCCACCACATCTAAAAATTGGTAAGCTGCAATACATTTGTTTGGTTTTTGGATTCATCACTGCATTAAATATCCTGGAACCACACCCCCAATTAGGAACATCATCAGCAATATGAATTATTGAATAACCACTTAAAAACAAATATAAAGGTCAGACAGCAGTAACCTATAAAAACAGCTAGTAAACAATGTTAAAATGAAATATGATGTATCGATATGTTGTTGCATAGTATGCAAAAATCACATCTGCCAAGAAAAGTACAGATATATGAGAAAGAAGAACCATCAAGATGATCAATGCAATGTGAATGAAGAACGAGAAATCAAACCCACTGTTGACACAATAGGCACTGCAATGGGTCATGCCAGAAATTACATTAGAGCTACGTCAGACATACAAGATAAAGCTCCTGTACCTAACTGCCGACAATTGCCAGGATATAATGCTACTATAACAAACAGTCACAATAAGTCTATAATAATAATATGATAATAATTTGCTTTATTGGATGGGGAGTTACATTCATACTGCTGCGAAAGATTGAGTATTTGAGTCTATTCTTTGTCTGGGATTTTTTGATGCATGGGACCATTTGTTCAATGGTTGGCAAATTGTGACAGTTTTGTTGTCTGAGCCCCTTTGCACCTGCCTGGCTTTCTTGGGTTGATAACTCTCTAGCTGTCACTCCCACCATGTTGCTGTGTGTGTATGAAGTGCCATCTAGTTTTTCTGATATATGATCCTTCACCTTAGTGTCTTAGTGAAGAAGTGTGATCAGTGAAATGTGATGACGTATCCCTCTGTTTCCCACTTCCAGCAAAATCAGAGTTACAGCTACAATTCTAATAATATTTATCATACAAATATATGACTATTGAGCTATATTTACATCATTGTAGTGGGTGGGATACACAAAGAATTTGACTCCACTGTTTCATGAGCAAGGCAGAGAGGTGTAATGGGAAACCAAATTGCTTAACCAGGGAGCTGAATTACTAAAGCAAGATATTCCTATCTAACCTGTTTGACTTGCGTGGTCCGGGAACATGCACACAATTGTGCATGTTCCCCACATGCTACTGTTTATCAGATGTGCATGGGTAGCATTCATTCTCAATGGTATCCCCATACACCGACAGCCGTGGTGTGTTTTTGTGCACCAAATAGTATGGTGTGTGGTGCAATTAAAAAAGAGTCAAGGTCTTCTTTCCCAATGTTTCTTGTGGGTACAGCATCCCATTCAAATGAATGAGCTGCTACACTCATGATGTGTGCATGCAAACAAGAGCACATATATGAACCTAGCCTAAGTTAAAAAACATTTCTGTTGAGAATTACAATTCTTGTAACATGTAAAATTGTAAATATATATGTAGTTAAATGTTTGCTTTACTGTGTCACCTCAGTTTTTGTGTCCATAGCAATTGCAATTATGGTGCAATGGAATTTTTCCATTATGTAATAGACATAATCAAGTAGAGTAAAGCATTGTAGAAGAAGACTGTTAAATTCCTACTGTGGAAGAAAACAATCTAAAGGCAAAAAAGTACTAATGGCATCCCTGTAGAGCATACATATAACTTGATGAAAGTGCAAGCGTACAGGTTATATATAGTTGACTGCTGAATGTAGGCCCACAGATAATGTATGGCCCATATCCTCTTTAAATCTATTCAATGTACTTGCTTGGTGGGCCAAATGTTTCTTATTGTCGGTCAGCTTCTGTGCTCTTGTGAACTTTCAAATGCACTTGTAATGTAGACACATGTGGTGCTATGCTATTTTTCCTAGAGAAAGTACTCTCTTTCAGACTCTTTGCCAGTAAAGTCTATAAAAAGGTATTTTTCATAAACATTATTTTATGGTGGTTACTCATGTCTAAGTATGCAAAAATTACAAAGTCTATTAGTTGATTTTGTGTATTTATTTGCTTTGGAGTTCTGTGATTTTCCACTCTGGATATTTAGCCTTTCTTTTAATTTACTGATATGTCATCTTGGGGTTCATTGCTTTTCATGCTACAGAAACACTTTCTTCTTTCCTGCAGATAGAAAAAAAATCCCTTCTAGGACAACAGTGCTAGAACAAATGAAAAACACACAGTTTGATCTCAGCATGAAATTAGAATTGACATATGGTTTTATTTGTCATTTGTCATTCATAAGCAAAAACAAAAGGAATAAAGTTCTGTGGTTTGACTTGAAGCTCTCTTCATGTATAACCACAGAATGTAATGTTTTTCTGTAATGCATAACATAGCATTCAAACCCTTTTTACAGCTCATAAACTACTCTTTACAATTTAGTAAAATTCATATTTTATTATATTTTATTATATGTATATAAATTTTATTTTCCATGTTAGCTTTTAATAGTAAAATAATAATGTTATTAGTCTGATTTTGGCAGTACAAAGAGCAAAGGTAATTTCTAGTGCACTAACCTACTGCAACTATCAAAATTCAGATTGCTGTAGTCAGGTCAGATAAGAGAGGATTCTGGATTAATTCATGAACTTTGGAAATAAGCATGACTCTGTTTATGCTGTCCAATTGAATATATGGTTTTGTCTTTGTAAACATGAAGACAAGAGATGAGCTGAACGTACCTGGGTTAGGGTTCGATGCAAGGTTCAGCAAACTTTACTGTAGTTTGGGTACTGAATCCCAACTTCACTGAAATGGAAGCCCAATGTTAAAAAAATAGTAATGACCATTTTCTAAGCTATTAGGTAAGGGATTGTCAAGCAAATGACATAGTGGACTGGGTACTGTTTATGTTTTTGAGGCTGCTTAGGGGTTCTAAGTATCCCTTATTCATTCACATAGGGGGCTCATATCTGGGGCTTTTTGTTATAAAGAGGGTTTATATATACCAATCAATAATGCCCCACAACAACCGAGTCAGGTTTGTGGGGAAAAGGTCCTTGTCCTAATCATCATAGATAAAAAGTGCTTTGCTAGGGGGGACCCCCTGTAAAGATAACTCTCATGTTGAGGATATACTGTATGGACTTGTATGGTTCAGGAGGAAGGGACACGCACTTGCACCCTTTCCAGCAAGGCTACATGCTCAGACCAGGGTTTGGTGTGGATTTTGAGGGGGGAATTGTGCTTTAATTTCCTGGGGTTTCTCTTAAAACTCATAAAGATCTGGTATTATTAATAGAAATGACTGTGCACTATCTTCAACCAGTTAATCTGGTTGAAAAAACACAGTAGTCCATCCAGTTCAACTGAAAAAAAAAACCCACCACGCACACCAATAGAAAACCTCCATATTTATTTATTTATTTCAGGTACTTATATAGCGCCATCAATTTACACAGCGCTTTACATATATATATTGTACATTTACATCAGTCCCTAACCCTTAAGGGGTGTACAATCTAAGGTCCCTAACCCACATTCATACATACACATACTAGGGCCAATTTAGACAGGATCCAATTAACCTACCAGCATGTCTTTGGAGTGTGGGAGGAAACCAGAGTACCCAGAGGAAACCCACACAGGCACAGGGAGAACATGCAAACTCCAGGCAGGTGGTGCTGTGGTTGGCATTTGAACCAGCAACCCTAGTACTGTCAGACAGAAGTGCTAACCACTTAGCCACTGTGCCGTCCATATACACTATCCTAATCCCACACTTGGTCCAGAGGAGGGCAAATAAATAAAACCCAATAAAGCATGATCCACACAATTCTACTTCTTCCTAAATCCAGCCTCCCCTTCTCCTGTGCCCTCTGGAATTACCGCTCTGTCTGCAACAAACTCATCTCTGTTCATGACCTCTTTGTCACTAACCCTTTTAATCTACCTTCTGTCACTGAAACCTGCCTTCATGAATCCGACACTACTTCTTCTGCTTCCCTCTCCCATGGTGGCCTTCTGTGGACTCACTCCCCCAGACCCAGTGGACGCAATGGAGATAGAGTGGGAATCCTGCTATCCCCACAGAGCACCTTTCAGGTTCTTCACTCTCCTCCTTCTCATCATTTGAAGCTCATTGTATACATCTATTTTCTCCAATTTATTTTAGAATTGCTGTGATCTACCAGCCCCCGGATCAGTATCAACTTTCCTTGATGACTTTTCTGCCAGGATCCCTTAATTTCTCTCATCTGAAATTCCAACAATCATTCTCAGCAACTTCAACATCCCTGTTAATTCTAACACTCCTGCTACTTCTAAATTTCTTAATCTACCCTCCTCATTTAACCTGAAGCAATGGATACAGGTTTCTCCTCACTCCGATGACACTGTTATCTATGCACTCTGTTCAGCTTCCCCAACAATCCTTTTCCTCTCTCTGATTGCCACCTTATTAGTTTCACTCTCTGCCTCATTTCCACCTCCTCTCCCTCCAACCGCCCAACAATTACCTGTAAAAACCTTTGCCACTTCAACCCTTCTCTTATCTGCTCTGTTCTGCTACTGACCACAGCTGACAAAATATCACCCCTATCCTGCCCCAATCTAGCCACTTCTGTCTACAATAGATCCCTGTCCTCTACCCAGGATGAGCTCTCCCCCCTCACTACACAGCAAATCAGGCCCCAACCCCTACAACCCTGGCAAACAGATGACACCAGAAGTCTTAAAAAACATAGCCACACTCTTCAGCATCTGAGGTGTAAGAATAAGTCTCACAATGGCTTCAACCAATATAAATCTGCCCTTCAAAAATACAATTCTTGCCTTCACACTGCCAAGCAGACCTATTTCATCACTCTGATTAACACCTTCTCATCCAGTCTCCATCAACCTTTCTCTACCTTTAACGCTCTACTTCGTCCTTCACGACTTACACTCACTAGTTCACTCACTGTCCAGGGGATCGTCAATCGCTTCAAAAAAAGATTGATACAATTCGTGATGAAATTTCCATTCTACAGATATCCTCCTCCCCCTTAACACCCCATGTCCATAGGTACACTCAACACTTCCCCTATTCAACCCTACTACCATAGACGAGGTTGCTAAACATTTTTCTAAAACCCACCTAACCACATGCCCCCTGGACTCTGTTCCCTCTCACCCTCTGGCACTATCCTAATCTCTCTAACTGACATCTTCAATCTCTCCATCTTTTCTGGCATCTTCCCCAACTCTATAGAACATGCACTTGTCACCCCCATACTTAAAAAGCCTTCCTTGGACCCCACCAATCTTAACAACCTATGTCCCATCTCTTTGCTCCTCTTTTCCTCCAAACTCCTTGAACACCTGGTCTACAACTGACTGAGCAACCACTGCATGAAGAATCAGCTTCTTGATCCCCTTCAGTCTGGATTTTGCCCTCAACACTCCACAGAAACTGCTCTCCTAAAACACACAAACAATTTACTAACAACTAAAACCAATGGACACTATTCTGTACTCCTACTTCTGGACTGTTCGGCTGACTTTGATACAGTTGACCCCCCCTTCCTCCTCAAAAAAACTTTACTCCTTTGGTCTCTGTGACTGTGCTCTTTGTTGGTTCCCATCCTACCTATCCCAATGCACCTTTGTTGCCACTTACAATTCTACAAATTCTTCTCCTCTTCCTTTCTCAGTTGGGGTCCCCCAAGGTTCTGTTCTTGGACTTCTCCTATTTTCAATTTACACTTCCTCCCTGGGTCAGCTGACGACACCCAAATCTATCTCTCTGCACCTCAGCCCACAACATCAGTCTCCTCACGCATCACTAATTTACTGACTGACATATCAGTCTGGATGTCACACCTCTTCCTCAAACTCAAAACTGTACAAAACTGTGCTCTTAATATTTCCTCCCCCACGTGCCCCTTCTCCTGACATCTCTGTCAGGATCAATGACACAACTATTAACCTGTCCCCGCATACCAGAGTGCTAGGTGTAATACTGGACTCTGAACTCTTCTCTTGGTCCCAAATCCAATCACATTACAAAGTTTGCCACCTCATATCCGTAACATCTCCAAAATACGCCCCTTCCTAACCAATGACACCACAAAGCTCCTCATTTACTCCCTGGTTATTTCTTGTCTCGACTACTGCAACTCCCTCCTCATTGGTTTACCGTAACACAGGCTGTCCCCCCTTCAGTCCATCATGAATGCTGATTCCAGACTCTTCCACCTTACCAACCGTTCAGTGTCTGCTACCCCCCTCTGCCATTCCCTCCATTGGTTGCCATTCACCCAAAGAACTACATTCAAAACACTGACAAACAATTTACAAAGCCATCCACAACTCTTCTTCCAGCTACATCACTAATTTGGTCTCAAAATACCAACCAGATCGTTCTCTTTGTTCCTCCCAAGACCTCCTGCTCACTAGCTCCCTCATCACCTCCTCCCATGCTAGCCTCCAGGACTTCTCTCAAGCCTCTACCATCCTATGGAATTCCCTACCCCAATCTGTCAGACTATCTCCTACTCTGTCCATTTTTAGGCGATCCCTGAAAACCTTCCTCTTCAGAGGCGCCTATCCTACCTCAGCCTAACACTGTACTTTTATTTTTTCCATCAGCTCATCCCCCACAGTTATCTGACCTTGCCTTTTTAGATTGTAAGCTCTAATAAGCAGGACTCTCTGATTCCTACTGTATGAAATTGTATTGTAACTGTACTGCTTGCTCTCACATTTTAAAGTGCTGTGCAAACTGGTGACGCCTCCAAGTGCATAAATTTAATTTATCAACATTAAACCTCATTTGCCATACAGTTGCCCAATTAAAGTGTTACTAAACCCAGGACCCTGGATTCACTATATCTGGGCTCCCACAGTACACAGAACATGAAAATGCAATTATTGTAGTAAATATAAACTGAATAAATACCTTTCTCATCAGCAGTATATAGCAGTATTGTGACTTATATCAGTGTCCAGCTGAGCACTGGTTAAACCTATGAGGCTGCATAACACCTGACCCCCTGTCTGGACAGTGATGATTGACCCTGTGCAGATCACATGCACCCTCCCAAAGAAAAAACCTCTCTAGCAATACATACCATACTGACCATGTGAAGAGTGACTTCTAGAGCTTTGTACTATCAGCAGATGGATGGGGGGACAGGAGAAGAAGGAAAGGATCAGAGAAGACAGGATCAAGCAGCCTTTTTACACAATCCAGAGGATTAACTTCTTAGGTTCTACAGTGTGTATAACAAGCATGTTTTACTGCATATACAGACTGATTTTACTGTTGTGGCTTTTGTAACACTTTAAACCATGCATTGAGGTCAGCATGTAAGTCAGAGACAACCTGTAAAGATGTTATTTCACTTCATAGCTTGGTGTCATCTGCAAAGATTGAAATGGTACTTTTAATCCCAGACCCTATATATCGTTTATAAATATATTAAAAAGTAAGGGTCCCAACACTGAACCCTGGGGTACACCACTAACAACCCTAGACCATTCAGTGTATGAATCATTAACCACTACTCTTTGATTACGATCTTTTAGCCAGTTTTCTATCCATTTACAAACTGATTTTTCCAAGCCTATAGACTTTACCTTACACATTAGCCATGTGTGGGGAACTGTGTCAAACATTTTTGAAAAATCCAAGTATACTATGTCCACAGCAACCATGGGTGTTAGAATGATGGTGGCTACTGGTTTTCTAACAACCTCCCTAAGGGGAAAATGTCACATTTAGCACCAGTAGTAATACAACTGCTAAATGTTTCACTTCCACTGTAGTCTCAACTGAACACCCGTTTGCCAGACCCTCGTATAAACAAAATTTGGTCCATACTTAGGTTTTGGCTAAATTGTCAGCTTATCCCTAATAAGGGTAATAGGCCCAATTTACAAAACTTTTAGGGTGTATGATATGCAAACAAGCAGATCATGTCCTCACAGCATTTACTATACAACAGTAATGTTTGCGGACATCTGAAGACAGGCTCCATAGGGTGGATTTTCTAAAGAGTATGGTTTTCTATGGAGTCTATACTCCAGCATCCTAACATATTTCCGCTTAGCAGTGGTGAGCTTAAATTAAATGTGACCACTGTCACATATGTATCTCATGTAGGAACAAAACCACATAATGTACATACTGATAGAATAATGAAAACCATATTGTACAATGTGCTTGGGAAGTCACAGAGTATAAGTGTAGACATGCTCTTTGGTGTGCACAACTAGTCAGCCATGTACATGATTTCCTTTGCTTCTGCTTTGAAAATTCCAGTGAAAAATTATTGTACATGCATTGAGCATAATTTACTAAGGGACCGAGAATCTGCACATCATAAATTGTATGAATATTCATTTCAGTTATCCAATCATGTGAAAAGCAAATTCCTATTTAAGTGTTCTAGCATGGCAAGACCACTTACTGTTATGTCACATATATATATATTCTTATTCTTATTCTTATAGCCAAATTGAACACCCTAACTCCTCCCACAGTTTTTACACTACATAGACAGTAATATACCGAAACGTGCGGATTGTTCCTGATTGGTGTGCTATTTCTTTGTGGAACGTTTTGCCGAATGGTTTGCAAAATATCGCCGTTTTTGTGGTGAGATTGGTCCCATAGGAATGAATGGCGGAATGTTCAAAACTAGAGTGGAAGCTGACAAAAGTTAGAGTGTGAGCTGAAAAATCAGGACATGATTTCTAAACTGCCATCACTCCCTCATTTTCAAGCCCAGCTACGCAAATCTTATATAAAAACGTTCAGCTATCCCTGCTGCCACTAAAAATGTCCACGGCTAAGCCATAGTCCTGATAGTTTTCACAATATGACCATTTGTTTGCAACTCACGCCTATTGACATTCATTGAAACTGCACTCTAAACACCTGAAATTTGAAGGGCGATTTCTAAACTGTGACTGTGCCTTCATTTTTAATATTTCAGAGACATACTATGCATCAAAATGTAGGTCTGGGACTTGTGATTCTCACAATATAAAGCTCTTTGGTGTAGGATTTCTAATTTTGTAACTACAACCGTTTGAAGATGGCAACCGCCAGTGAAGTGAGCAAGTTGGAGCAGTTTGATTTTAACCGCTCCTCTGCCCTTACTGTAGAGTGAGTTGCCATAGGAACCCAGGTGTGTGAGCAGGCAACAGAGTGACAAGCCACTCCACCCAGTTACTCCGCCCACTCCAGTTGTAGACTACTGGTGGAGGCAAGAACACTTCACACAATTTCCCCAGAAATGCATACAGCACAGTTCCCCAGAATTTGTAGCTTTTCTAGTTTTAATTAATTTGTAGCTTTTCTAGTTTTAATTAATTTTCAATTTAAAAGGCACATTCTTTTGTTCAATTTATCTGAACAAAAGAGACAAAAGTACATTTTTTGGCAACCAACTAGAACTGTGCTGTATGCATTGGAAGTAGTGTGAGAATTACTAGATAGGTTTAGGGATCACATTCACTATGCATGGGTATATTCACACTTTCATGTGAGTCTGTAAGCATACCATAGCAATTTATTAATTCTCTTGTTTGTTTAATGGTCCTAATTCCAACAAAAGTGGGATATATTGTAGCATATTATGGGGTGGCTGCTTTATTTTTCTTTTTTTTCAAGCATATTTTTCATTTATTTTTTCACCTGTTGATCCTGCCAACAACACACACAATGCTAACTCCCTACTGTATCTATGGAGGATCAATGTTGTTACCCTAGGACAGGAAGTGTATTAGGACCAAAGATCACCTCTCCCTCCGCACTTCTAAATAACATAAGGGTAGGTGTAATACACAGAGGAAACCACGAATAATGCTAAATGATAAGAGTCAGGTACAGTATAGCAAATCCCTTTTGATGCTAAACTTAAAAGACCAAAATAAAAGCTCACTGATATAGTTTTAGTAAATCATGCCAATATTTCAGTGGGTATAGTAGGAATGTATGTAAAAATAAAAGTGGGGGTCATAAGCAAAGCTCTACACAGCTGAAAAGTGAGTACACCCAAAGCTGATATCTTAGTTTTGTTAGATGTTGAAGAGTTAAACCACATGAAAATTTCTCATATCCTTCAGATATTCTATTATCTGCACTTAAGTTCTCAGGTCTGCATACCTGCTGTGGCCATTTTAAAGGGGTGTAACACAAAACACTGAAAATCGTACTACTCAAATGCCCCCCAAACCTGTATCAGTCGGATCAGCATGTGAATAGACTGGTTCAAGACAGGATCAACTTGTCACACAGATACCAGCTCCCTGTTGCATGAAAGTGAATAAAATGAGATGAAGATGGCTTCATCTCCTGTTCTCTACCTGTAGGAAACTCCCCAGCAGGGGTGGACTGACAACTCATGGGGCCCCTGGGCAATAGGGGATCATGGGGCCCCTGTGTCCTTGCCCAAACTCAAAAAAGCCTATGAAAAAGGTACCAGGGGCATCTCATGGGGCCCCCTACTGACCCTGGGCCCTCGGGCACTGCCCAAGTTTCTAAATGGTCAGTCCACCCCTGCTCCCCAGATGCATTTCCCCCTTTTCAGGGCTTAATCGCAGAGGCTTTTTAAGGGAATCCCACTCTCGCTGTGGTATTTTTTAATCTGTTTGATACTGTAGAGAACATAACAAGATGAGCTGAAGCACAAAAAGGTAATGGGAACACCCCAAACTCCCATGAAGACAGTAGCAGAGTCAGGAATTATGGCAGGAGTAGCTCACTGTTGGAGTTTCCAAGAACTATAAAAAGCCAAACACTGATTAAGCCCACTGAGCTCAACCTATAACTAAAATTTATTTTGATTTGACATATCTTTTGATTTACTGATATGTTGTCATAGGGTTCAAACTGTGTTGCAAGCTATAGAATCACTTTCTTCATTCCTGCCAATAGAAAAAAAGCCCTTCTAGGTCGACAATGCTAGAACAGACAGAAAAACTTGTAGTTTTTGCTCAGTATATAATTACACTTGATGTATTATTTTTTTGTCATTTTTTTATTCACAAGGAACAAAAGGAATACAATTATATAATTTTCTTTATGTAAAACTACAGCATGTCATATTATTCTGGCTTCACTTATAACTAAAATATCACTATTGGGTGGACTGAACTATTATAAATATAATTATACTTTTTCTAATGCATTTCTCTATTATTTTATTTAAATTATTTTACATTTTCTACGTATGGAATAAAACCAATAAACTCACACTATGGGAAGAATATGAATCAATTTGAATTTTATTTCCTTAACAGTGAGTCAGACACCCAAATGAAGTATATATTTCATTTTTCTCAGATAAGGAGAGCAGCCATGCAAACCAAATGAATTCACTGTGATCCTTATATATAGTGAGGTTATATCTCCCCAAAGGAGATACAGGTAGCAAATAAAATCTTACAAAAGCTCTAATTGCTCCCCACTTTTATAAAACGAGAAAAAGTTATATTTGAAAGAAGTCTATGCCCATTGTTGCTATTTAAAGGACACTTACTGAACTAGTTCTTTACATTCCTTCACCCCCCTCCCTTCCTCCCTGTTCTAGTAATCTTTACTGCCTAGTGCTGCACAACCTTTCATCTGAAAGTTCCCACAGGCTCCTCTTCATAGTGTGCATGTGTGCCATGGCACTATTCACTTCTATGGGTGAGTTGGAATTCCCTGGAACTGCTAGAACAGTGGTTCTCAACCTTCCTAATGCCACGACCCTTTAATACAGTTCCTCATGTTGTGGTGACCCCCAACCATAAAATTATTTACCCAGTAATTATAATTCATGAAGTGTCGTTTTAGCTCCAATACTGCTGCTTTCAACACAGTAGCTGCTTTTAACAGAGTAGCTGCTTTCAACACAGTAGCTGCTTTCTACACAGTAGCTGCTCTTTACACATCGGAAATATGTGTTTTCCGATGGTCTTAGGTGACCCCTGTGAAAGGGTCGTTCGACCCCCAAAGGGGTCGCGACCCACAGGTTGAGAACCACTGTGCTAGAAGGAGACTCAGCCATAGAAACAGTCTGAGAAATGTTATGGAGACAAAACCAACCATTTCACCAAATACTTACTGAGAAGTATTGAGTTGGAGGTTATAAAGATGACCATGTATATTGAAATCGAAGCTATTTGGAGTCACTGGTCTAGTCTGCACACCCTGTAATTTATGAATTTATTGGCTGTGCCTGCATGAGCTGTGAATCAGTCAGGATAATCTATGAATATAGTATCCAGTTACTAAAACTTAAAGACTGACACCTTTTCATTATATTTTGTACAATCAATTGTCATTGTTTTGAAAGTTTAGAGAAAAATATTTTTCACAGAATTGGCCGAAGAGTCTTCCAGTTTTCAGTGATGTTTCACAGCAAGTCAAACCTGAGGACAGTACTAATTGTACAAAAATTCTCCAATGACAAAGGCTTTTTTTTGTTTGATGTAGAAATGTTGTAGCATAGATTATTGTTGTTTTATTGTTTCTAATCATGGTCAGTCTTTCATATCCGATTTTTCTTGCACAAAAACAGTACACGTTAAACAGAAATCGCTAGTTCTGTTCATGTAAAAGAAACATTTTAGTGGGGTACATACTGTGTGACAATCGGAAGAAAAATTCTGTACGAGGAATGATTATTTGATTTTCGTATGGTGTATACACAACTTTTGACATCCTATTCAGCCTTTTCCAAATGAAAATTTCCAAAAGGAACAGCTCCAAAATGTTTCTAGTTCGTGAACAGAACTCACAATTTTCATTTAATGTGTACTGTTTTTGTATGGTTTTCGTATGAGAAAAATCAGATACAAAAGGCTCCGAATGATCAGAAACAATCAACAACAAGAAAAAAAAAGCCTTTGTTTTATGACAATTAGTACCATCCTTGACCTGCTGTGAAAAATCAAGGAAAACCAGATGATCATGTTTGTTTTCAAGTCTGAATTGGATGTCCAAAGTTGTGAACACACTGTACAACAGAAATCGAAGGATCATTCCTTGTACAGAATTTTTCTTCTGATATTCTCATAGTGTATACCGCGGAGATCCAGCTGAAAAAAAAAAATAAATGTCAGCAGCTAGAAAAACTGTAGCTGCTAACTTTAAAAAACAGACACTTACCTGTCCCTTGGTCCAGCAATGTCCTCACCACAACTGGTTTCACCAGCTGTCTTGTCTCCCTGGCACCAGCATCTTTAGTGTGGGCACCTGGCTGTGACAGCTTGCAGCTTCACAGCCTGGTGCCCACTGTGCATGTGCGAGAAGTGCTGCGCTTTGTAAATGGCCCAGTAGTCTTCTGGGACCTGTCACGTGTCCCAGAAGACTACGGGGAGGGAAGGAGGGAGAACAAGTTCTGCTTCCTATTGCCTAGGCAATCACGGAAGTGAGAGCGGGTACCTGTCAAATTTGGGTACCCTCTCCACCCCTGCTCCCCAAAGCTGCCAATTCTTAATGGGGAGCAGGGAACAAAGCATTAAAGCGGAACTTCCCCTTTTGGGTGGAGTACCGCTTTAAGTTTCAGGGGGAACTCATAAAAGCTAAGTGCTTTATTAATGCTAGTGAAAGACTGCATCATTTTTAATTTAGTACCACTTTATGTAACATTTCTGGCAGAACACACTATAGTCTAGTAAACCAGATGGCATATTATTCCAATGTGGATGAAAAAAAGGGGTAGTTTATACCCCTAAGGGGTAGCTTGTCCAAAATGCACATCTGCTTCATTTCTCATGTATTCACATTGACTTGTATAGAGGATTTTACTTGATTTTTTTATCAAGTAAAATGGGATAAAATGGGATACACAGTTTTCCAGGTTAGTGACTGAGAAATGTTTGAAGCCTTTGGATCAGGACAATAGCCAGGCAATTAGCATTCTAAAAGGAGGACAGCAAAAGAGGTTAGTGATGTATTTTCTCTGCTTGAGATATGAGTTTACCTTTTAGAAGTCCATTGCTATACTGGAAAGCTCATTAAAACTTTAAAATAGAAATACGAAGTCACTAATATAAAAGGCATTGAAGATGTTAATCTTTTTGGATGAAGAGCTTCCAAGTAAATGAAAGGTTTAAAAAAAGAAATATGGTAAATGTTTTCTGCTCTGATGATCAATATGTAAGAGCAATATGCTTGAGAGGCTCCAGTAAACTGCCTGTAACTCAGGAAAAAAGTCAAGTCTATAAGTGTACTTTTATAATAATCAGCCTTCTATGCCTTCCCTTGTCCTGCTTAGTAAAAGCCCATATATATTTCCATACTATACTTGCAGAGTTTAGAAGATTTATGATACCTCTATCAACTCTGTGATTGGCACATTCTATAGAGGGTAGTAGAATGACCATCCACTAGCAGTGTAAAGTTGGTAGACTCTTAATCTAAGGTACGGCTTTATGTATAGGAATTTACTGCAGAGGAGGGAATATGGGACTTGAAAGAGACCCCGGGCTTCATTCACCAAAGCATATTGCATGTGGTATTTAGGTGATCTGACACATTTTTTCTAAATATCACATGCAATGTTAAAAATGTCAATTCAATTTGTGGTAAATACCTTTGCAGTATTACCTCAAAATCCAAAAACGCTCAGTAAATACCCCATAAAACGGTGTTAAAGTTAGTTCACAAATGGAAATAAATAATTAAATGTATGTGTTAAATACTTGCCTGCAGGGCACTTATACCCCCTTCCTGCCCAGGCCAATTTTCAGGTTTTAAGCGCTGTCACACTTTGAATGACAATTGCGCGGTCATGCAAGACTGTACCCATATGAAATTTTTATCATTTTTTTGTGACAGATAGAGCTTTATTTTGGCGGTATTTCATCACCTCTGGGTTTTTATTTTTTCTTAAACAAACCAAAAACCACTGAAAATTTTGAAAAAAAAATGTTTTTCTTAGTTTTTGTTATAAAATTTTATAAATAAGTGATTTTTTTCCTTCACTGATGTGCACTAATGAGGCTGCAGTGATGGGCACTGATAGACTGCACTGATGGACACTGATAAGTGGCACTGATGAGCACTGATGAGGAGGCACTGGTAGGTGGCACTGAAGGGCATTGACAGGCATCACTGATGGGCACTGAAAGGCAACACTCATATATGGCACTGATAAGTGACACTGATAGGTGGCACTGATAAGCAGCACTGACTTGCACTGATAGGTGGCACTAACTGGCACTGTTAGGTGGCACTGACTGGCACTGATAGGCAGCACTGATAGGCAGCACTGACGGGCACTGATAGGCGGCACTGATGAGCACTGATAGGTGGCACTGACTGGCACTGATAGGCGGCACTGACTGGCACTGAGAGGTGGCACTGATTAGCAGCACTGATAGGTGGCACTGACAGGCATTGATAGGTGACACTGACTGGCACTGATAGGTGACACTGAAAGGCAGCTCAGATGGGCACTGATATGTAGCATTGATGTGCACTGGTAGGCACTGATATGTGGCATTGATGTGGCACTGGCAGGTGGCATGTATGAGCACTGACAGCTGGCACTGATGGACACTGACAGGTGGCACTGCTGGGGCTACACTGATCATCAGGACACACTGATCATCAGTGCCCTGATGATCAGTGTACATGTCTCCTCTGAGGGATGCCGATTACCGGCTCTGCTCTCCTCTCGAGTGGTCAGCGTGACAGCTCATGAGGAGAGAAATGCCGATAACAGACATTTCCCTATTTACATGCGATCAGCTGTGACTGGACACAGCTGATCACATGACCGAGCCGACATCTTCGGCTCTTTCTGTTGATCGGTGATTCAAGAGATCCAAGAGACACAGCGCACCATCAATCGCCGCACTTCGCGCTCCCAGATCCGCGCATGTGCGTTAGAATGGGAGGACGTCATTTGACGTCCTCCCAGAATGAGAGAACCGCCTTGCACCCGTCATTATCTTATATGGTGGGCGGGAGGGGGTTAAATAGGTAGTGGCCTAGGCATGCGGTATTGAAGGAATGTAAAAATATAATAGAAAATTTGGAGTAGTCTCTACTTTTTGGATCAGTTCTCTTAACAGTAATGCATAGAAACTTAAATATGGAAAAACACGAAATCATTGGGTTTGATTTACTTAACCATTTTGCCTATCACGCCTGTTGGCCCCCTATGGACCAGAGCAATTTTTACATTTCTGCTATGGGCCTATTTATTCAGTGATACCTTTGTCATTACTTAAGATAAAAACGTAGTACATATATTTTTTTTTTAAGTACAAACAAGCCTTTCTTTTCATGAACATTGTCTTCCAACAATTAATTTTTTTTTTAACAATCCTTAAACAATTTAAGGTAACAAAATTTGCTTTTTCTTGTTTTGAGCAGTGTTAGTTCAAAAATAAATAGTGTTACTGCACATAGAATGTGCACATTTTATTCTGTAATTTCTCCTGTTTAAAATGACACCTAAATGTGTGATTGTGGTACAAAGCATTGCAAAGTTATTCACAAATGAAATAAAGTTGTTGTTTTTTTTCAATTTTGCCCTTTTTTAAATGCAAAATTTGTAAATAAATGTTAAACATGTAAAAATATTAACAAACAAAACAAACAAAAACAAAAATATTATTAGTTAATCAAATAGAAACTAACAAAAAAAACATGGCCTAAACCAAGGACTAATCAACACAAATATCCAAATAATGTAAAAAGTCAGTAGAGAAGAGGACAGGGTGCCAGAAGGGCAGAGTACGGGGGTCAAAATGTATTTAGTAATTTCAAAAATACAGTCTTACAATGAAAACTAAATACAACCTTAACCTTGAACCCAGGAGTTAAGGATACATCTAATTTTCAAGTATCTTGTAAGATTGACTTCTGTGGGTACTGCTTCTGAATCACTCATGTCATGAGTTTGTGAACACTATTTCGGGCCAGTTTTCTCTCCTGATCCTGATATAAACCTGATCTGATCCTGATGTAAACCTGATCTGATCCTGATGTAAACCTGACCTGATCCTGATCTAAACCTGACCTGATCCTGATCTAAACCTGACCTGATCTAAACCTGACCTGAACCGCTGAACAACTATTTTGTCAAATAGCAATTACTTTGCCAATTAGCTATGAAAACAGAGCTTCAATTTGCACTGCACATGTGTTAATCCACACTGAGGCTTCCTCAGTCAGCCAGGTCAGGAAGAGCTAATAGGATCTTACACTCCTGGAAGGGTCGGATTCCTTTTAAACTGGCACCACTGGTAACTAAAGAAAAAAAAAATCAGAAAAGAGAACAATTGCGGGCACAAGTATATGTAATTTTTTCTGAACCTAAATAAGAGTTCACTTTGAAAATACAGGGGAGGGAAACAGGGTCTCTTTAAGTAAAGAGAAGAACATTTTTGAGTTATCTTTACAATCTGTACATTTTGCTTTAAAATTAACTTACAGAGTACTGAACATTTCATGCTTCGTTAATAGTGTACAGTATGTTCATGACATTTAAATATCTTCAGGCTTTACATATGAGTTGTTTCAGGGACATAATTGGTGCATTTCCTGTGACCATGTGAGAGAATGACTGAGTTCAGTTTATTTCATGCAGATTTCACCCTCATTTGTTTCTGTGGTCACAAATATTTTTAAAAAGTAAATGATTAAAAAAAGATTTTCATAAATCAAACAATGAGCAAAACCATAGACATAATTAAAAAAACAATAAAAATATGTTAAGTTATTGAAGTTAATGAAATATGACCAAACATAATTTTAATGATGCAAATGTTAGCCCACTCACCAAAACAGTCTGTACTCCCTCATTAAAGTGGTATTAAACCCAAAAGAAAAACATTGATTATATTTCAGCTTACCATTTATTATCATTCTTTCATTTTCATCTGGTGATCCAGCCCGTAAGCTTGTTGTTTCTCCAAAGAACGAGCTCTCCAGTAGAATGTATTGGTTACAGAGGTGAGACAAACCATGTAATACTAGGAGGAGTGCTTACAATGATCAGCTATAACTATTTATTTAAAACCTTTATCCCAAAAGGAAAAAAAAATGTTTACTGTACCTCATAAGGTGTGAGCTGGAGTTTGTTTTCAATTTGTTTATTGTAGTTAAATATGCTAGTACAACTAACACTACCCTCCCCCCAGACTGACAATGCTGCCCCCTGTGCTCATTCATCCAAAATGTAGACACTCTAGTACAAAAGGTGTGTTACTGCCCAGATCAGCAGGTGAAAACAGAGGGAAAAAGAAAACTAAGACAGAACCATATAAAATGATTGGTAAGCTGCAGTATATTATACTTTTGGTTTGTGTTTAATAACGCTTTAACTTTAAAAACATGTGAACAAAGCAGAACAAACATGTTCTAATATATATATATATATATATATATATATATATATTAGATTTTTAGAAGAAGAACATACCTACTGATATTACCGAACAGGAATTTCTTAGTCAATTTCAGTGCATTAAACTGAAATCATAAACAATGTTTTATCCCTTCCAAATGTAACCTGAACGGTAGCTTTTACCTGCTATGGAACTTCTTTCTTTGTTGTTGCTTTATTATCCTTCTGCAGTGTTGACAGGGTTAAACTGAATATTCATTAATTCAAAAGTGCAGCAGCCATCTTTAAAGAGACCATTTTGCAATGATCCTCTCTGGATGTCTCCAGTGCAGGGGCCTGATGCTACAGATTAAAGGGACAGTAAACTGGGCTGATGAAAAAGGGAGCTGGGTTGTGCCTTCAGCATGGAGAATGCAGGGTGGGAGCCACTGTGGGCACCATGTGCCACTGTAAGAATTTCCCTTTGCTGAGCAGCTGAAAGAGAGCACCACAAGGTATCAGTTAAGGAGGAACAATGGTGTGTGGCCAGAGCTTTTGTGGGAGTTGATGCTGCATTGCCCAGAAGAAAAGTGTTGATCAGAGAATGAGCTGCTGCTGCTGCTGCTGGATGGACAGATCCCTGCCATAGCTGACCACTATTGGGTGAGACCTCAGAGAAGCAAAGAGACTGATAACCTTCTCTCTTGGAGAAAAAGTCCCTTTTGTGATGATTTTCTTGTGATAGGTTCTCTTTAATGACTGTACTCCAATGAATCTGTAGATTCTTCCTCAGCCTGTAGTGACATGAGGTCGTGGAAGTGGGCTTTTATGCTTTTTTTCTGGGTCAGAAAGAAGTAGGGTAGGAGAGCAGATGGACGTGTGCTTGGCTCTCTCACCTCTACTAAACAGCACCCACCATGCCTGTCCTGGGCATGTCAATGGGTGCACAGATCCTGGGAAGCATTGCAGGGACATGCACAGGAGGATGGCCATTACCGGAAGTGTATAGAAGCAATCGGGCAGCTGGAGAGCCATCTGACAGCCGGCTTGTCAGATATACAAACACTCCCCACCACTGCAGCCGCAGGGAGTGTGTGTAAACCCCCCTGCTGCTATCAATGTAGTTATTATGTTGTGGCAGCAAACGTGTTAAAAGATTTGTCAAAACAGTCTTTATTTACACTTTTTTTGTGAATGAGTGTTGGTTCTGAGTCTGGTAAAGAATTTAAAAAGAGCCTCATGGTGTTTTTTGTTTTTATTCACATGGGACCTGAAGGGTCTGGTCTGAATTGGGGGAGGGTGGGGGCATGACTTTCTTTTTGTATGAGGGTTTGCCATTACATTTATATGAGACCCCTATTTAGGATTAGGGTCAGGTATAAATGAGGGACCCCCTACTCTTTTGTTTACAAAAGAGTAACTGTCAGTTTGCCAGCAATTTAAATGCACTTTTCTGTAAATGTCAGTTTTGCTATAGTATGTTGTATACATCACACAGATGTGCCACTTCGCAGACAGAGTCAAGGCATCTCCCAGGCATGTTCTTTACAGGAATTTTTTTTTACACTTTCAGCTTTATTAAAATTGCTGCTTCCCACCAAACAGAATTCTTAACCATATTTGGGTTATATACACAAATTCTGTATTTTAATCATGCTCTACGCTGTACAGACCTGACAGCAGGGGGTTTTATACACAATCCAGTGGCTGCAGCCTTTGGTATTATGCATAACACTGACAGGCAGACTCTTGCCTGTCAGGTGAAAGCAGTCAGGCGGCTCTGCTGCCGCTGATCGCTTCCACCACCCCCAGTTCCAGTGCCCCCCTTCCTGTGGGCGTGCTCCCGCCATGTAACCTTGCCCATCTGTAGGCCTGGGGAGTGCCATGGTGGATGCTGGCAGGTTGAGGGGAGAGTGGACAAGCGTCTTCTCCCCTCCCTTTCTTTGTGTGACCTGGAAGGCAACGTCCATGGTGTCACTTGCTGTCACTTTCCGTGCCAGAAAAGCCAGTGAAAGATGTATTGCAATGAGGTTTGCATTGCAATACATTTAATGGATCCCAGAGGAGACATGCAGGGTCTTTTAGACCCTGAATGTCTCAATAATGAGAATCTGTCACCACAAAATCATCATATAGGGGACTTTGTGTCCCCTATGTGATGAAAAAAAAGTTAAGTTAAAGTTAAGTATAAAAAAATTTACGTTAAAAAAAGTTACAACCAAGCATAACATCCTTCCCCCCCAAAAAAAAGTTTTGAGGGCCTACATATACGCATGTACAAACATAAACTCACAAATCAGGGTGCCTACGCACAAAAATGTCAATTACGATACACATGTTACATATTGCCACGTAATCCAGAGTGAGAGCAATAATTCTAGCCCCTGACCTCCTCCGTAACGCTAAACTGATGACCTATAGGGACTTTTGAAGCGTCATCTATAGAAAATATAGGGTACTGAAATGTGACGCAAGTTCATAGGCGCACACAAATTTAAGGTTTAGCATGTGGAGTATTTACTTGGCACAACCTCATCTTTTATATTTTACCAAAAATTTGTGTAATTTATTGTTTGCTCTAAAATTCACTTTAGTGTGATTTTTAATGAAATTTTGCATTTCCTGGACCTTTAGAATAATATTATGTGACATAAAAATTGGAAATACCACTATCTTATTCTCTAGGGTGCTTGCTTTCAGAAAATATCTAATATTTTGGGGGTTTTGTGTAATCTGCAGATCTAAACTGATTTTTTAAATGTGTGCAAAAAAAAATAAATGCAAAAATTGTCTGGCAGCGAAAGGGTTAAAACATTACTGATATTTTTAATTCTGTGGCACATATAAAATCCCAATTTCCTTTCCCATCCTCCTGGTGTTGTAGAGTGAAAAGGTTTCTATATTGTTACTCCACATGTTTACTTGTCTGTGGCTCCATTTGGGAGATTTCCACTTTGTATCCTTTGGCCAGAACAAGTAATAAGGGGAATGGAGGTTTTTGGTTGTAACTCTTCTCTACTAAATAAAATATTTTTGTTGCTGTCTCTCTCCCCTTTGAGAAGATTTTGTATCACTTCCTGACCCTCTGTCACCATGATGGGAAGTTAGGGGAGTTCTCTCCAATCTGTCAGAGGTTGAAACTCTTCCCTGCTCTACCCAAAAGAACAAAAACCTTCTGAATGCAGTTCTTATCCCCAATCCTAACCTTACATTTATTCAATCACAAAAGTTAAGCTTTCGCACAAAGTTTCTCTCTAATAACGTTTTTTGAGCTCATGCTATTGGGCCAACATGCCCATGCTAACTTCTACCAATTTATGCCACTTTTTACCAAAATATAAATTGTGGTGTCTAAAGCTGGCCATAAACTAGTTGAATTTCGTTTGGTTTTATAATTGTTAGTGGGGTCAAGTTGATACTAGTCTTCAATTGCAGTGACAAAAGTTATTACAAAAAAACAGAGCATTTTTTAAGGGTTTTTGTCAAATCTGGTGTGCCTATGTTGCATGCAAATATTGACAGCATTTGTTGTTCACTGTAGTAATAATTTGTAGGTTTCTTTCAGTCATTTTCTTTCTGATCCACAAGATGGCATCCTGTTAAAGCTGCAAATAACTAAGAATCTGTTTTTGGCAGATTAACTTTTTTTTGAGCCAAAAAATAAAAATTTCCTATTTGCATTTTTTAAGTATATTAAGATCACAAAGAGAATATAATTAGTTAATATATAAAATGATTAAATTAAAAATGACACAAATGGTCTATTAAATGCAGATCTATATGCAAGGCAAAGGAAATGATAAATTAATTGTAAAAGCCAGTTAAGTGCCAGATTTTAAATGGTTCAAAAGGGGCAATTGCCCCAGGCCCACCTGCCAGAGGGTGCCTCCTGGCCCCAGATTTCCTTTATTAAAAAAAGGTAAAAGTTATAAAATTTGTTAGATTATTTAAAAAATAACAAAGTGTGTGTGGGTGTCAGGATACGTAACAGCAGTCATTGTGTAATATGTTGTTTCTGGGAAGCCAGTAGAAAGATTTTTCACTTTGCTGCAGACTGGCTCTCACAAGGCTGAAGTACTGGCTGCATATCTGATATAATTTCTATAAAAATAAGGTATTCATTTTGAAGACTGGAGAGGACAGTCCTATGACAATATGTCTGGAATGCAGGCCAGACTTAAAAATAAGAAATCAGCAGCAGTTGTTATTCCCTGTGCTGCTCACTCATTGAATCTTGTTGGGCAGGCTGCTGCCTGTTGCTGTGTTGAAGCTGTTAAATATTTTGGCTTCATGCAAAGCTTATACACCTTTTTTTTCTGTGTCAACGCACAGATCTAATGAATTGTTGGAAGGAAAGGAAAGATTATTAACTGTGAAGTCTCATCGGTCAAGAAGAGCTGATGCTACTGAAGCTCTTGTAGGTGGATTCAACTGTATTCAAAATGCCCTCAGAGATATTGAAATTGACTTGGCGTAAACACCTGAAATGAGACATGAAGCTTGTTGGGAGACAAAACGACTCTTGAAACCACACTGATGGCTAAGATCTGGAACATAATTCTTGTATAGTTCAACAGTACAAGCAAAGCTTTTGAAGGAGTTGACATTGACCTGAAAAAGGTGATGGATCTAAATGATTCTCTGGAAAAGTTTCTGGAATCACTTTGAGATAGGTATGAAGAGCTGGAACTGAATGCCAGGAACTTTTGTGGTAATGCAGACTACAAATCAACTACCGTCAGGTCAACAAAAAGAAACAAGCAATATGAAGCAAACCCATCATCAGTCCCAGAGGAAACTGTTTTTTTCTTCCAGAAAAATATTCTGATGTGAAATTTTCAATGTTATTTTAGATCAGTTGTCTGTTGCCTTACAAGAGCGCAAGATAGCATACCAAACAGTGTATGACAGGTTCAAATTACTGGTCGACTTATGCAGTCTCTGCCTGATGCAGAGATAAAAACTGAGGCTAAGAAACGTATTAGTACTTTCCTTTGAGACTTCAGTAGTGTGTTTGTTGTGGAAATTGTCCAGTTTGCAGCCTTTGCCAAGCTTTGGTAATCTCTTACTCCACCTCAACAGGCAGTTTATTTATGTGAAGAAGGGCTTTCTGATATTTTGAAAATCGGTTGTTTTTCACGAATTTTCCAGCATGCCGGATAAACAAAATGGGGAGGAACTCCAAAAATCGGCCGATGCCATTGCCCCACTAACAGAGCGAAAATCGTCTGATTATTCTTTGGTCCGATTTTCGTACAAAAATTGTTTGGAATTCGAACCATGTATGGCCTGCATTAGTTAAAGATTTTGCAGATGCTAAGTGCAGACTTTTTTTGTAAATATTGTAGTGTGATGCATAATTGACAGTTCAAATTACCTGTGTAACATGTATTCTTACAATCAATAAGATGGAGAAATAAAAAAAAAACAGACAAGGTCTAAAGCCAGCATTGCCTAATTAGCAAGCCTTCAATCCCATGCTGCCTATCTGGCAAATCCCAGTAAATCTCTGAGCAAAGTCTGACAGATTGCACAACACAGAAAGTTCCTGAGCAAACACTACTAAAGAAGTCCCTCCAATACAGCAAAACCGATAAATGCACATTTAAAGCTGAACTCTAAGTAGATATAAAGGAAGCTAGTTAAAGTGGTATTAAACTCAAAAACAAAAAAAAAGATTATATTGCAGCTTATCAATTTTTAGAATTGTATTAGTTTTCTCTATTTTAGGCTTTCTTTCTTTCCTCTGTTTTCACCTTGTTATCTGGCCAGTAAGTCTGTTGTTTTTCAAAAGAACAAGTTTTTCTGAAGATATAGTTGTTACAGTGTTGATACAAACCATTTAACACTGACAATTGTTCTTACAGTGTCTGCTTTTATTTATTTATCCCGAAAGGAAAATATTGTTGCTCTAACTGCTTAGGAAGTATTAACTGTAGTTTGGCTCCAATTTGTTTGTGCATCTAAATCTACTAGTACATTTAACATGCCCCTCTCCCCAGACTAATAATGCTGCTGTCCAAAGGTGCCCCTATTTTTTTTTATATATCTTTATTTATGTATGGGAAACAACAATGCAATGTCTTGTATGTAAAGTACACACCAAACTGATAAGAGGCATGGAGGAGCTCAGCTATGAGGAAAGATTAGAGGAAATGAATTTATTCTCTCTTGAGAAGAGGAGATTAAGGGGGGATATGATCAACATGTATAAATACATCAGTGGTTCATATAGAGAACTCTGTGTAGAGCTATTCACTCTGAGGTCATCACAGAGGACAAGGGGGCACTCTTTATGTCTGGAGGAAAAGAAATGTAAACTTCAAACACAGAAAGGTTTCTTCACAGTGAGAGCCGTGAAAATGTGGAAAAGACTCCCTCAAGAGTTGGTTCTGGCCAGCTCAGTGGATTGCTTCAAAAAAGGCCTGGATTCTTTCCTAGATACACAGAATATAACTGGATACTAACATTTATAGGTAAAGTTGATGCAGGGAATATCCGATTGCCTCTTAGGGAGCAAATTGGATCATGCTTTGCTGCATTTTTTTTGCCTTCCTCTGGATCAACTTTGGGTATAGGATTATAACTTTTTTTTTTTTAATGGTTGAACTGGATGGACGTTTGTCTTTTTTCAGCCAGAATAACTATGTAACTATATCTCCAAAAGGTTACAACATCATAAATGTCTGCACACAGTGGTGTACAACATAGTTATAAAAATCTGACTGAAAGATGAGAACATATCACATTAAGATAACACAAGTACAAAATTCAGGGAAATGTGGAATCATTCTGTATAGTATACCACATAGCATCTCAGCAATTGCCTTTCCTGTAATTTTCATAAATTTTCCAGAAGATAGAGGCTGATGCTTTTAGAGAATGAAAGGAAATGAGAGGGCAGCTAAGTAGACAGAAAAAAAAGAAAGGGGGGGGGATTAGGGATCAAGAAGGAAAGGGGAGGGAAAGGTACCTGGACTTAGGAAGGGAAGCTGAATCCCCTTTCTCGTCTGACCACCTACCAGAGGTCCCAAGAGACAAGTGAAGATCTGGGGCTAGGAAATTTCCCTTTTAATATCAGAAGGGACTAGTAAAAGTAAGGAGTCCAAATCTTCCAATATTTCTCAATCTGATCCTTCATTGACATGGCAAGGTCTTCCATTTCCTGAATTTCCATGATTCTAGCTAGCCAGTGAGATTTATTCAGGTGGATTGTGATCTTCCAAAGTGCTGGGATACAGGCCTTTGCAGCTATAAGAAGATGTTTCAACAGTGAATTTTTGTATCTTTTGTTAGATAAGGGTGCATCATGGAGCAGATATGCCATCTGATTCCTCCCAACACCCCTTAGGACTTTAATTGTACATAAAACCATGTCACAAAAATTGTTTGGGCATTCCCAAAAATATATAAAATAGGGTACCTTCAGAATCCTAAAAAGCACCAACAGATACTTGATGAGAGAACATACAAGGTAACACTGCTGGAGTTCGATGGCAATACTATCTCTTGTGGAATTTGTAGCCCCCATCTTAATACCTGCTTGCTATTGAGGCCTTGTGAGCAAAGAGCATAATTCTATTTTTTTTTGCTGAAGAAAAAATAGCTTTTAGGTCTCTTTCCCACTGTTGAAGAAAAGGGAGTTTTTGTGGGCATTCATCGCTATCAGCGAAGAATACAAATGAGACTGTGAGCTTCTTATTGGTTCCCCTGTAAGGCAGGTGTGCTCAGATGAGGGCGAGTCTTTGATCCTATGGTTCTATACCTCCAGTAAAGAACAAAGATATGCAATAAGCTGTTTGGGAGAAGTTTCAAATAATTTCACTATCCGTCATGGGGTGATGTATTTGAGAAAAATGTGTCAGTCTTAAAGGTATCTTGGAGATTGAGTATGTTGAATTGTGGGTCATGGACACCAGGTTGAACCCCTGTGCTCTTTCATCCAGAGTGGGGGCACTTTAATACAGGACCTGTGTTACTGGCAGGATCGCCAGGTGAAAACAGAGGGGAAAAAAGGCTAAAAAAGAAAACTAATACAACCGCCACATCTAATAGTTGGTAAGCTGCAATATATTACATTTTTGGTTAGGTGTCTAATACGGCTTTATTGCAGCCCTGTATTAATTTATTCATTTTTCAATGTAAGCAGTGTGAGCATCTTATTTTGCCTTGGATTAAGGTTCTTGCTGTCCCTGTACATTAGAACTCAGACTAGGAAAAGAGCCAATTTGTTGTGCTGCAGTGCTTGTGTGCTAAGAAGGCACATACTGATAGGAGAAGACTGTAGAATGACAAAGAGATACACTCATTATTCTACTGTTTCTCTTTTCACTGTTCATTCAAGGCTGGGAGAGGGGCAAGACCTGTAAGTGTTACCTAATTTAAGAAGAAAAAAAGCCGATCCCCTGCCCTGCAAGACAGGGCTGTGCTTTGTGGCAGAGCTATGTAAATATCAGCACAGTATTGATCAGAAAATACATCATTTGGCAGGTAAAAAGTCCCCTGCAGTTTGGCTTCAAGGTAAGTCAAATATGGTTTCAAATGTAATGAAAGATTATTGATGGACTGCTAATATTACTGCCCAGCACAATTTTACAGTTGAGGTTTCCAATTTTTGGGGGTGGAAAACTTTTTTTTCCATAAGTGCATTTAGCTGTTTATCAAGAGTACAGAGGCCTAGGGAATACAGCCCTACAATTGAAAAAGAACCAAATCATTCTTGATTATGGGTAATTATTTGGACATAAATAAATCTCTGGCACTTTGTACAGATTGGCCTCCTTCAGCATGTGTTTCACAAGCTTACTGAAGAAATTAATTTTGCTGTTATGTACCATGCAAAATGTGCTGGAAAACATCACCAGGTATGACACCCAGTCCCATACACTGGGGATTCTAGATTCCAACCCCTACCCCATTTAATCAAAACAACTAAAAAAGCTTTGTTGAGCAACGCTGTTGTAACTATCATACCAAACTACCTATAATAACAGATTGTACATTTGATAAATTATGGGAAGATACCTAAAGCCAAGACCATTATGTAACACTGCAAATCGTGAAGAGTGAAAAGCATCAAGCCAAGGGAAACATAAGTTCAACCTGAAACCAACCTGCCTGTGGTTCGGCAGAGCAGGCAAACAGAATAGTCAGATTTGGACATTTTGTCCATTCGAGCCTCTGACTGATGTTTGTGTCATTTAGAGTTGGTATCACTATCACTGCTAAATGACAGTTCCCCTGGCTTCATTCTATTTGTAAACACAGTGGCCATCCTTGGGACTGTTATGACTGCAATATTTAGTCAATATTATCAAGCAGGACCCTCATTTGGTTGATTTGTTTATAAAGACAATAAAGCTGGTGGGGAACTGTCATTTTGTATAGATGCGGCTAAGGACCTTATCCTCCATCTGATGCTCCAGTAGGATGTAGGAATCTGTGTGAGGGAGGAATTCCCCTCTGTTACTGTTCTGTAGAAAACCTAAAATTTGATATTTTCTTTCATTTTTACTTTTGGTAATGAGATAGTAATAGTGAAAGTAAACAGAATGTTTCTACATTCTGTTTACACCAGGACTGTAGTGATGACACAAGTGACATCAAGTTACTCTCATTCAGTATAGAGGATGAGATAGAGCTGTTCAACCTCTCCCTGCAGCAATAGATCACTTTGCTAGTAACCAATTGATAGCTAAATGCAACCAGAAATAGATCACTATAAGAACTGTTCAGAACCCCCATGAAAAAAAATAAACTGTAAAAATATTGTCTTTTAGGATTAATTAATCCCCAGGTCCCAATAATGATGTCAGATGATAATCTAGATAACTGGATGACATTTACGCGCACTGCACAAAAATCAAATGCTCATGTATGTAAATGTAATATTAAAATTTCCACCAATAGCCAAACTGTGAAAACGTTGTCAATATGACATTTTGTGCCCTTGTCAAGTCACATAATCTGATCCTAATACTATGCTATTAAAATGTATGCAAATCATTTTTTCTTTTGTGTGCAATGTAGCATCAAAAGGAGAATAAAACTATCCCAAAGTAAAATACATACATTTACTTTTAGTGTTGCTGTTCCACTACAATACTTATAAGTCATGCTAATGTGATATCATTTTAATCAACCAACTTGTTAATTAGATTTTGTGGTAGATATATTGTGTTGCTCAAATTCTACATTTCAGCGGGGAACTGTCATTTAGAGCTTTTTTTTAGCTTTTAAAGGATACTAGAGCTGTTTTTTTAACTTTTAAAGGATACATTATTTTTTTATTTTGCCCTTTAAACTATAAAATCTTGTCCCCACCGAACTGCATTCTAATTTAATTTTTGCATTGGTACATACAGTATCCGTCATGCCAGTGCCCAGTTAACCAAGCCCTTTTCTAACAAAAGCTGCATGCTAGCCTTTAAAGAGGCAAGAAAAAACTGCAAGCTTAGGCTGCCTTAGACTTCAATGGGATTTGGTGTGATATTTCACTCATCACTAATAATAATAACAAATATATATAAAAACAAAGTCTCTAAAAGATTAACCCCTTCCCGCCGGCGCCTCCTGGCCCTTTAAGAGTTTTCAGAAGCCGGGAGGCGGGACGGGTGGGGCGGGGTTTAGGGATCATGTGATCGCCATGACGTGTCATCACGGCGGTCACATGATCGGGAAAGGTCCCGATCGAAAGATCAGACCGGGACCTTTCCGTGAGTTCCAGACATGTGTGCTGGGAGCGCACAGGGTGCGCGCTCTTAGCACATATGTTTTTTGTTAATTGCACGCAAATGTGCGGCAGCTCGCCATCTAGGCCCAGACGCCAGGAGGCCGCACATTTGTGTGCTGCCGGCGTGAAGAGGTTAAAACACACTAATAAAAATGTAATTAAACTGATCTGTTTTACATGTAAATCTTGGAAATGCATCAAAAGTATAAAACTGTACATTGCCTTTAAAACTATATACATGCTTCTGCCTTTTGTTTTTACACTGTTTGAAATAAAATATTACATTCCATACTGATCTATGCTGCAGCAGGAAACTAGGCCTTTTTTAAACCATGTACTTCTTGAGGGGCTCCTAGACATGTAGATTAAGTAATGTAGTAGCCATTAATCACAATTTAGCTTAGATTCAGCCTTGGGTCCTCTCCAAGGTCCTTGTTTGAATAGAGATTTGCAGACACACCTACAGTGTGATTGGCTTTAGATTCATTAAGTGGTGTTAATAGGAGCACAAGCAGATGAGGTGCAAAGTGTCTCATGGCCATTTTAAAGTGAATTTCCACTGTTGCGATCAGATTTAAGAAATCTCCATGATATGTTTCTTGCTCCAATTGATACAGATTCTTCATTTTTTTGTAAATATTTCTTACCTTTTAGATGTTTCTCAGGGGAAGGTGTCATGGCAGACTGCATGTTTATTTTGAACAATGTCAGAGTCTGTCTTAAGTCTGTTCTCATTAACATACAATGCAAAAAGCTTAGCCTCTAAACCTTGATAATGAAGGTCTGCCTGCACAATACAGACAAGGTAAATTATAGCAAACACAGCATCCCAGCCCCCTCATAAACAGTAGTAGATTTTTTCCTTGCTAGAGGATCTGTCAGGGCAGGAGCTGGGAAATGGACAGGCAGGCCTAATATCAATGTAACGCACAGGCTGACGACAACCACCACCCACAGACCGAAGTCCCTCAGGGCGTGGAGTCTAAGTCCCAGGCTGCCCTTCACCAGGGCCCCTGATGGTGGGGATGGACTTGACGCAGCCAGGAACCAGGTCGCGGCCCCTGAGGCACCCCAGCTGCGGTAATGGCCGCCGCCAATGGCGTGTAGCTAGTGGTAAAGACAATAGAGTGGTCAGACAGGCTGGGTCAACAACAGCGAGACAAAACGGTACAGGACAGCAGACGAGAATCACAGGTCACGAGCCGGGTTCAGCAACGGAGGGTCAGATCAAAGGAGAAAACAAAGAATGGTCAGGTCACAAGCCGAGTCAGATTACAGGAGAGTCACGAGAGTCAGAACAGAGTAACAGCTACACAAAGACACAAGACACAAGTGCAAAGAGCATGTGCGGAACACAGGCTTATATGTCATCAGCCACACCCCTCTGGGGGATGGACCTCAGAGACCTGAAGGCATAAAAGATTCCCACCATGCTCTTCAGAAATCCAAGATGGATGCCAGCACATGGAGTAACATAACCTCTGGTAAAAAGGTAGGATCTTGACAGGATCCAGAATAGAACATCTAAAAAAGGTAAACTGCATTTTTTTGTAATTTGTTTTACGTTATGGAATGTGAATGGGGACATCTAACAGATATAAGGTAGGTAATATCTTAATTTGACTGCAAAAGCAGAAATACTTTAAAAGAGAAGTATGGGGTTAACAAAAATAATTATACTCACCTAGGTGAATGCAGTATCATTCCCAGCTGTATCTGATCTGTTCCCCTCCTCTCCTAAGACTGAGAACAGAGATGATTGCTCAGTTCTCATTCTTCAGTGAGCAGAGCTCAATAAAGCATTACACTGGAGAGGGTGCAGGACCTGCTGGCTCAGACTCTCAACAGCTCGTTGAGAGGCTGAGCCATCTGCCACCCAAAGCATCTAGGTGGATCCCAACCATATGGTCCACTGAGTGGTGTCAGCCAACAGCTGGTTAAGCCCCTGTCAACTGAGAAAGGGTTACAGGAATGCAGAATGAACTACACTCCAGTGATCCATAGGAGAAGTATAGCTAAAAAAGCTTTGGTCATACTTCTCCTTTTCTAATATTAAACACTCAGCTGACACCACTATACTAATATTGGAAAGGGCCTAATTTTGCTTTCAAAATAGCCTCAGCTTTTCATGGCATGGATTCCACTTCCACAAACATTCCTTTGTGACCTGTGTTTATGTTGATATGGTTACATCATGCATTTTCTGCAGATTTGTTGTTGAAATATTTATGTTGTGCTTCTCTAGTTTAACCACATCCCAAAGGTGTTCTATTCATCTGTGTGCCTCAGCCAAAATAGAGATTCAGTAGCCCCTCCTACATTTATCCAACCTTCAACTGCCCAGTTTTGGTGAGCTTGTGGCCACTTCAGCCTCAGCTTTCTGTTGTTGGGCAACAGAAATGGAACCTGATATGGTCTTCTTCTGTTGTAGTCTATCCAGCTCAGGGTTTGATGTGTTGTGCATTCTGAGATGCCTTTCTCCTTACAGTTGTAAAGATTGGTTATTGTACCATAGTACCATAGCCTTTCTACCAGCTCAAATCAGTCTGGCCATTCCCATCTAATCTTTATCATCAATAAGGTGTTTCCATCTGCAGAACTGCCACTTACTGGATGTTTTTTGTTTTTCTCAACATTCTTAGTAAACACTAGAGCAGGGTTTCTTAACTGTGAGTTCTGTTGTGATTTACAAATTTGGCAGACTTACTGTATATCTGCCCAATGTTGTTTTCGAAGTATGCTGATCCTGAAAACTGCCAGGGCACATTGATACTCTATACTTTCTATATGACTCCTGATGTCATTAAAGAGAGTGGAATGAGATTTAAATACACAATGTTATATTTATACTATTATTTAATGTAATTTCTCAAATAATTAATATACCGAAAACTCACTGAACATGCTAATATTCCGTGACCTGTGGATGTCAAAATTTTTTTCAGGGGTTCCTTGAGATCTCTAGCCTTTTTGCCAACAGTTCCTCTAAGCTAAAAAGGTTGAGAAATGGAGCTCTAGAGCCTTTTGTTCATGAAAATCCCATGAAACCAGAAGTTGAAGAAATACTCAAAGCAGCTTGTCTGGAACCAATAATTTTGCCATGGTCAGAATTACTAAAATCACATTTTTCCCCTATTCTGGTATTTGATGTGTACATGGTCTGAAGCTTCTCGCCTGTATCTGCACGAGCATTGCATTTTACTGCTGTCACATTGGCTGAATAGAAAGTTGCATAAATAAGCAAAAAATAAAAGTGTTCCTAATAAATTGCTTGGTAAGTGTACATGGAGCACCTAATGTTAGCTGTCAGAATATCATAGTGTGTGCTTCAGACAGTTCTGATAAATACTGACATTTCTAATTAAAATTTGGTTTAACAGATTCTGTATTGCCACTGTGAATCTATTAGTTCAACCAGTGGATAGCATAAGCAGCAATGATTTGTAGCAGAGGGAAGTGACCAACCACTTTACCTCACTATGTTAAACTTCAACAACAGAGCAGAGTGTCTGCAGAGAAGGCGAGTATTGCAGTAAAATTAGTATTTAGCTTTACATCTGCATGGCAATTTAATCCCCACCCCAAAAAGAAATTGTTTTAAGATGCCTTAAGTTCTGGCTTAGTGAAGTCAGGTGATTCGCACTTGTGGGCGCCTTCCCTCGCATCTGGAGATGCCATATGTGCACTCTGCTCCACTGTGTTGACTCATTGCCAGCACAGTGAAATGTGCTTAATCTTGTGGCTTTGGAGAGTTAGAAATGAGCGGTGCCTGTAAGGGAGATATGGCCATTGTGACCTGAAGCACGAAAAGTGACTTTGAGACACAGATGTGTTGTGGTTTGGGGAGGAAGATGAGTTGATGCTTTCGATGGAAGCGAGACATAGTTGGGTTGGGGGAAAAGGGTGTTATGGATCAGGAGCACGAGATGGGCAATTGTGCTACAGATGAGGACAATATTTAAAGTGTTACTAAACCCAGGATCCTGCATTCACTCTATCTGGTCTCCCACAGTACACAGAACATGGAAATGCAATTATTTTAGTAAATATAAACTGCTAAATACATTTTCTCATCAGCAGTTAGAGCAGTCTTGTGACTTTTATCTGTGTTCAGCAGAGCACTGGTTAAGGCCTGTAGGAGGAGTTTTCTTTCTGCTCTAGGAGGTTACAGAGCCCCTGACCTCTGTCTGGACAGTGCTGATTGGCCCTGTGCTAATCACATGCACTCTCCCAAGAAAAAAAAAAACCTCTCTAGCAATACACAGCTAACTGAGCATGTGCAGTGTCTCACCATCAGGGGCAGACTGACCATTCGAGAACTCAGGCACTGCCCGAGGGCCCAGGGTCAGTAGGGGGCCCCATGAGATGCCCCTGGTACCTTTCATTGGCTTTTTCATAGCCTTTTTTGTGTGTTGGCAAGGACACAGGGGCCCCATGATCCCATATTGCCCAGGGGCCCCATGAGTTGTCAGTCCACCCCTGCTCCACATGATATGTCTTATCAGGAGATAAGAGGGGGACACTAGAATAAAGGGAGGATCAGATAAGTCATGATCAAACAGTATTTTTACACAATGCAGAGGATTAACTCTTTAGGTTCTACAGTGAGTATATCAGGCATGCTTTACTGCAAACACAGACTGATTTTACTGTTGTGGGTTTAATAACATTTTAAGTTCCTTTACATGCAGACATATAGGGAACATTTTCCTGGACAGTTTGCCTCTAATATATAGGGGTACTCTTATTGGATGGTCTTTCACCCATGGGGATGCTCACAATAGACAATGTTATTCTCTATTTCTTTCAGATACTAGTATCCTCAATAAGGACACTCTATCAGATAACTGGCAGAGCTTCAAGATGAAGTTTACAAGTGGAACTAGAGACCAGGGTGTGACAGTAAAGAGGTATGACCCCAAAACTCAAAGTGGAGAAGAGGGAAGTCATGTTGCACACAGTGCCATCCACATTTCTCCAAAATATGCAAGTCTGTGAAAAATATTCACATTTGGTAGTGTCTATGCCGAGAAAGGATCAACAACTTTTAAAAGCCCCATACCATATTGAACACCACACACAGCTTCTTTCAAGACACAAAGCAGGCCATCATAAATCCTATTAAAGCATTCCAGGATCTAGTAATGGGCCATACTAAAAATGTCTATGATAAACAGTACTTAGTAAAGGATGAAACGCCAGAGTCTCTTAATAGTATCCTAAATAGTCAGGAGGAATACACAGCTGTCAAACTGGGATTAGTGACCAATACTAACATACGGATGAGCTGCCCAGAGTTAAGTTTCATACAATTTCCATAAACAATGCTATGATGGTGATAAATGAATATTAAGTTTTTACACACATGTATAGGAGAATAACAATCAGTTTGATGCTAAACATGCCTATGCTATAATCTACAGTAGGCAGATTGGTCACAGAAATTCTTCTGGGGATATAGACATATGATTCATGTCATTTTCAGTCATTATCAAATTGTAAATTCATTCAATTCAATATTAGGTTGGTTGTCAGATTTTAAAATGGTGCCATCTGAATATATGGCTATAAACTGAATGCTTGGCAATAAGGGAGTGTTAGCTTAATTATCCTAAAATACTTTAGCACTTCATCACATCCTTCAGCTCTTTTGATCATGTGGGGATTTATTCAGTGATACCCTCTGGAGAGTCAACAAAAAGCTGCTGCAATTGAAAACTGATGCTATCATTTTGTGGGCCACTGACTCTGTCATAATCAGATTTAGCAAAATGGACATTATTAGAACAGGAATCGGACTGGAACTGGGTCCAGCAAACTTTGCTAAGTACATTTCACTGTAATCCCTTTTGTTTACCTGTTGCCATTGCCTGTTTAGTAAAATTCTTCTTCAAAATGTCAAAATATTTTTGAACTTTTATTCCCTTTAACAAAATGATATTTAAAAACCTTTAAGTGCAATTTTTGCATGTTTTTAATAAGAAATTCGAGAATACCTGCCTATTTGGAAAAAAACTACCATATTTTCCCACTATGATTTATTCCTGTCTGACATGACAGTGAGTGTCACAAATATTTATTTTGTTTCAGAATTAATATGCAGATACTGTGGACAGTATGTGTTTCCTTTAAAACATAAGGTGGCTACCGCTTGGTGTGTAAAGTGTTAACTGTGGGATAACCTAACCTCAGTGTCTATCCCTCCTAGTATGTTGGAATCTTGATTACTGTCCTACGAGCTGGAAAATCACTGCACAGGTTGAGGCTGGGAGTGCAACTGTCACAGTTGGATAGCGACAGTGGCAGTTGACATTGTCGTCATCATATAGTGGGTCCCAAAGGGTACAGAAGAGAATCTGCAAAATGACAGAGGCACTTGCAGTACCGTGTAGTTCCCACTGCTAGGGTAATAATTAGATTCTGATTGCGAGGTCAAAGCTATTCTCTACCTAGGGCCCTACTTAGTGTTAATCTGGCTCTGTGTATGCTGTCTAGTTCACATCCAGTAAGAAATGGACACCATGTTCACTTTCTCAAACAATCAATTTCCTGGATAGCAGCCTCTTAACATAAACTATGAGCTTTGCCAAGGGAGCTAAGAACAAATGAGTCCAGTATCCATTTTCTTACTTGATGTTTATAGAACGTAGCTCAGTTAAAATTATGCTAGGCATACCAAATAAAAACTTAAGCCATGATCATCAAGGAGGTTGTGGCAGGCAACTTAACTTGTGATGTTATGTGTCAAGGTGTGTGAGCATAAAGTAGCAAGTGACTGGGGGGTCTGCAGGAGCCCTGGCAGAAATAGGACATTTTTTCTATTGCCCTTTTCAAACAGTAAAAGTAAATCTTGCTTAAGTGAGCTCTAAGAAAATCAGTCACATAATAAATCATATATATGAAATATGATCTGGTTCCAGCTCATTTTTGCTGTCTACCGTGTGTATCATTTTTCTGTATGAATAACAATTTAAGTCACGTTGTTCCTCCCTCATGTGTACAGAAGTAATGTATATGTTTCTTGTGACGTACATAGGCAGTATGCTTTTTTAACCAAGAGAAGGTATAACAACGTTTATTTTGGTAAATTAACTTGGCCGCAGCCGTTTTATTATTGGTATATACTGTATATATACATAGAGGATACCACTTGTGTGAGACTTTTTATTGCCAAGATTCAATAAGATATCTCTCACACACAGCATGAGCATATTTAGAATCTCACTCTAAAACACATTCTGCTACTTCTGCTGAGTAGAGAGATACCACGCGTGAGACTTTTTCAACATTTGGACTGATGAGTGAAGGTTAGAGAGTGCTAATGGTGGCATTAGGGGGAGTATAACAATAATAGCTAATCAAGGGGGAAGTGGGTTGGCAAAACATAATCACAACCACAGAACAACTAATGAGGAAATAATACACAGATGTATAAAACTAAGAAGCATGCACACAAATGCTAGAAGTCTAGCTAGCAAAATGGAAGAACTGGGGCTACTGATGCTCGAGGAGGTTTTTGACCTTGTGGGTATATCAGAGACTTGGTTTGAAAGCTCCCATGTCTGGCTGGCAAATATCCAGGGGTATTCCTTATATCAAAGGGACAGGGAGATAGAAGAGAAGGAGGGGTATGCCTGTATATCAAGAATAATTTGCTTGTGAACATTGCAAATGGAGCAAGGGGTGAGGCGGAGTCCCTATGGGTGGAGCTTCAAAGGGAAGAAATAAGCAGGAAATTAATAGTAGGAGTATGCTACAGGCCCCCTTTCAGGAAGGATCAGGAGTAGTCACAAGTAGAAATTGTGGAAAGGTGGGGCAATGTCATCATTATGGGGGAGTTCAACTATTCAGATACTGACTGGGCAGAAGGAACAGCAAATGCATTTAAGGCTCATCATTTCTTAAATGTCCTGCAGGACAACTTCCTGTGCCAATTGGTGGATACCCCAACTAGAAAGAATGCATTATTAGATGTCATGTTTCACATGACTGTCATATTGACTGTCATATGCCTTTAAATGTTTTCTATATTTTATCTCTGCTCCTCCCTTTCCTTTGGTTTAGTTAATGTTGTATAGATAGCCCTCCCCCTTTCCCAGAGATGCATTACAGCAAGCCTAATGGCATGGAGCAGAAACAGTATGATATTTTGACCTATGGAATTTCATTGTTTAATTGTTGTAAGATTCTCTCAGTTTATGGAATAAACTTCACAAGATCTACAAGATGTCATTCTCATTGAGTCACTGACTGTGGTATCCAACTGAGGTTGAAGTTATCGCTATATCATCACAACTGTAAGTTACAGAGATCACACTATCAATGCTTAGATTGGAGAGACAGAACAGTCAAAAGATCAGTGGAATGCTTCATAGTAACCTGGCTAATCAAAGGACCAGTGAACTGTCTTCATAGGAATCCTTGCTAGCTAGAATACACAGTGAGATGTTACATGGATACTGGATATAACAGCTACAGAGAGTGCGGCCACCTCTACACAAGTCTGTACATGCCTCCAAGTATATCCCAGCAGAACACTCATCAGTGTCAGGACAAATTATTGATGTGAATGTTTTACAACTGCAAGTTTATACCCTGCATCTGTATACATTAGCACATAGCTTGCCTGTGAACTTATAAGAAAGAAAAAGAAAATATTCCTGCAGCCATTGCCTAGGAAACCTGCTAACCCACAGGAAAAGTTATACAGTTCTCTGTAAGCTTTCTATCAACCCCTCTCCTTGCTAACATGATGTTTCAGGAAAGTAATATACTGTCTGGGGAAACCAATACACAACCACAACCAGAGCTACATCTAGAGCAGGACTTAGATAAAAGAGAAAAATGCTTAAGAAATCCAACCTGGAAAGTGCAAGAGAATTTTTAATACTGATAAAGAAGAATTGCTGTCTAATATTAATGACTAAGTCTAATACTGTTAAATGCATGTCTGCTCTCTCCCAACAATCTCATGAGCCAATACAACTAGAGGGCGCTATCCAGCTATTGAATGTTGCTTATGAGAATTATCAAAGACTGTGTGTTAAACATATTACTCTATTAAAGCAGTACAACACTCAAAGGTCATTAGAAGAATTAATGAGTTTTGAGGAGCTCAATCATGAAAGAGACAATTTAGTAGTGCGAACAAAGACAAAGGCAGAAGTGAGAATAACACAGCTCCATGAATCCAGATCTTATCGCTCTGCATCTACTAGACACTCCTCAAGATCTTCCAAATCCCTACAATCAATGTCTTCTACACTCAGTCAACAACTAATAAAAGCCCATGTTGGTGCTGAAGCTTCTAAAATTCAGGCAGTTTTCGCCCAAAAGAAAGCAGAAATGGAGGCTCAGGCTGCAGAAATGGAAGCTCAGGCCACACATAAAGTAGAAATGGAGGCTCAGGCCGCACAAATGAAGGCTCAGGCTGCAGAAATGGAGACTTAGGCCGCACATCAGAAAGCAGAGAAAGAAGCTGAAGCCACACATCAAAAGGCAGAAATTGAAGTTTTGGAAAAACAATGTGAGCATGCCACAGCCATGGCAAGGTTAAGGGTCTTAGAACAAGCCGGTAGTGAAAATGAAAGAGACAACAGTTCCAGACACTCAGTTGTATCTTATGTCTCAGATTCTTCACACACCTCTCCAGAACGTCAACTCCCTGTCACAGCAGCCAAAGTACTCAATCAAAGTCTCTTCTCTGCACCTACTGTACCTCAAGACCATTTGCCCTTATATCCTCCAATACATCAGACTGCAGCATCTCAGCTAGCCGCAGACAGTGGTGTGTATTTAACAGACTGTCCATCATACTTTGGCACCAACAGAGTACCTCCTAGCAAACGCACGACTCTACAAACCAACGTGCCAATGGACTTTAAGCCAGCTCCAGCATTGAATGCCTTAGCAGCAACATATGTTCCCAAATCACTCCACGTAAGTCCGCCAACAGTCACAACCAACTCTGTTCCACCTGCAGTCATGCACCCAAAATATGAAAACACAGACATGTAACAGTTTGCTAAATACATGTTCCGCAGAGAGCTTGTTAAGACAGGCCTCACCAAGTTTGATGACAAGCCTGAAAATTACAGAGGCTGGTAATCCACTTTTAATGCCACAATGAGTGACCTAGACATCAATACCACAGAGGAATTAGATCTACTCATCAGATGGCTAGATCCCCAGCCTACTGAACGCATCAAGAGACTCAAAGCAGTTCATATTAACAACCCTGCTGCAGGCCTTAATGCTGCTTGGGGCAGACTTGAACATACCTTTAGCAGTCCAGAGGTCATTGAAGATGCTTTATTCAAAAGGTTGCAAAGCTTCCCCCAAGGATTTCTGCTAGAGACAATCTAAAGTTTCAAGAACTCAACAATGTTCTATTAGAGCTTTAACTTGCTAAGGCTGACATCAATTTACCTGGTCTCAGTTACACCTCTCATGGCATCAAATCTATTGTTCTCAAGCTACCATATGGAATTCAAGAAAGATGGGCAGCGCTTGGATCAAAGTATAAGGAAGAACAGAGTTGCCTTTCCTCCTTTTTCCTACTTCTGCGAGTTCATCAAAAGAATTGCAGACACTAAGAATGACCCAATTTTCTCATATGGGGACTGTAACCTTCTCAGTATACTCTCTCCAAGACCTACAAACACAGGTATGTCGCACAGAGACCACAGAGGTCCAGTGTTAGTGAAAAGAACTAATGTTCTACCTGCACCTGCTACAGTTCTTGAAAAGACTGATCAAAACAAGAGAATTGAGGGCCCAAATTGCCAATGTCCAATACATAACAAACCACATTCACTTAAGAAATGTATCGGCTTCAGAAAGAAAACCCTCTTAGAACGTAAGGAACTTTTGAAGAAATTTGGGGTTTGCTACAAATGCTGTGCCTCCACAGAACACTTTGCAAAG